>NC_091951.1:298282977-298637143 GCF_031021105.1 Erythrolamprus reginae | reverse complement strand
GAAAAATGTTACCAAATTCCAAACTTTCCACCATCTTGGATTTTAATTTTTGATGGAGATTTCCTTTCCTATCCATTTATCACCATATACATTTCAAGCACAGTCCCCATTCATTCATCATTAATTAATTAATTAATTAATTAATTAATTAATTAATTAATTAATTAATTAATTCAATCATTTAACTTGTATGCCACCCAAATCCCAGAGGACTCTGGAAAGCTCACAACAAAGATAAAAAACATAAATATTGAAACCATCAAAAACATCTATTAAAAACATTTAAGAAACATATACACTATTCATTTCTGGAGGGATATAATGGTGAAATAAATGGACCCAGGCCTGCCGAAAGAGCCAGGTCTTCACTGCTTTGAGGATGGCCAATAGGTTGGGGTTAGTCTGGATCTCAGGGGGCAATGAATTCCAGAGGGTTGGGGCAGCAAGAGAGGAGGCCCTCCCCAGTGGGCCTGTAGTCAGCATTGCTTAGTCAACGGAACCTGAAGGAACCCGACTCTGTGAGATCTTACTGGTTATTGGGAGCTATGTAGTAGTAGGCGGTCCTGAAGATAACCTGGCCCTAAGCCATATACGGCTTTAAATGTAATAACCAACATTTTGAAATGCATCTGAATACCAACCAGAAGCCAGTTGAGCTCACAGAGGATTGGTGCAATGTGAGTGTACCTAGGTGCTCCTGTGACAGCTTGTGCATCTGCATTCTGGATCAATTGCAGTTTCCAAGCACTCTCCAAGGTTAGTCCCATGTAAAGCACATTAAAGTAGTCTAACTGTGAGGTGACAACAGCATGAGTGACTGTGAGGAGAGCCTCACAATCCAAATAGGGTTGCAATTGGTGCATCAGGTGAACCTGTACAAAGGTCCCCCTGGCTACAACTGTTAGATGTTGTAATTTAAGCTGTGAGTCCATGAGGAACCCAAATTGCGAACCCGTTCTGAGGGGTATAATTTCTCCCCCCCAAACCAAAGATGGCTACTTGGTATAATATTTCAGGGGCAAAATCCACAACCACTCAGTCTTGTCAGGGTTGAATCTGAGCCTGTTTTCTCCCATCCAGACCCTCACAGCCTCTAGACACCGGCACATCATATCCAATGCTTCACTGAACTGACAGGGGGTGGAGATATACAACTGGCTATCATCATCATATTACTGCTACCTCACCCTATATTATTGGATGATCTCACCCAGAGGTTTCATGGAGATGTTAAATACTAGGGGGGAGAGAACCAATCCCTGAGGGAGCCCACAAATGAGGGGTCTGGGAGTCCATCTCTGTCTTGCCAACACTGACTTATGACTGGCTAGAGAAATAGGAGGATAGCCACCATAGCACGATGCCTCCTACTCTCAGCACGCTCAGTCATCCAAGGAGAATACCATGGTCAATGGTGTCAAAGCCTGCTGAGAGATCAAGTAGCACCAGGATCGAGGAATAACTCCCATCTCAGGCTCACAAGTGATAATCCAGCAGCATGACCAAAGCAGTTTCTGTGCTATAACCAGATCTGAAGCCAGATTGAAATGGGTCTTTCATCCAGTGACCGCAGGAGCTGGAGTGACATTACTTTCTCCACAACATTTCCCACAAAGGGTAAGTTGGACACTAGCTGAAAGTTCTTTAAATCTCCTATATCCAGAGAAGATTTCTTGAGGAAGAGTCTCACAATCACTTCCTTTGATGATTGCAGAAAAGACCCCTCTCTAAAGGATGAGTTAATTATAGCCTATAGCCAGCCTCGTATCACCTCTCTGCTGTCAAAAACCACCCAGGAGGGTCACGGGTCCAAGAAACAAGTGGAGGAACCCACCACTCCAACTGCCTGTCAATTTCCCCAGGAGTCATAGGCTCATCCCATGCAATAGGACTAAGACCTGTCCCTGTTAACTCAGTCAAAATTGCCCAATCAGTGTCCAGGTCTGTCTGAATATGTGTGACTTTATCTGGCAAGAATTGCACAAACTCTTCAACTCTACCCTGTAAGGGTTCTTCTCCTCCTCCACTTCCCCTACATCAAGGAGGGAATGAGTCACCCTAAATAGGGTAGCTGGGCATAACTTAGCAGATGCAATAAGTGTGGAAAAATACAAATGTTTTGCCACACTTATTGCCACTAAATAAGATCTAATAAAGTGTTCGATCGGATTCATAGTTACTGGATCTCCAGTGTTGCTCTAGACGTCTCTTCTGAAGCTCAATCTTTCAGAGCTCCTCGGTAAACAGAGAGCTTTACTGGATCCACTGCCGTGGAGCAACATTATTTTCTGTTTAATGTTTAGTCCTTTTATTCTCTCTCCCATGTAATCTAAGACTGCAGGGCATTTCCACTAAGTTATAGGTTGGGTGCCAAGCTTGCCACTATGAATGGTTCTCTCTGTAATTTCCAAATGTGATGCTTTATCCTGATCCATACAAACACAGGTAAATGCCAATTATATTCTTAACTTTTCTTCCTCTTGTGTTCAATAATGTCAAAGTTAATGAAATGGAAACTTTTCAGAATTCCCAGCCTTTTGAGTATGAAAGTATGAAATGGGACTAAACCAGGGGTGGTATTCACTTACTTTCACTACCAATTTGCAAATATGAGCACAGAAATGTGAGCGCACAACCTTCCACACATGCGCAGAGCCTCAAAAATGTGGATAAATTGGACAACCTGCAGTGGCTTCTACTTGTTCATCCCATTGCATAAAACTGGCTGAATACCACCTCTGGACTAAACATTCACTTTACAGAAAGGAATTTGAGCAGAGTTTTTAAGCAACTAACTTTCCATCTGATCTAAATGATATTCCCAAAGGTACTTTTTCTTAAAAGGCAACTGGACTTTTTTGGGGGGGGGGGGTTTCCCCTTTAAAAACATTTTACTTTTTATCCAAGAAACTTCTTTAGTCTTCATTCATTCATTCAGATCTGAATGATAGTTGCACTTCAGCTAATACATATATTTTTGAACATATATATTTTCCAAATCCACTGAAGAGATCTTCAAAGATGCTGCTTGACAGAATATCTTTGAAAGTGGTTTATCTTGTGATGAGTGCTTCTGGAAGTGCCATGAGGCACAAGTGGTTTTAGCCTCCCAACTGTGCTCCACAACAGATGAGGTTGGTAGAAGATTCATGTAATATGACAGTACAGAATTAAGGTGAAACCACAATTATGGGACGGACTGCAGCAGAAAACAAGGTCAGCCATCAATCCGATGGAAATTGCAGAATATAAACATTTATAGCCAGAGGATGATACACTTCTCTTTATTTTTACTTTATTTTTAGATTTGCAACCTCAACCCTTTGGCAGCTGTCCCTGGAAACTACTGGGGAAAGCAATACTTTCCCGCCTTTTCTGTCAGTACATGATGAGAAGTGTCTGAAGCAATTTGAGCAAAAACCTTAGTTTGTTTCAAATGTGTCTAATCCTGCTTTTCAATTTTAAACACACTCATGGTGGCTATGAATACAATTAAGACAGAATGAATCAAACCAACCAAATTTGAAAGCCATTAAGAGCTCTAAAATTGAAATCAATCAGAAAAACATGGATCAGTTTGAAAGAAAATTAAATGAAGTCAACACAAAGCCAGTGATAAAAGCCAAACAGTGGGAGCGCAGACTTGGTGAGGTATGCATGAAAGATTGGATGACTCTTAGAAATAAGACATTATTTGACCTGAGCGGTGATGAGATAAGAGTTGGATAGTATACCTACCTGTGGTATGACAAGATTAAAATGAATATTGATTTTAAGAAACCTATTTATTTATTTATTTAGTCAAGCATGTATGAGGAAATAAGTATAAATTATAAACATAACATATAAACATGTAAGCATAAGAAATGGGTATGAATAAATGGGAACAATATGACAGGGACGGTAGGCATGCTGGTGTGCTTGTGCATACCCCCTTAAAGACCCCTTAGTGATGAGGTAAAGTCCAAGGTAGTGTTTAAGGTTAAAATTATGGGGGTTGAGGATGTAACAACTAAATCAGGTAGTGCATTTTTTAGTCATGCTATCCTAAGGATTTGGAATAAATATAAAATAAGGCTCTTCTTAAAGTACTGGTTTAATTGAAAACTCTAAAAGTTTTCTTCAGAATAGAAATAGTGGTGACACCAAACTGGTGGAATTAAGATAAAATAATATATTTAAATCAAGCTGAAACTGATTTCAAGGGTTGGAATCAGAAGGAAATGTATGTTTCTGGCTGACAAATTTAAACTGAAGAAAAAATTTAATTTAGGCAAAAATCCATGGGTATTGGATCTGTAAAAAAATTGAATTGAAATTGTATTGTGTGTTAATGATGAACATTTTATTGTCAAGAGTTATAAAGTGTCGAAATTGAATCAGGAAAATGAATGTGTGAAACATTGTATGATTTACAGTAATAGGCAAGGACATTAGGGTATAATACTTAACCAATGGTATACAATAATTTGATGCTGTAAATTATCATAAAAAATAGAATTATCATAGAAAAACAGATATATGCTATGTATTAGTTGACTGTTTCTTAGAGGTAGCTCATAGTTTAAAACACTTTTTAAATAAAGGATATAATTGTTACTACACTACTGCAAACCTCTGCTGTTGGATAATGATTTAAACAATTTTTATTGTTTTCCCCAAGTAAAATAGGATTCCTGGTGAGAGAAGACTGAAACAAGATTAATTTCTGGGAATATATGAACGGAATGAAGATGGCATAATGAAGATGGTTAGGGCACAAAAAGAAAAGGTTGATCACTTATTATGTATTAATTAAAAGTGAACAACTTTGAACCAGTCACACTGTTTCAGTCTAAGCCACCTGACAGAGATAACATAAAAGCATTGCCATTAAGCAGTAATTCACATCCTGGGATCCAAATGAAAAAATAATTTCATTTAGTTGAACTTTGTCTTGGTGATGTTTGATTTGCAGAAGGACCATTCCTGTCAAGAATTTTTTGTAGAACACAAAGTGAGGGAGAAAGCAAATGGTTACTGTTAAGTCTCCTCAACAAAGAGAATGCTTTTAAAAATAAACATACAAACACATAATTTGCTCTCTAGAAAATTACTTTAATAGCAAATAATGAAGAGAAAATTGTTTAAGTGGTAGAAGTAATAGCTGTCACCAGTGATTCATCATCCTAAATTGTGTTTAACAGAAACTTAAGATGCAGTAAAATGCAATCACATTTCACACTTGTTTGTTTATTACCCAAGACTTATTAGTTGCTTTGTCTACCTGCCATGGTCATGAAAACACTACATTGTTTGAAGCAGTAGAACAATGACACCAGCAATTCTATTGGAGCTCAGTGGCCAATAAATAAACAATAAATTGTCAGCAAAGAAATAGTGTGGGATGTTCACAATGAAAACATTTTTCTTATCTTGCTGTTGTTGTAAGGCAAGCAATTAGCATGTGAGTTTCCACTCCATTCTTTGACTCATCAAACATAGAAATGCACATGTAAGCAGCCAAGGTTTCATGCGAGCAAAAGGCCTTTGGATATGTTTTGCAAAGCATGATTAGGGCAGCTAGTTATACATTTGTGGTATATACAGATAGGATCCCTTATCAGTGGAAAGGTCATCACAGTCAAGGGCAAGATGTGGGGTATACTAACAAAGGCATTCTGCACTGGCTTCCTTCAGTCTCGAAAGACCATGGTATCATGCTCTGGATAAAGCCTGGGTAGGTTAGTAAAGAAATGATGGTGAACCTTTTTTTCCACAGGTGCCAAAAGAGTATAGGCATGCGCTATCGTGTATTCATATACGATAGCGCATAGTGCCCACATCCATAATTCAATGCCTGGGGAGGGCGAACACAGTTTCCCCCTGGAGACCCTCTGGAGGCCAGAAATGTACTGTTTTCCAACTCCTGGTGGGCGCAGTAGGTTCATGTTTCGCCCTCCAAAGGTAAAAACGCCCTCCCCCATCACCATGGAGGCTCTCTGGAAGCAAAAAACGCCCTCCCAGAGCCTCTGTGCAAGCCAACAATCAGCTGGCTGGCACACATATGCATGTTGGAGCTGAGCTAGGGCAACATCTCATGTGCCAGCAGATATGGCTCTATGTGCTACCTCTGGCACCCGTGCCATAGGTTCGCCATCACTGGTATAGAGGATAGACTGTTATGCAAGCAGCAGATTCCCCCTCTCTCCACATCTCTGAAATAATCCAATGAAATGGAACTAAACAAAGGGCAGTATTAATAAATGCTCCTTTGCTTGTACAACTCCCAAGTGTTGGGAGTTTAGCATAATATTTTCACGCACTAACCCAAAGGTGCTTTTTCAAGAGGCAACTGGACTTTCTGGGTTTTCTTTGAAGACATTTCACTTCTTAAACAAGAAGCTTCTTCAGCTCTGACTGAATGATGGAGAATGGAAGGATTTATACTCCTTGCAGACAGTTGGTCCTTTGCATTCTTTTAGAGCAGTGGTTCTCAACCTGGGGGATCGGGACCCCCTTGGGGGGTCGAATGACCATTTCACAGGGTTGGCCTAAGATCATAGGAAAATACAAATTTCCTATGGTGTTAGGAACTAAAGCTTCTATTCTGGTGCCTTGGAACATATTTTTACAAACTGACCAATCAGGTGTTTACAGTGGGAGGTGTCCCTCTGACCTTCCTGCCAATCAGATTAAAACTCTGTTGGGAGAATTGGCATTAGATTTATGAGTGGGGGTCACCACAACATGAGGAACTATATTAAGGGATCGTGGCATTAGAAAGATTTAGCATCATTAAGGCACTTATCTGTGTCGTGAGTGGTGCAAATGGGGGTACAGCCTTGTTGGAACTGTGACCCTGATGGCACAGACAACCTCCAGGTGGCTAAATTCTTTTAATGACTCTCTAAAAGAATGCAAATGACCAGATGTCTGCAAGGAGTACAAATTCTTCCATTCTCCACCATCCAGTCAGAGCTGAAAAAGCTTCTTGGATGACAAGCAGGGGTGGACTACTGCCCAGATGGGGGAGAACGCAGTGGGGTAGCAAAAGTGGAGCTCCACCCCAGAGCACCCAATTTGCACTGAAAGATGTTGAAAGAAAATCTAGTAATGTGGCAGTAAAAAAATTAGTAGCCCTTCACTGATGACAAGTGAAACATCTTGAAAGACCACCTTTGGGACAATCATGACCTTGATGATAGAGATGGAGAATCTCCATAGACATTCTCATGCAGCATGACTAACTCTTGGTTTCAAAATTTGCTGATAAAATTAAAGTTTCTTTCCTGTGTGATATTCTTGGGTTTAAAACACCTAAGATATAGTTTAAGTAAGGGTGTTTTGAAACAGAAGTTGCATATCACTTCAATATTATTCACCTGCCCGTTTCTGGAATAAATATAATTGGCTTGGTTGTTCTGCTTCTTTTCTTCCAAAGCAAACCAGACTGTTTTAAAGCTACACAGTCAATGGATCTTAATTTTGATGCTGTTGTAAAGACTTTCCCGTCAATTGCTCCTAAAGAGAATGCAAAGCAGCTCCTCCAGCCACTGCTTAATATGTAACGGCTACCCTGAGAATTTCACAAATAAGATCTTGTGTTCCAATCTGGAAGGTGACTTTATCATTGACATATATCCCATGCCCCAAGCTTTTGCAAATGAAGTGCACAGGAGGGGATGGTGACATACACAGTAGATAAAGCCCCTCCTTTGCTATGAAGCTTTATGTTTTTTTAAAAAAAAAATCTGTATGCTCTGTCCTACTTTTTTATTTCAGTTCAAGCAGGAAAGGGTGGGAAGAATTGGGCTGCCCCTGCTGTTCTCAGTGGGGTTTCCACACTTTGCAACATCACTGTTTTTGTCCCCATCTCGTTATCTCTACTTAAGGGGAGGGGGAAAAAAACCTTTATTATTCATGGATGCAAAATCTCCGTCTCACACTATCATAAATATTCATAAATATGCAGCTGTATGCATCCCATTTAACCTTTTGGCAAAGGTTCTTTAGAGGAGAAAAGTTTGGCTAATGAGTGCAGCACATAGGAACTGTAAGCAGGTTTGCCCATTTATACCTGTAGACAAAGTTGCTTTAATATGTATATGTAAAAATGGAAGGTTGGCAAATCAAAATAGCAACAGCAGATTTCCTTGGCATGACAGCCATAAAGCTCTCATTTGTTCTAGTTTGTTCTACTTTAGCATCCTCATCGAGCGAAAGAAAAGAGACCTCTTTCCCATCAACTGTGGTTGCCATCATCTTTAGCACAGAGCCAAGCCATTGCAGGAGTCAGCTTACAATGGAAATTGCCAATTTTTGTAGCCTGATGCCCACATTTACAATTGACTTAGTCATAAAAAGGCTTGATTTGTAACTGCTTATTGCAAACTTTTAAAAAAGTAAGAATTTTTTTTAGAAGTATGCAATGAAAAGTGAACACTTGATTGTTTTCCCTGAAATCGATTTTATTTTCTTATGTGAGGATCATTTTGAGATTTAAAATAGTTTTTAAACTTTATTATTACATAACATTCCCTAATATGTACTGGAACTTCAAAACGATTTGCCATTTTGGTGGAAGGCAATTTTTTTTTTTAAAAAAAGAATACAAATTTACGTTATTTTTGTCAATATATGTACCTATTTCAGTTATGTTATTGAAATAAATGGCCTATTTTGTACTAACCTCAGCTTAAGGGAGCAACCCTTGATTTAACAAGCAAATCCAGTAAAATAGGGGTTAACTTAGACATAATTCTATGCCAATCCATTAAACTGAATTTTGTTAAGCTAAGGTTTTAATTAAAAATGTATATTGTGACACATGATTCAAATTATTGAATTCCTTTCCGTTTCTGTTAGGTAGAAAGTTCTATTCTATTTATGAATGCTTTGAATACAATTGTGAGAGAGGAGCTGCAACACCAAAAGGCTTGTATCTTTCTGCTCTCATTCCAGTGTAAGATGCCAGATATTTAAAGGAATCAAAGAATAGCTGTCCCATTCTATTAGCAACTCATCCAACTCAGTACAGACCTGATGCTGCACTTAGCAAGTAAATGAAGATACGCCTTTGATGTTGGCACAAATGGAACAGTTCAGTGGTCCATTTAATCAACATGCCATTCAAACAACATGTGGCAAAAAGAATCAAAACTAGAAGTAGGGATTTTGATCAACCGCCAGTTAGTATTTTTCTATTACATTCCTGTTTGAATTTGAGGTGGGAGGAAGTTAAACTTACTGAAAAGACATAAAAGAATTTCTTTGGAGATCACCTATGCCAAATTACAATATCCTTTTTTATTTAATCCTATTAACCTTTCTCTTTGCTCAGTTCCGATATTGCTCCCAATATATATGTTCTCCACACACTTTTAGAAACATAGAAACATAGAAGATTGTCAGCAGAAAAAGACCTCATGGTCCATTTAGTCTCTCCTTATATTGTTTCCTGTATTTTATCTTAGGATGGGTATGTTAATCCCAGGCTTGTTTAAATTCAGTTACTGTGGATTTACCAACCACGTCTGCTGGAAGTTTATTCCAAGCATCTACTACTCTTTCAGTAAAATAATATTTTCTCATGTTGCTTCTGATCTTTCCCCCAACTAACTTTTTGTGATTGTGCCCCCTTGTTCTTGTGTTCACTTTCCTATTAAAAACACCTCTCCTGAACCTTATTTATTTATTTAACATATTTAAATGTTTCAATCGTGTCCCCCCTTGATCCCTCCTTTTCCATCTCATGTTTAAGTCATGGATGCCTAACCATGAGTAGCAGTGCATGATGGTCTCTTTAGATGAATCCTGAAGCCACACTCATTCCAGCATGTTTTTTTAAAATGGAAAGCTGATGAACTCTGTTATTAGAATTATTGATATAATCTATAATTTATAGATATGAACTTACTTTTTCTTTTTTTCTCTCTCTCCTTTTATTTCTCTTTTTACCCTTTTTTCATTTCTTCCCCCTTTCTTTTTAGTTTTCTTTCCTTTTATATATATGTGTGTATTTTGACTTATGATTGTATATTCAAAATTTATATACCGTATATACTCGAGTATAAGCCGACCCGAGTATAAGCCGAGGCACCAATTTTTGCCACAAAAACTGGGAAAACGCATTGACCCGAGTATAAGCCGAGGTTAGAAAATGCAGTGGCTACTGGTAACTTATAAAAATGGAAAACAATAAAATTACATTAATTGAGACATGTTTTAGAATATTTATTTTAAAGAAAACCAGTAAACTAGCTCTGTAAATTTAAAAGAGGGTAAACAAATTTACAATATTAACAATAAATTAAAAAGTAAAAAAAGTAGCTCGATCAGGAACAAAGCTAAAACCTAAGAGTTAAAATCCTTCAAAACTGGATTCCTTCTCATCACTAATTGGATTTACATTATTGTTCTGTTTTTATACATGCTGTGAGCCACCCTGAGTCCTTGGAGAGGGATTGCATACAAATCCAATTAAATAAACAAACAAACAAACAAACAAACAAACAAACAAACAAATAAATAAGTGTATCCAAAGAAGAGCTTCAGCATTAGCTGCTGTGAGGTTATCAGCATAGAAAACCAAATAGATAGATAGATAGATAGATAGATAGATAGATAGATAGATATAGATATAAAGATAGATAGACAGACAGACAGAAAAATAGATAGATAGATAGATAGATAGATAGAAATAGATACAGATAGATAGATAGATAGATAGAAAGAAAGAAAAATGGATAGATAGAAAGATGGAAAAATAGATAGATAGAAATAGATACAGATAGATAGATAGACAGACAGACAGACAGATAGAAAAATAGATAGATAGATAGAAATAGATACAGATAGATAGATAGAAAGAAAAATAGATAGATAGAAAAATAGATAGATAGAAATAGATACAGATAGATAGATAATAGATAGATAGATATAGATAGAAAGATAGATAGACAGACAGATAGAAAAATAGATAGATAGATAGATAGAAATAGATACAGATAGATAGATAGATAGATAGATAGATAGAAAAATAGATAGATAGAAAAATAGATAGATAGAAAGATAGACAGATAGAAAAATAATTCCTGTCTAGCTCTGCCTCATAACACATTATTAGATCCTATCCAAGCAAGGACAGCAACTACCACAAAATACCATTTTTTAAACAGTTTAAATCCTTTCAAAGGAGGGGGAGGAGAATCTGACAGCAGGGGGCCTTTTTAATCTGACTAAGGGCAATGCAGAGAGAGCAAGGAATAGTTAGTCACCATTGCTTTTCCCCCCTCTCGGTTGGAGCAAATGGCTGCCTCTTTTGCTTGAGCCAGGGAGAGGAACTACGGGGTGCGAGAGGGGACAAAAGCTGGTGCCTCCTCGCTCTGGCTCAAGCAATGGCGCCCTCGTGTGGTGACTTTGTCAATGACCCGAGTATAAGCCGAGGTTGTGTTTTTCAGCCCATTTTTTGGGGTGAAAAACTCGGCTTATACTCGAGTATATACGGTACATTTGTATTGATATCTGCAGTCCTTTTCAATAAAGATTATATTTTCATTAAAAAAAAAGACTGGTAAATTGTTTTTGAAAATAGTCTGTCGATCTTTGAAAAAAGCAGGGGAGGAAATCTATGCATTTTTTTCTACATATATTTGAATTTAGCTGGACTCCTAATAATGATTCTGCGTGTGTGTGTGTGTGTGTGTGAGTGTGTGTGTTTCTTATCTAGCTGTGAATGGACCCACTTATGGACTGTTGAACAATCATTTATTTTCCTTATTATACTCAAGGCCTCCTTTCTGCTTTCCCTCCAATGGCATAAGACAAGGTAATGTCAGAAGCCTGAGTAATTTGGAACTTTCTGAAATTAGGCTAAAATGTTACATTATTTGGTGCAGTCTATGAGAACAGAAATACCAAGGATCTAACTGGAGAAAAGAGAGAAACCACTTAAATAAAAACACTGAAAGTGACCCATCACATCTATAACCAATCTTGTTGAAGCTGAAAAAAACGAGGTTATGTTAAGCTAAACCAAGCATTTGTTATTTATGAACTTAGATTCATACGTCCAGAAGGACCGTTGAAACTTACCTGAACGGTCTTCTCGATGCACTGCAAGGAGAGTCCAGGATGGGTAATTCTTCAGTCTGATTGGTCGGGACTGAGTTTAATTTAAATAATAGGCAGGTACCGCCCCCCTTAGCCCTCCAGTCTAAAGGAAACGAAGGAGCAGTATAGCTAACACAAATTTATTCAACATTCAAGGTAACTGGAAAAAAAAAACCCAACTCTCAAAGGTATACCCTTGTCAGAAAGAGTCCCTGGTCCCCATTTTGGGTGGGTCTGGACTCTCCTTGCAGTGCATCGAGAAGACCGTTCAGGTAAGTTTCAACGGTCCTTCTCCAATGCACTTGCAAGGAGAGTCCAGGATGGGATATACCCAAGATATTAACCAAGGGAGGGAGAAGGTCGGACCGGGGGCTCTGAGAAGGAACACACCCGCTGTAGTACCCTCCTCCCAAACGCTGCTTCCGCAGAAGCGAAAGAGTCAATTCGATAGTGTCTGATAAATGAGGACGGCGCCGCCCAAGTGGCCGCCCTGCAAATGTCCTCTAGTGAAGCCTGGGTGCTCCAGGCTGCTGAAGTGGCCGTACTACGAGTGGAATGTCCCGTGAGTCCCTGAGGCACAGGGGATCCTTTAGTCCGGTAAGCCTCTCTAATGCAATCACAAAGCCAGCGGCTGATTGTCCTAGGGGAGACTTTAGTGCCCAACGTCCTGGTTGCAAAGGACACGAATAAAGCCTCCGAAGCTCTGAATCCCTGAGTCCTGCGAATGTAAATTTTCAGAGCTCGTCTCACATCGAGCTTATGCCACCTAAGCTCCGAGGGGTGAGTCCCGTGGGTACAGAAGTCTGGGAGGACTACCTCCTGTGCCCTGTGGAAAGCAGAGTTAATCTTTGGTAGAAAGGCTGGGTCAAGTCTTAAGACTACCCTGTCCGTGTGAAAAATGCAAAGATCCTCCCTGATTGAGAACGCTGCAATCTCAGAGACCCTCCTGGCGGATGTGATTGCGACCAGAAGGGCCGTCTTGAGGGTTAACATTCTGAGAGGTATGTGTCGAAAGGGTTCAAATGGAGGTCCCGTTAAGGCGTGGAGCACCAAGGATAAATCCCAAGAAGGGAACCGATGGATCGGTGGTGGTCTGATGTTAGCTGCCCCTTTCAAAAAGTCCCTGATCCAGGGGTGTCTGGTCAGAGGGCGGGAGTTGCCCCCTCCTATGATGGTGGATAAGGCGGCCACATGACGGCGTAAGGTGTTTGGAGCAAGACCTTTTTCAAGGCCCGCCTGAAGAAAACTGAGGACCAGGGGAGGGGAGGCCTTTTGTGGATCTACCTCCCGCTCCTCACAGAACCTGGAGAAGGAAACCCAGGTAGCCTGGTATATTCTTCTTGTCGAAGGCCTGCGCGCCGCCTGGATTGTATCAATAACTGCCTCTGGTAAGAGATGTTGTCTTAGATGTTGCCGCTCAATTTCCATACGGCCAGCTGCCACCACTGTGGCTCTGGATGGGAGATCGAGCCCTGGGAGAGGGAAATCAGGTGATCTGGAATCCTCCAGGGGGGTGACACTGACAGTTGCATCAAGTCTGCAAACCAAAGGCGACGCGGCCAGTATGGAGCCAGCAGCAGTACCTCCGCTCGTTGCTCCAGGATCTTTCGCATGACCCTGGGGATGATGGAGATCGGGGGAAATGCATATAGAAGTCCTGGCGGCCACCGTATCCGAAGGGCGTCCACTCCTTCCGCTCCCGGGGTCGGGAAGCGGGAGAAGAAACGTGGGAGCTGGGAGTTGCTTCGGGTAGCAAACAGGTCCAGGATTGGCATCCCAAACTTTCGAGTGATGATCTGAAAAATTGCTGGATCCAGCTGCCACTCCCCTGGATCCAATGTCTCCCGGCTCAGCCAGTCCGCGCACACATTCTCTACGCCTGAGATGTGCTCCGCTGACAGGGAAGCCAGATTTGCCTCTGCCCATCTGAACAGGGACTCTGACTCCCTCATCAGTCGTCGAGACCGAGTCCCCCCTTGTCTGTTGATGTGAGACCGGGTAGAGACATTGTCGGTTCGAACCAGGACATGGTGGCCCGTCACCAGGTTCGCGAAGCTGAGGAGAGCCAGGGAAACTGCCTTTAACTCCAAGAAGTTGATGTTGACTTCTCTCAGGTCGGATGGGTCCCAAAGGCCCTGGGCCAAATTGGAGGAAAGATGGGCTCCCCATCCCGTCAGGCTGGCGTCTGTCGTCATTGTCAGAAAATGCTTGTCTAGGAAGAGTGATCCTTTTGTGAGAGCTGGGGAAATCCACCACCGTAAGGACCGTCGAACTGCCGGGTCGAGGTGCACCTGAAGGTGGGAATGGCTGGTCTTTCTCCTTTGGTATGGTAGGAGGAACCACTGGAGAGGGCGTAGGTGGTACCTGGCCCATGGAATGATGTCGATACAGGACACCAGTGTACCTAGAAGCTTGGACAGCGACGAGAGTCTGGGGAACTGCTGTGTCGCCAAGCTCCGGACGAGCTCTCTGATAGTGGACTGCCTCTCCTGGGACAGGAAAACAAGACCCTTCCTGGAGTCTATACTGGTACCCAGGTGGGCCAGCCGTGTTGTGGGAGTCAAGTGGCTTTTTTCGAAGTTGATCGAAAAGCCGTGGTCCTGAAGTGTCTGGATCGTGAGATGCAGGTCCTGAAGCGCAAGGTCTCGTGATCTGGACAGGATCACGATATCGTCCAGATAGGCCATGAGGCGCACCGATTTCTGCCTGAGGCCTGCCGTGAGAACGTCCAGCAGCTTCGTGAAGGATCTTGGGGCCGATGAAAGCCCGAAGGGTATGGCCCTGTATTGAAAATGGGCTCCATCCAGGCTGAAGCGCAGATATTGTCGGTGAGACGGAAGGATGGGGACGTGAAGGTAGGCCTCTTGTAGGTCTATGGACGTCATGTAGTCCCCCTGTCTGATAGCTGCCAGGATGGAACGCAGAGAATGCATTCTGAACCTCCTGTACTTTACATAGAGGTTCAGTCTCCGCAGGTTCAGAATGAGGCGTGCCCCTCCTGACGATTTTGGTACCAAGAAGATCGCTGAGTAGAATCCCAAACCCCGCTGGGGTATAGGGACCTCCTCGATGGCACCTATCTCCAGTAGGTGAGATACCTCCTGATATAGGAGCCTCTTCTTGGACATCTCCAAGGGGGCGCGACAAGGTAGGTAGCGACAAGGTGGAGGGCAAAGAAATTCGATCTGTAGGCCTTGTGAAACTGTTGAAGTCGCCCATGGATCTGATGAGGTGTTGGTCCAGACGTCGGAGAAATGGGTTAGTCTGCCGCCTAAAGGGATGTCCGGAAGAGAGTCACTTGGTCTTCCTGAACCCTCTGCCTGAACCTCTAAAGGGACGGCGGCCCTGGTAGGACCTGGAGCGATCAAATTGTGGGTTCCTGTCCGTGCGAAAGGAACCCTGACCGAAGGATCCCTGAAAGTAGGGCCTCGACCCTTGGTTGTTGGTCGAGGTGGAATCATTCCGAAAGGACTGCCGCCGTTGGTAAGGTGTAAAACGCCGTCCTTGCTTCTTACTGGAGTTGGGCATAATCTTCTTCTTATCCCTATCCTCCACTAGCACATCGTCCAAGATGTCTCCGAAGAGCTTCTTGCCCTTAAACGGTGAAGAAGCTAGGGCCCATTTTGACTTCACGTCGGCCTGCCAATTCCTTAGCCAGATGAGTCTGCGGGAGGCGACCGACGCGGCCATTGCCCTTGATGAGAATTTGGCGGCATTGACTGTTGCGTCCGCCGAAAATTCAGTGGCCGCTAACAGTTTGTTTAAGTCTTGGCGCAGTCTCGCATCCTGCGGATCGACTCTGGACTGAATGTCCTTTATCCAGAGGAGCGTAGCTCTATTAAAGAATGATGCCGCCGAGGCGGCTCTTACGGCCCAAGCTGACATCTGGTGAGCCCTGCGAACCACATTGTCCGCCCTTTTGTCTTCCGCTTTTAGTCCCTCCTGGGATTCTGAAGGGACTAGGGCATTTGAGACTAGGCCGGTTACCGGCTTGTCCACTATAGGCAGCTCCAGGAGGTCCTCCATGTGCTGGTCAAAGGTGTAGAAACGTCTGTCCAGGTTAGACGGGCCCTGACCCGTCGCTGGGTTTTCCCATGGGCGTTGTACAGTCTCTAGAAAAAGATGGGAGGATGGTACATTAACAGTCTCCTGTTTTGGAAATACAAAGAGACCACTCGTAGGCTGATCTAGAGCAGAAGCAGCCCCTTGACCTCCCTCACCAGCCTGGTCAATGGTGATCCTGGCTTTGTTCAGGAGAACCCGGAAGAGTGAGGCCTTGAACAGGCCTGGTAAGGCGGGTTGCTCAGGTGGCTGTTCATCGCCGGATAACTCATCCTCATCCTCGCTGAAGCCTTCTCTAGAAAATTCATCCTCCTCCCCCGACTCCAGGATGGATTGAGAGACTGGAGCCGTCCAGGGGTCTCTGAATCTCGACGGAGCAGGTCCGGCCGGTACCTGCTGCTGCTGAGCCACGCTAGCCTGCCCTTGTGTGTAGGCGCTGACAATCAGGTCCTGCAGTGCCTGAGGCATGGTTTGCCAGGCATCCTGTGCCGTGCGCAATCCAGCAGCCGTAGGGGTGAAAGTGGCTGCTGAAGTCTGGCCACCCTGAGGGGGCGTTGGCTGTGGGGCAGTAGATGTGCTGGGCCACGCTGCTTGTCTTCCAAAGGCAAAGACATCTGGTCTGGAAGAGGTTGAGGGTTGGAAGTATCTTTCCGGTGACCAGTCCCTCACCGAGGCCGAGCCTGCTACCCCTGGTGCAAATAAGGGGGAGGCTGGCTGAGGGATGGAAATGGGGGGTTGTGCAGGCGGAAGCGTGCCTCCAGACCTCTGAGAGGATTCTAACTGTTTCTCCAGCGCTTTAATCCTCTTCTCGGCCTCCCTGAGCGCAGCCCCCTGGGAAGATTTTTGTTTCTGGGGCCTTTCCTTGGGGGTAGGGGGCCTGGTAGCACTGGCTTCCTCCCCAGCCGGAATAGATTGGTCAGCCATAACTCACGAAAAAGTTGAGACAGCAGGATCGTCTGCTTCTGCACACTCAAGCAACAGAACAGCAATCGAAGGTTGTTAAAGGTGGAATCCACAACCGAAACGTTGCTCCTAACCGCTAGCAGTAATGGCGTCTAAGGCAGTAACTGCTGGTTAGTGTTGTGCGCCTGCGCGTCTCTCGGCAGAGGGGACACTTGGCGCGAAAAACAACAGCCTTGCTGAGGAAGACGCTCTGTGCGCATGCTCGAAAAAACATGGCCGCCGGGCCGTTGTCCTGGCAACCAATGATGCCTTCAGACAGTAACTGGCCTGCCCGCTCGATTACGGGCTCCTTAAAAATGGCCGCCGGCTGTTGCCATGGAAACGGGCGGGAAGCCTCCCCTGGCTTCCCCGCCCTTCCTCCAGCGCTGCAGGCAAACGGCGACCGCCGAGGCTTTTCCTTGCTGCCAGAGCCTGCTGTATTATAAAGGCATGTCGAGCCTTTCAGCGCTTCCATTTGGCTTCTCCGCCGATGGTAAGGGGGGGGGGGGGCGAGGCGCGCTCCCCTCTTCACTGAGGACCTTCCTCTCCTGGTCCTCGGGTCTATTCGCCACGGGCGGGACGGACCCTCCCGAGGCGTCAACCCCTTCCTCTCTTCCAGGGTCTACCTCGGAGGTAGTCTCCCTGGGTGCTCACTCCGGGGACAAGGCTGCCAGCCCAGCTCGTGGGTTGGGAAAGGAGGAGCTGCAGACCCCTGGATAAACCCACTGGAGGTTTGAATCCAGGGCTGCCTGAGGAAAAAAAGGTTTCCCCCAACTGCACCTGCAAGATAAGAAAAAGAAGAGAAAAACAAAATATTAAATTGAATCAATACATATAATTAACAATAAACAATAAATATAAATTTATTGAAGAGAAACAAACTCAGAGTCCCTATACTGCGACTGAGTTTTTAGACTGGAGGGCTAAGGGGGGCGGTACCTGCCTATTATTTAAATTAAACTCAGTCCCGACCAATCAGACTGAAGAATTACCCATCCTGGACTCTCCTTGCAAGTGCATTGGAGAAACAAGAGTTCAGCATATCGGCTCTTTGTACTAAACATGTCTCTCTTTCTCTCCACAGTAGGCTGTCATTCCTAATTTGTAAAGAGAAGTCAAAGCAAGTTATAATTAGCACTTACTACCCTGTTAACCAATTAAATTTAATAAAATGCTTTCAAGGAGGTTAATGTTAGCATGAATGTAATTAAAGTTTGAATTTGAAAATGTGTGGTGTGTTAGATCTGTTTCTTTATCTCTCACCTTATTTTTAGTGATGTTCTATGCACCTATGACCTTTATAGATCAAAAACATTTGCCATAAAGTAAAAAAACTAAGTTTGTCACTTTCCCAAAACAATCAGTCACATGGTCTAATCAGGATACTGTCCAGTTGCTAGGTGATTCCAGTCCCCTCCTTCCGAGCATCTGCAGGAATATCCTGTTCTAAAGAGAATGTATTTTGACTGCAACACCCAACTATCTCTATTCCACTCTCCCTATCCCTCCAGTGTATCGGCACTGAAATATCAAAATGGCCTTAGTCAGGGTTGACACTTAATGCTGGTGATGACTCTAGGTCTAGTTAATTGACCATAGCAAAGATGAAATGTGAGGAGACATTTCCTTAAGTATACCATGGTTCAGGGAGGGGACTCTTCATTATGGCTCTTAGGAGTTTTAATACACACACAACAGTTGATATTTTAATGCTCCAGGAGTGACGAAACAAAACTATCATTAATAGATAATGAAGCATACTGAACACCAGTTGAAAACTTGTTGCAGAGCTGTGTATTATTTCCAATACAGAGTATTCAGGGAACGGGGGTGTCACATTTCAAATTTATTTTTAAAAGTTGGGGAGATCCGAAGCTATGCTAGGGACTTTTCTCCACCTCTTAAAGTCATTTAAACCATGAATTTTTAGCTGAGGGGACACTGAAAAAAGGGGTGCCATGCATTGTCTGCCCTGTTTGCAGTCCTTGACGTCACCCCAGTCCACGCTTAGCAGAACATCTTACTTTATTCTGTATCAATTTACCATTCATCAGAAAAATAAGAGAGCACAATTGAAAACATTGAATTATTTGTATAGTCACAGTCTAGAACAGGGCTCAAACTTGAGGTCCATGAGTCGGATGCGCTGGCCACGTCCACACCTGATTTAGCGAAGGAGGGAAAAGTTGCGATACGTCACGTGACAATGCGAGTTTGACACTTCTGGTGTAGAAGATGGTGTGAATAACCATGCTAATAACTTATTCTTAAGCAGATGCTTGGGCTGGGGGGGGGGCAAAGAATATCACAGCACCCCGAATATAGATCAGACTGGATCTTGGTGGTGACAGCTCTAGGTATTTAATCTGTGCAGAAATTGCATTCCAAGCATTACAGAACTGCTCTGTGTTATATTTCTTGCAGGCTTCCATTCCCCCACAAATATTTAAGATGGAAAAAAAAGCCCCTGAACCAAAGGCATCATTCAGAAAATAAAAATGTAGCCTGAAATAATTTATTAAAATGATGAAAATCTTTAATTTTTTATTCAGATATAATTGTACGGACACGTGTATATACAAATACAGATTTTATGGGTTTGTTTTTTTAACACTTTTTGTTAAATTCATATAATGTAAGCATTTTAAAAACAGCACTCAATAAATAAGTGCAAAGAAACTGCAAAGCAGGGCAGTACAAGGACAGGACCACACTGAGTTGGACTTTCATACCCAGAAGGACACAATCAGTGGCTTCTTTAGGCCATTAAGGGTAACCATGGAAAGCAGATTCTGTAGGCTCATGGGCAACCTCCACTATGCCAGCATCTATTAAATTGTTCAGATAATGGCAGTAAGATTTTGGCAGGGAGATTAGTCTCAAATATGAAAAACATGGGTGAAGGCATGGCAAAAGTAGGGCACCGCAAGTCAGAAATAGATTTGCCCATTTACTGCTCCACTTTTAATGAGAACTTAAGGGAACTTGGTAGCAGGGAAGAGAAAGAGGAATCTGATGTACAGTAGATGGAAACAAGATACATAACTTACATAACTGGACTTATGGAGAAAAGTATGAAGAAGTTTGTTTTTCAAAATTTGCAAAAATTGATTCAGCCACTGCTTTCATAAAATATGTGAAAAAACTCCAAACACACATATTCCCTTGGTAGCTATTATTTCTTTCCTTCAATGGTTATACAGGAAAGAAAATTATTTACATATAACCCCCTGCTACATTTGGTGTTCAATGGGGTGAGGAATCAAGTCACTGTACATTATCACATATGTTGCTGGGAAGGCCCCTTTTTGAAACAATGACCCATGAAAAGAGGATTAAACAACTGGAAGAGAAAAATTGTTCTCACAAGAAGGAAGAATAAAATCCAAGCTGTTGTGAATACACATGCTAATGAAAACCTAACACCCAAAGAAAAATACCATGGGCTTCTAACAATAGACCATTAACTCCACGGACAAAACATCGATAACCAGATGCCACAATATTCCAAGTCCTGCCATTGTGAAATCTTGAGAGAGGCTGAATGGCTTTCATGTGTGAATCCTGTAGGGGGAGTGATCTGCGGGGGCTACATCTTCAGTAGCCATGATAGACTTTGGGGGGGGGATATATTCAGAAGGTGAATTGTTTATTTAAATTTTAATATCACGAAAATCTATTTTCTTCTCACTTACAAAAGACATAATAATCAAATTAATACTTTATTATCAAACACTATGTACAACAGAGGCTGCTAATAATACAGAATTTAAAGAACATAGCATTTTTTTTGTCTTAACTTGTCTTTCCTTCGCCAGCTGAGAAAGTACAGTACAAAACAATATTTCTAAACTAACACAAAATGTTACCTTGTTGTCTATTAAGGGATACACAGTATCCACCATACAGATCAATCCTTATTTCCCTGCTACCCTTTGCAAAGCCCTTAGCAAACTCGGACTGGATGGCATAGGGCAGACTGCCTGCATTGAGGGGGACCAAATGTTGTATCTCATATTTCATGCTTGAGAAAAGGGGCCATTATAAACATACATACTGGCATCTTTTTGAAGATGTCAGGACAACACGCACACACACACACATACCCAAGTGGGATAGATTAAAACATTTTCAGGCACTGGCCAGATTTGCATGAATGCACCATAAGGCTTGGTTAGCATCAGTGCTCCTGCATGAGTAGCAAACCTTGTTAAATATCAGTTCCAAGGAGATACGATCCATGGCCTGCACATACCAAAGAGTAAAACTATGGCTTGCTTATGGCTAATTTCTTTGATAAGAAGTTATGATTTGCTTTCAGTTGGAACATACAAATGGATGGTTTAGCATCTGCATCGTTTAGAAGTATTTATACTAATCAAGTCTTATGCCTCACTATGTCCTGTGAACGTGGCCATTTCTTGCTTAACAAGATTGCCTGATGCCATCAAATATCCGAAGGTACTGTAAACCTACTGCCGACAAATCTGCATTTGAGGCAGTGTAGCAATTAGCATCTGAACTGTAATTACAGTGTAGCTTTTAATCATTAGATTAGCAGTGGCGCCGTGGCAAAGCAAAAGTTTGAATTCACTGTGGTGACAATCTGTGGTTTAGAAAGCGTGCTATTGAGGCAAGTGGGTCCAGCCATTTATTATTGGTAGATAAATGATGAAAAAACAGCTATAGCCATTGTTAGGACAACGAACAGTGCGACTCATATTTGCAATTGGTAGGTTACACTTGTAGGATGTGCAACATTGTCTTTGCCTTGATCACTATTTTCAAGGTCATCCCTTCCTACCTATGTACCCAAATACACATTGAAGAGAGGAGACTGATTGATTGTATTCCGAGGAAAGCAGTGCCATTCCTCAGTGCTGATTATGAAACTTTTTTTAAAAAATTGTGTGCTATGTTAGACATCTCTGTGCTTTCAAATACAGCCCAGACTTTGTGGTATCAGGCAAGCCCAGAGCGCCTTATATTTACCATTTTATTCAGACTATTTTTGAATCCTGAAATTCTGCAACTTTCTTTTAGAAAAAAAAAATGCTTTCTTTTCATAATACAAATACAGGCATTTTCAAAATTTTGTCCATTTGCATTATGATTTAGTATTAAACTTTTCTTTTGCTATATTGTGAAAATTTAGTGAAACCTAGCCTCATTTTTTAAAAAAAGTTTTGTTCTCACTAATTTTGAGAGAAAAATAAGTTTGCTAAGTAGCTTTCATAATCTCTCTTATTTTGTACATCTAAATTTGGTCTGCCTAAGTTAATGGAATACTATAAAGAAGGCATTTCCTGGTAAATATTTTATGAGGCTATATCACAGCTGCCTAAAGATTCACCCCCGATTTCAACCAATCAGCATCCCATAATCTTGTCACAAATTACCACATTTTATCATCTTTATATAGGACAAGCATATATAATTATTTTCAGCATAAGGTATATCTAGATAATGTATTTTCTACTCTAGTGGATTTTTAGAAGCAACAAAACAGTTAAAAGTCTTTGGGAGTCTGTCTAGTTTATCTCCTGCCAATGAAGACATTTACACTAATTTTCAACTGTGTTGGAAAAGAAGAGAGAGATGAGATCAATGCCTCAACCTTTACTCTACAATTCAAAACAATCATCCTGTACTCTGTTCTTCCCATGCAGAACTCCCCTCCACCCTCTATGACAAATGTCCTGGTTCCTTTCTGGCAGCATTTAACTCCAAGAGTTGCCAAACTTTTAAGGAGGCAGAATTATCCATGACACTGGGGATTCTGTATCACTCACCAGGTTTACTCCATTCCGAGCTATTATCAACATAGTATGTATCATCACCCAGAGCTGGATCCAAGGCTACTGGCTACTAAGTAAGCCTTGGGAAAAGGTCACTTTATTCACACAGAAAATATATTTTAGAAGTGCAGAAATGCCTTTTTGCATTCGAACAAAATTTGTTGTAGCACCATGGTATCTGAGTTAAAAGAAAAGTAATCTGGTGTGCACTATCCACCTAGAGCGATACAGAGGCACTATCACTCCAACATAGCTTCCTAAACCTGACCTTGCATGTCAGTGGTCACTTTTTTATCCCCTAATGACAGAGCTTCTGCTATGGAGCATAACTTCTACAGTCAAGGACCTTTCAAGGCAGTTGCATACAAATAGTACCTCTTTTCTTTGAGGAGCCTGTTCACTGAGATATATCTATTCTTAATATCTTCCCTCCAGTCCTGACATGGTGACACAGTGCATTGCATGATCATCTTACAGTGCTGAACAAGGAGAAATAAATATTTTATTGAAAAGAGTAAAAAACTTCTCTTGGTTTTTTTTCCAAACAATTTCCTTATTCTTCGGCTAACTGAATCTCCTATTATTCTTCCTTCTCCAGATACAGATGGCCCAGTGAATTAACTAGGCAGTATCTTAAAGAGAGGCTGCAGAGGAAAGTAAGAATCACTAGTGTCAATATTGAAATTTGGCATTTTCATTTGGAGTCCATTTATTTTAGAAGGGATCAAGGAAAGCCAGGGAAAAGCTTGGGAATAGAAAGAGGTCTAGTTATTCCCCTTCAATTTTTGCTCAAAGTTCAGGTTGTAGAGGAGAGAAAGGGAGAAGACGGGGGAAGGAGAACAAACCAACATCTGCAAACCAATATAAAGTCCCGTTGCTGGGATGAGCAATTAAGCGGATCTTTGATGTTCCAAGATCCTGAAGTTGACTGTGGCCGCTTGCTGGAATATGTGCTATAACGTCAAAAGCATTGCTAGAAGGAACAGTATAGTTGTGAAAGGCTGACTGGATATCCTTAAGGTTTGAGCTGCATTCCCACCACGGGATGGCTCAGCTGATTCATGTACCGTATCATCTGTTCAAATAGAAAGCACACATTTGTATTTTATTTCCTTGAAAGATAAGACAACATACGTTATTTTAAAACTTTTTAATAGTTCCTTGGTTAAATGCCACGTGTTCCATTAAAAAAAACTTCATAAAGCCAGGTGCAACACTGGCTGAAATGTTGGACATTGTTCTCTCAATTAATTTTAGATTTTTCTTTGTCTTGTGTAGTTAGGCTACAGAAAATCAACAAATGTCCAAATGATGATTTATCAATTCCAAAAAAATTCCAAAGTTTCTGCCAGTAAAATTTGGCTATATAAAAATTTAAACAATATTTAACCTTAAAAACATATACATGATTATAATACATTATTAAGAAAAAAACCCATTTAACTTGAAGTTGAAAATATTCAGTTTAGTCACTGGGAATGTCTCTTTTATTCCTAAAAGAGACATTCCCAGTGACTAAACTGAATATTTTCAGCATCACAATTCCCTATTCCCTATTTGTATATCTTTCACTATGTAAAATGTAGGTATGGCTCTGGCTGTTTCATTAGGAGAAGCACAATTTATTTTGCATTAAGAGCTCTAACAACCAAAGGACATAAACTTGTACCCAGTAATTTCTATATCCACGTCTCTGCAGAAGTTTGATTCTGCTAAATTTAGAGGATAGGGATGTAGTACAAATGAGTAGAGGGGATATAGCTGGCAGTGACTATAACAAGCTTTAGAATATTCCTTTGAAAACTTCTTCCTACTCCTTTTGGGAGTTATCTTAGGTTCTGAGTTTCTGACATTTCTCTTTGCCAGAGGGTCTCTGCCTTGGATTCACTCCTTGTCAGCTTCTCTCTTCATCAGAGGAACTTTTGTTTGCCCTGCTGTCCCTTCAGCTTCCTTCATCTGAGAGCCTCTGCCTTAACCTTATTTGACTTCCTCTATAGGCCTCAGGTAGCTCTAGAAGAGGACACTCTGAAATCAAGAAATTGAATATATCTTGCGTCTTCTCCCCACTGGGAGGAATGGGGAGAAATGGGAAAATGGCCTTAATGTAAAGATAATGTCTAAAGCAATGCAAAGTCCACAGAAAAATGCAGACAATGTTCTTACAATATTTTTATTATTAAAACAGAACCAGCAGGCACACAATAAATCTTCATTGAGATCAGCTTCACCTGCTCTTATTTAATAATAATAATAATAATAATAATAATAATAATAATAATAATAATAATAATATGTAATGTATCTACAGAAGTGGGCTGCTTCCGGTTCATCAAACTGGTAAGTGGCGACAGTGGAAGGCTCCACCTACCCACCTAGGACGCTTCTGTGCGTGAGCGAAATGGTAGCAACAGGCTTTAGACCCCACTACTGCTATTAACAGAAATGTGGCAAGAATATAATCATATTCTTGTTGTCCAGTTGTCTGTCTTTTAAACCTGAAATCAATTTTATGTTATTCATAATTACTTACTGCACTTTACTGCATATATATATATATTCCTCTGGGACATTGTATTGTAAAATTCTGACCAAATTCATCTATATATTGGGACAGGGTAGCAACTAGATAAATTACATTTAAATTCTCATGACAACATATATATACATTTGTGTCTTTAAATATACATAACATTTTCCTCCTCTTGAATGGAAACACCAAAAAAATGGAGTGGGAATAGGACTAGGACAACTTTTTTTAAAAAAAATGAGATGCCATGCTTGAATAAGCAGATTGTCATGGAAAAAGAATACTTTTTCTCAACATCTTAAAAGAGAATTCTAGCATTAGCAAATCAGATATACCATAAGCATTATTAGCGCTGCAAGAAATGAGTAAAAGCAGAATAATTTTACCATGCAAATCATGCAGAGAAAGAAAGAGACGTAAAAGCTCCAGAAAGACAGAGGCATTTGTTAAAAGAGAGTCTCTAAGCATACTAACCTGCTGGTTCTAATGAATTTTCTACTTTGTCGTTAACATCGAAAACACGATCATGAACACCTATAGTTTTCATACAGTTGTCTATAACAAAAATAGAGATAACAGCCAAATAAGTTAGTGAGACACCCTTAAAATCCCCATTTTTCATTTTTTTAAATTTTTGCTTCATGTCTGTTTTCTATTTCTATTATAGGCATATATTTATAACTTATAAATTTATTTATAACTGTGGCCTGCTTTGAAACACCACAGTAGTTTTCTTTTTTGTACCACAATTGAAGAAACAACAAGTTAGCAACTGATGCATATGAAAAACAAATAAGAAAACTGCTTTGTGAAGAATGATTAAAAGATATGGCAAAAACAAAAAAAAGTGACGCTGAAAAGAAGAGACAACACATAGGATTTTAAAAGTTAAAAGAAGTTTAAACTGCCGTTTACTAAACCAAAGCATGCACTATAAAGTCAACTTCTAAAGCAAGGCATAAAGCACTTACTTGCAGGCCGTACGAAGACTTTCAGCTTTAAGCAGGCTCTTCTTCCATTATCAGCAATTGCAGATGCTGAAAAAGAAATACGAGATTGTAAAGCATAGTTATTCTTCATCTTAAGGGACAACATCCAACATTCTTCTTTTCTTTCTGCATATAATCATAGCACATTCTACCTACTATCAGGGGCATTCAAATAAGAAACAAAATTTCTAAATAACCAGTGTTCTGTATTTTTATATAACTTTTTGTTATTCATTTATTTTGCTTGCCTTCCTTTCACATGGGAGTGAAAACAGCACTGATAAGCCAAATTTTCTATCTCTTAATATCTATGTATATAAATAACAAACAAGGCTCAGTTGGTGGTCTTTCCTTGGAAGCCAAAATTCACAAATTGTCCACTTTAGCCAGAAGATGATAGCGATTTGGTCTCCCTTAGGTTATTGAACTGCAACTCTAATGATCCTTTGCTTTTGGTTATGTTGGCTAATAGTCCTAGGAATATTTGATTGTATTTATTCTTGCTTCAGTTCAAACATAAAACTTGGATAGAAATAGGTTTCTTTACAGATATGAAGTGGACTCTATGTGGCACAGTATGCCTCATCAAAGAAGTCACATTGTGAATGGGTCTAGTGAAAATGGCAATTTTAATACAACAGTGGACTAGCAGAATACGTCTCTACATAGCTTGAATAATAATACATCCATGATGTATATATTTGTTTAATATTTGTTTGTTTGTTTGTCAACAAATGCAAGGAAATAGAAGACATGAAAAAAATGACACAAATAAATGGATATAAAGAAGCAAAAATAGCCATAAAATGAGTACATACAAATGGGGACAGTGAGACAGGGATGGTAGGCACCTTGGAGAACTTATGCATTCCCCCTTAGGGACTTCTTAAAAAATGTGTAAGGTACAGAGCAGACAGTTTAAGGTAAAAGGTATGGGGTTTAGAAAAACTAACAACAGGATCAGGTAGTGTGATCCAGATTTAGTTTGTATCTATTGATAGCCCGAGTGTTATTGTGGTTGAAATTAAAGTAGTTGTTAACAGGTAGGACATTAAGATAGATGATCTTATGTACTCAACTTAAGTCGGAATGTAGACGGCATAGTTCAAGATTATCCAGGCCTAAAATTTCAAGCCTAGTGGAATAAGGAATTTTATTGTGAGCAGAAGGTTTCATTGGGAACTTCCATTGCAACATTGAAAAAAAAATAGCCTAGTAGGAGTTTAGGTGACTTGTATGCGTGTAAGAAAGGTGTTTGTTTTTTAAAAAAACAAATGTTTCAAATTTTCTGCACCTATGAAAAATATTTGAAAGGTTTGTTTTGAAAATTGGGTTAGGATGAACAAACTACACCTGCTTGAAACAACTTTCTTTGGAAAGCTTGTAGGGCTGCTTCAAAGGCTATGTTTGATTTTCCACTTCTCCATGCATAACTGCTTTTCTTCACTATTAGATCAGATAAAACAATTATCTATGCATGGATATATTCATAAAATCACATGGTTTAAAACAGCCATCTGAACCTTCCAAAGGTCATGCCTGTTTTAGAGCTTCAAGTAGGGGTATTTCTCTTGCACCAGTGGTGGGTTGCTCCTGTTTTAGCAAACCGGTAGCGGTGGTAGTAGTAGGCTCAGCCCCTCTACCTGGGACGCTTCTGTGCATGGGCAGAGGCAGCGACAGGATTTAGAACCAACTACTGTTTCCACCCTATTGCTTTTGGCTCTTTTGGCTTTTGGCCTTTGATTTATCAATATAGCATTGTAAACTGAATACAGGTAATCCTTGACTTACAACAGTTCATTTAATAACCGTTCGAAGTTAGAACAGTATTAAAAAACCTGACTTATGAGCATTTTTCAAACTTATGATTATTGTAGCATCCCCATGGTCACGTACTCCAAATTCAGACACTTGGCAACTGATTCATATTTATGGTGGTTGCAGGATCTTCTGGATCAATGGTCACCAACCTGTGGTGGTTAGCAAGAAAATTTTGGTGGTCTGCAGAAAAATGATTTGCATTTTTTACATGGCAGTAAATGCTATTTGTCTTTTTAAAAAAAATCATATTAGTGTTCCGTGGGATTTAAAATTATTAACCTAGTGGTCCCTGAGGTCCAAAAGGTTGGTGACTCCTGCTCTGGATCACGTGATCACCTTTTGTAATCTTCCAAGAAGCAAAGTCAATGGGAAAACCAGATTGACTTAACAATTGCAGTAATTCACTTAACAACTGTGGCAAGAGGCGGCATAAAACTTAACAAATATTTCAGGAACATAAATTTTGGACTTTATTGTTGTTGTAAGTCAAGGACTATTTCTAAGTGCTGATTCTAAAAACCAAGCAGCTACAGATTATACTCTTGTATAAGACTGAGTTTATATTATTTATCTACCTTCAGTGACAAATAACAGAAAATCATAAATCTGTACTACCTAAAATTAAATGTGATATATTTGCTAAATTCTCTCTTATAAACTCCCTGGACTTAAGCTCTATGTATAATTTAGCTAGTCTGGAATGAAGATTCTAAATAAGCTGTCTGTCTGATTTGGACATTCCAAGAGATTGTGATTTTTCCACATAAGCAAAATTAACCTTCCTTCTATTTTTCAGCAATTTGAGCAACTTAATGGTTTGAGCCATTATTGTAAGAGCTTGTGTCCAAGTAGTATACTAAGCTAAACAAATGTATCTATCTAATGTGATTGCTAAGAATCAATACTGACTTGACGGCACATAATCAATCATAACAATGTAAAATGGGTATGCATTATATATATGTCCATGGAGAAAAACCATTAGAAATAAATTATTCTTGACAATATTGAGGTTGAACAGGACTTTTCTTTTCAATCAGCCAACACATTCTTCAATCCTTTATTACAACATGAGGATTACCTTAGAGTAGAGAAAATATGATTCAGTTACCATATAGTCCCAGGAATAAAAGTAGTGGAGGAATATTACCAGTAAATGTCCTGGGCAAAGAGACATTTCTATAATAGTTCAGAAGTTTGAACTTTTTATCAGGGATCATTCATAGATTATTTAATTTGGAGGCCTTCATTTAATGTGATGTGCAATTATCATTGATTTTTTAAAAAATGTTTTGAATACTACAAATAATGTCTGTTAATAACTGGTTTTGTTTGCTCATAGATTAATGTATGTGATATGTTATGGTTTGGCAATATTTATAGGTTTATTTATTTAATTGAACCTACTATGTACCATAGCAAAATGAATTATGATTCTATGCCATCTAGATAATAGGCTATCAAAGATTGGAGATTTAAGAGTGTATATGGAATATAGACCTAACACAATGCTAATTAAGATAAATTGTTGCAGATTATGATATAAATTCAAGAAGGCCATAGAACAGTGATGGTGAACCTTTCTCCCCCTCGGGTGCCGAAAGTACGTACGTACACACTACTGCATGCGTACCCACACCCATAATTCAATGCCTGGGGAGGGTGAAATTTGCCTCCCCTGCCACCCCGGAGGCCCTCTGGAGGCCAGAAACATCCCATTTCCCAACTTACGGTTTCCCAACTTAGAGGCTTCCCTGGAGCCTGGGGAAGGCAAAAATGTCCTCCCCCATCCCTCCATAGGCTCTCTGAAAGCTGAAAATGCCCTCCCAGAGCCTACATGCGATCCAAAAATCAGCTGAGTGGTATGCACATGCATGCTGGAGAGAAGTTAGGGCAACAGCTTGTGGCTGGCAAATATGGCTCCGTTTGCCACCTGTGGTACCTGTGCCATATGTTTGCTATCACTGTCATAGAGGATGGTCCAAAAATGTTATGATGGTGTCACAAACAGGGAAAAGTATATGTGATCTACTTCACTTGGTGAAATTGCATACAGACCCATGAAGATTGAGCAAATATGCTGATAAATAGTTCTGAAAGTTGTTATTAGTATTATATGTGAATGTAAAGTTAATAATCATCGATTTCTGTGTATAGCTAGTCAACAATCCAAATATTACATTTCAAGGTAGATAGGAATTACAGTTAAGGGATAGATCGCTGAAAAATGATATGCTGCTTTATAAAACAATTGTTCATGATGCAATGCTGCATTTTAGATAGTGTCCAAAATGATGCTAATTTGGAAAGCATATAAATATAGGCAGAATCAGGAACTTGTGGCTCAATTATTGCAATGCCCCTAACATGGGGCTACCCTTAAAGAGCATTCAGAGACTACAGAATCCAGAACGCAGCTGTGAGAGCTGTTGTAGTTGTGCCTAGGTACACCCACATAACTCCATCACTCCGTGAGCTGCACTGGCTTCCAACTGGTCCCCGAGTGCAATTTAAGGTGATGATTATTACCTATAAAGCCCTACATGGCTTAAGACCAGGTTATTTGCGGGACCATCTTCTGTCTCACAGTTACCAGTGGCCCACAGTGTTGGCCTTCTCCAAGTTCCATCAGCCAATGTTGGCTGGTGGGACTGTAGGGAAGGGCCTTGTACATTGTGTTGCTGTTGCTGTGAGCCGCCCTGAGTCTGCGGAGAGGGGCGGCATACAAATCTGATTAAACTTAAACTTAAACTTCTATGTGGCAACTCTGGCCTTATGGAACCAACTATCCCTGGAGAGACTCCCCGCCCTCATCCTCCTAACCTTCTGGAAGGCCTTAAAAACATGGCTTTGCTGACAGGCCTGTGACCATTGAGCCATAGTATCCTGCTCCGGCCTAGAATGAAGAATGTCTGTTATGAGGTATTTATTTATTTATTTATTTATTTATTTATTTATTTATTTATTTATTTATTTAATTAATTTATTTATTTTTTGATTTGATTTGATTTGATTTGTATGCCGCCCCTCTCCAGAGACTCGGGGCAGATAACAGCAATAATAGCATACAATAATAATCCAATAATAAAAATGATTAAAAACCCATTAATATAAAAACCAAACATACATAGAGACATACCATGCATAAAATTGTAAAGGCCTAGGGGGAAAGAGTATCTCAATTCCCCCATGCCTGGCGGCATAGGTGGGTTTTAAGTAGCTTACGAAAGGCAAGGAGGGTGGGGGCAATTCTAATCTCTGGGGGGAGTTGGTTCTAGAGGGCCGGGGCCACCACAGAGAAGGCTCTTCCCCTGGGTCCCGCCAAGCGGCATTGTTTAGTTGAGGGGACCCGGAGAAGGCCCACTCTGTGGGACCTAACTGGTTGCTGGGATTCGTGCGGCAGAAGGCGGTCCCGGAGATATTCTAGTCCGATGCCATGAAGGGTTTTATAGGTCATAACCAACACTTTGAATTGTGACCGGAAACTGATCGGCAACCAATGCAGACTACGGAGTGTTGGTGTAACATGGGCAGATTTGGGAAAGCCCATGATTGCTCTCGCAGCTGCATTCTGCACGATCTGAAGTTTCTGAACACTTTTCAAAGGTTTAGTGTAATTTATTGTTTTATTCATATACGCCATCCTGAGTCTGTCAGGAATGGACAGCTTATAAATCTAATAAAATAAATAAAAATAAAATAAACTCTTTGGGACATTGATTTAAAGACATATCTGCTTTCAAATGACAAAATATTGGGTTAAGAGGGGGAAAAAATCCAAGACAAAAAAAAAAGATTAAGGAGAATAAGAAGTCTGCCTCTTTTAATCGTAAACAAAATTGCATTATGATGTTTCTCAGCTTTAAGTCATATTCAAAGACAAATACTTAAGAAGTGCTAACAGCTGGCTTCCCTGTGTGCTCTCAATAAATCAAATATGAGGGAAGCCTTTACTGACATTTATTGTAAAGAATGTGTTACAGGGCAAAGTATTGCACTCTGTGGAGGCGTGCAGGAAACTGGCCCCCTTCCAGAGGCCTCTGATGAATATACAAATCTTATTCAAGACAGATTAGGTTGCTTAATAAAATAGAAATATCGTGTTCTCTATCTAACAACAGGAATACAGGTACAGAGGAAACTTCTTCATTACCTTAAATGACCAAAATGTGCAATTCTTTCTATGGCATCCTATCTTTTAATTGCCTTTACAAATGACATATAAAAGCATATTCAAAGGCAGGATGTCAATTGTTATACTTATGCATTGCAAGCTGTGCCTTTGCAGAGCAGTATAGGATAATCCATTATACAGTGGATTTTTCTCTCTGACAAAACAGCAAGGCAAGAATTTCCATAAACTTGCTTTCAGACTACAAATTATTTATCTTACAATGAAAAGTTCCAAATACAATTCTAACTTTTATGACCACAGAAAAGTTTTTAAAACTGCAATGACTATTACATAAAGTCACCTCAAATAGTGAAACTCTCTAGTGATTAAATGCTAAATCGTCATTAATAAAACCAGCTCAAAATAATTTTAATGTAACATCCTGAAAATATTGCTTATATTCCAATTGGTTGATAATTCCCCAACTAATATCACAGAATATCTCCGGGACCGCCTTCTGCCACACTAATCCCAGCGACCAGTTAGGTCTCACAGAGTTGGCCTTCTCCGGATCCCGGCAACTAAACAATGTCATTTGGCGGGACCCAGAGGAAGAGCCTTCTCTGTGGTGGCCCCGACTCTTTGGAACCAACTCCCCCCAGATATCAGAGTTGCCCCCACCCTCCTTGCCTTTCGTAAGCTCCTTAAAACCCACCTCTGTCGTCAGGCATGGGGGAATTGAGACCTTCCCTTCCCCCTAGGCTTATAAAATTTATGCATGGTATGTCAGTATATATGATTGGTTTCTTAAATTGGGGCTTTTTAAATTAACTTAAATATTAGATTTGTTTACATTGTATTATTATTGCTGTTAGCCGCCCCGAGTCTATGGAGAGGGGCGGCATACAAATCTGATTAATAAAATAAATAAATAAATAAATAAATAAATAATAAAGGGGAATATTTGTAGCTCAGGATTGAAATGAGGGGTCCTTGGTCCTCTCTGAACTTGGTTGTCTTCTTGCAGATGTTTCATGATCTGAAGTAAGTAATATAAAAAAAAATGATAGTTGATATTATCTAGTTTGAGTAATGAAATGTCTGCAAGAAAACAACGAAGCTCAGATAGCACCAAGGACTGGTCAGATTCCCAACTGAGCATCAAATTAACTTGAACACCAAATTAGAAATGACTGTCTTATTTCATTTCTTCCAATTCTATATTTTACTATTATAACTCTTAATATATTCATTGACTGATTATGCACCAATTAATCAGTGTGGATTCTTAGTGACTACATTTTCTCCAAGATTATTCCTTCTCAATGTTCTGCTCTGGCCTACGCAGATCGGAACAAAGGGAAAATATACACATTGAGATTTCAAATCAAACACTTTAATATGAAAAGCAGTATTTATACAAGTAAATTCAGGCATTTCAGTCCATCTTGGCAGCTTTCTCCTGTTAAATTAGCTAAGAGATAAAGGTCCGTGCAGCCCCCGAGAGTCAAAGCTAATTAGCACATTCTTCAGTGAGATAATGTTTCTGTAGACACACATACACATTCATGACTCTCCAGGTTTTGCTCACATAGCTTCATCTCTGCCCGTTGATTTTAGAAGAATAAGAGCAGGTTGCTAGGAAGTTATAGAAATCGTCCTTTTATATTCTGTCTGGGTGTGGTCAACTGTTTCCTAGAGATACAACTGTCTAGACTTTCTTTCATAGATTCACCTTCTGAACTTTTTCCCACAAAGATATTCCTATTGGCTCCTTGACCTTCTGACCCAGGCATCAAATAGGGGCTCCTGATCTCCCATGTCTCCCTCCTCCTCTGACTCAGACATTACCATCACTAGGGGTTCTGCAGTCTCTGGAGGTTCCTCAGGTTCCAATTCTCCCTCACTCTCACTCTCTGACTCAGTTGTCAAGAACACTGGCTTAGGGTACCAAGACAAACCAAGTTCATCCTCCTCAGAATCTGTGACTACCTGACCCGGTCATGGACCACTTATAACACTTATAACACTCAATGTGGTCTTTCAGGTAATCTAACAGTACAACCATTGTCACTGTAACCGACTACAGTGGTTGATTTGTTTGCTGAACTATTGGATGGGAGGGGAGGGGTTTGGCTATCTACAGATTTCTCAGGAGCTTTCTTCAACCAAAGTTAAAAAGCATCAATACTGCTTCTTTATGTTCAACTTTCATTTCCACAACGCATCATAGAGAAAACCATTTCTAGGGTCTTATTTTTGTAGATACAAGTAGTCCTTGATCTTTAACTTGTCATATAATGACCATGTGAAGCAGGGTGGATAAAAAATGATGATTTTTTTAAAAAAATATGATATCAGATGTTTAAAATTTAAGTTGGATTTTTAAAGATTTAAATCAGATTTTTTTTTCTTTTTATCAAATTTATTTTAATAAAACACTTTTGAAATTAAAAAATCTACCGTATCTAATAGATTAGTTTTCTATTTAAGATACATTAATAATTTTGTTTATTCAGCATGAAATGGAACTTAGTTACGTAGAATTAGGCTACATATTCTGCAATATTGGAACTGTTGATGAGTCAACAGCAGGTCAGAGACGGAGCCACTTTGTGACAAGGATGACAGTTGCTCTTTATAAACTATTGTTTCAATTGAGTTGATTTAAATCAAACTTTTTTACTTGATTTAAATCAAATCCACCTTGATGCAAAGTTACAACAGATGTGTCTCCCCCCCACCCCCAGTAGCATTTTGGAAGTTTGGTTACAAATTCATCTTTGCAGCATATCATGGTCACGTGACCACAATTTGTAATATATTTATTTTGCCAGGGTGGGTTTTTTTGGGGGGGGGGAGTTTACTTCTGGTTTCTGACAAAAACCCCCAACAACCCTCATTGAGCAAAATGCATTCACAATGACTGTGGTAATGACTACTGCAAAAAATGGGCGGAGGGGGATTAGGTCTGATCATGTGATGGGTTTGGTTAGGGTTGTAAATTGATATTTACTTCTATAGAGACATTCAACATCAGAATATATATCAATGGATTCATTACTATTCTATCAAGTGCTTGCTGCATATTTCTTGACATCTTTACTGTTAATAAAAGGCAGAAGCCATTCAGCACTTCAACATCTTATCAATTCTAAGGCTAGTTGCAGTGTACATATCCCTTGTTTAGTGGCTGCCTCATTTAGTGACTATTCAGTAATGACAGTGATGAGATAACCAGATCTTGCATTTAGAATCTGTTCAGATCTGTAAAGCAAAGGAAAACTGAAGTTTGTTTGTGGTTTCAATTGGCAATTACTAACTTAATGATTGAATTGTCAATCCCAATTGCAGTCACTAAACAAGGATTATCAGTATTTTCTGCCATGTTTGGGCATTATATTTAATCTTAGGCTGCTGGGTTGCTATAAGCAAAATCTATAGAGAAGCTGGCAAGAAGTCAGAGGTTGATCTTCCCACATTTTTGCCCACCTGACCATGTTCCATAGCACCTGACCGAAGCACACATCCCCACCTGCATTATAAAGTAAATTTGCCCCTTGCACTTCCTCCTCACCTGTCTGCACCTGCTTGCCTGGGACTCTCACCAATTCCCACTTAACAACCTGTGCAATCTTGGGGTTATGACCAGTGTTCCCTCTAATTTTTTGGGGGGGATGGGCAGAAAAGCATAGTGTCTGAGTGACAGTCCCTTCGGGACTGGGCGGCACAGAAATAATAAACAAACAAACAAACAAACAAAAAACCCACCCTGTTTTGCCTCAGAGAATTTCAAAATAAAATACTGTACTGTGTGTCTATAACAGTGAGCTCATAATAGGGCAACTCTATCAATATCAAAATGCCACTTAAATAGTTGAGCTAGTTTCAAACTAGATTTTGATTTTCTTTCTCTCTTCCTTACTCCCATTTTTTTCTTTCTCTTTTCCTTCCTCTCTTTTTTCTATCTGTTTCTCTCTCTTCCTCTCTTCCTCTCTCTCTCTCCTTCCCTCTCACTGTTTCCCTCTCGGCTTCTGGGCAGGTTTGGAAAACTCTGAGTTGATGATGATTTTTAAGTGAGCGATTGCTCACTGCTCAGCTTAGAGGGAACTATGGTTATGACAGCAACCAGGCCTGCTGAGATTGCTCTTGTCAAACATCATGCTTTATTGCTTACTAAGGAAAATTCCTATCCCAATCACCAACATAACCCAAGAAGGATCAAGAAGGAAATTGAAGCAGCTCCATATAGACAAATTTGAAATTTCAACTATAGATAGAGTTTTTAACAAAGTAGATGGACAATCCTTTTGAAGTGTGTGAAAAAGCAGGGAATTGTCTTTAACCATTTTTAGCACAAAACCATATTTATTAGACAAATCCAAGATCCACATAAACTTATATAACTCTCAGATCTAAATTCTAATTGCCAGAAGCACCAAAATTCTAATATTGTGTGTCAGCTGCAGAGATTTGGGAAGTTTCATTTTTAAGAACAGCCATCTGCTTCATACTTAGTAAAGAAATGAGCTTGTGTATAAGCATTAAAAATGCAGTTTCCCATTATGTTTGCCAAAGGCAATATTTCTCAATTTGTAGGAGTCAAAGAAAAAAAGAGAGAAAGGAAAAGTTAGCTTATTAGCAGAGTTGAGCCTTTCTCCTCTAGAACTTGGTGTGATTTACTCCACAACACAAAACATATGTAGATTAGACAGGTAAATGCAGTTTAAACATTAATATTCTTCTCACAGTGGAAATTGGAAAAATTTACCATTGACATAAATGCTACTGAGAGACTGCTGAAGTTTAATGAACTGAGAGAAAGTTTTTATGTATATGATATGCTGAAAAACAAATAAAAACTTGCTGACAAAATGTATTTTAAAATTATATACTCATTTATTATAAAATCTGTAACTTAGACATACAAAGTAATACCATCTTTCAGAAATCTGTGGCTCCATTTTCAATGTAGTGTCAATTGCATTTAAATGTAATTGCTCATAAGAAACTTAGTCTTGCATGTTTATTATGTGCTTATTTTTGGTATGTGGTTTATCCCTACAAATTCTATGATAAATTCTTTTGCTAAACAACTGTAGCAAATTACTCAGCTTGCTGCAACATTTGATCTCACTCTCTCCATTTAAATAGGTTGTTCCCAATAAACATCTTGACGCAAGGAACATAACAATACCAGCTACAGAAAGTGTAATTGCATTATTGCTGGGAAAATTTCATGGGCTTTGCTACAATGCCTTGTTTATATACAGTGGTACCTTGATTAGCGAACGCCTTGGTTAGTGTACTTTTTGGATAATGAACAAAATTTTCGGCAAAAATTTGCTTCGGATAACAAACAAAAATTCGGATAGCGAACAGCCACAGAATTTTTTGTTTATTATCCGAAATGTTACACCCGGCAGCAAAGCATCACTTTCACTATGACAAAGCAGGCATGCCACTGTCTATTCCTCCTGAGCGTTACACCCCCTCTCAGCAACATAGGGGGGGCTGAGTCCACTGAGTCCCAGGACGACTTGGCAAAGCAGCTGCCACAAGATCTGAGGGGACGGGATGAGACTGGATATGAGTCAGGACCCGACATGCCCCTTCTGGCCACCCGCTTAACAGCCTCCCATAGTCTACCGTCTAACTGCTCCAAGCTGCAGGAAGGATGGGGGCAGCTGCAATACCAGAAGCTTCAGGGGCCCCCCTTTCCTCAGTGGTTCTTTTTTTACCTCTAGGCAGCTGCACCAACTTTTTCCCTCCTGGCAGCGGTGGCGGCTTCCCTTCGAGGAGCAGCAGCCCCGGGAATGTCACATGATGAAGGGAAGCCGCTGGAGCCATCTCAGCAGTTGCCAGGGGCTCCCGGTGGCAGCAACTGCTGAGATGGTTCCAGCGGCTTCCCTTCATCATGTGACATTCCTGGCGCTGCTGCTCCTCGAAGGGAAGCCGCCACCACCGCTGCCGGGAGGGAAAAAGTTGGTGCAGCTGCCTAGAGGTAAAAAAGAGAGAGAGAAAGAGAGGGGGGGAATGAGGGACAATATGTGTGTGGGGGGGGGGAGAAAAAAAATCCTAATTTTTCAATTTTCCCCATAGGAAATAAAGGCTAGGAACCAATTAAATCCATTTCCATTATTTCCTATGGGGAAAATTATTTCGGATAACGACCATTTCGGTTAACAACCAACCTTCCGGAATGGATTGTGGTTGTTAACCGAGGTACCAATGTATTTTAATTTTTAAATTAATGGACTCAAAGTCTAACTTTTATTGGACATTTTATTTATTAATCATAATTCTAATTTTACAGATGCTGATTTCATGAAAGTTATAAAAAATGTTAAATGCTTGCCATCAAATTCAAAAATACCGTGTGTGGCATATTTCAAATTGTCCTATGTTATCAGGAGGGCAATTGAAATGTAAAATGACAAAGACCCTACATCTTACAAAAATAAATAGGACTGCTTGGGCCCTACAGACTCTTGTCTTTTTTTACTCTGCCTCAGGCTGATGCAAGAGAGTAGGACTAGCTATCTCCCTGAGGTAGATTCATTCTACATTCCAGAAGAACTTTTTCTGTGCAAATGTTACACTGAATATACAGTAGACAAAATTCACCATCTCCCAATATATACATATCTAAAGTCTATGTTGAATTAATTTCTGAATAGTTGAAAGAATATTACATATTGCTAAGTTGGAACTGTGTAAATGAGCACTTCACAAAGCATTGTGGCTTGAATGAAGTTGTTCTGACCTAGGCTTCACCAAATCACAAAAGAGATTCCTTGCCTCGACAAAATCCATTTTTATTTGGCTATTGTGAATTCATAGCATTCACATCAGCAAAGTCCCAGAAAATAGTCTTTCAAGGGTGAATTGTAGCCACAGACCTTATCAGTCCTTGGAGAGTTGCCAGGCTGATAGCTTCCAGGCACAATGCTGAACAAGGAAATACTTGGCAAGGAGTGTCTGTGAGGCACCAATTCAGATGAGCAAATCTTCACACTAATAAATGAACTACAGTGATACCTTGTCTTACAAACTTAATTGGTTCTGGGACGAGGTTCTTAAGGTGAAAAGTTTGTAAGACGAAACAATGTTTCCCATAGGAATCAATGGAAAAGCGATTAATGCATACAATTCAAAGTGTTGGTAATGACCTTTAAAGCCCTACATGGCATTGGGCCAGAATACATCCAGAACCGCCTTCTACCGCACGAATCCCAGCGGCCGATAAGGTCCCACAGAGTTGGCCTTCTCCGGGTCCCATCGACCAAACAATGTCATTTGGCGGGCCCTAGGGGAAGAGCCTTCTCTGTGGCGGCCCTGGCCCTCTGGAACCAACTCCCCCCAAAGATTAGAATGGCCCCCACCCTCCTTGTCTTTCGCAAATTACTTAAGACCCACCTTTGTCGCCAGGCATGGGGGAGTTAAGTTATCCTTTCCCCCTAGGCTACTACAAGTTATGCATGGTATGTTTGTGTGTATGTTTGGTTTTTTATAATAAGGGTTTTTTAGTTGTTTTTATTAATTGGATTCTTCATGTTGTTTTACCACTGTTGTTAGCCGCCCCAAGTCTGCAGAGAGGGGCGGCATACAAATCCAATAAATAATAATAATAATAATAATAATAATAATAATAATAATAATAATAATAATAATAATCCCAAAACTCACCCTTTTTGCCAAAGCGCCCTTTTTTGCGCTCCTGGAAATCCCCTGAGGCTCCCCTCCATGGGAAATCCCACCTCCGGACCTCTGTGTTTTTGTGATGCTGTGATTTCACTGAGGCTCCCCTCACTGGGAAACCCCACCTCCGTACTTCCGTTGCCAGCGAAGCACCCGTTTTTACACTGCTGGAATTCCCCTGCTGGGATTCCCCTGCAGCATCACAAAAACACGGAAGTCCAGAGGTAGGGTTTCCCATGGAGGGGAGCCTTGAGAATCCCAGCAGCGTAAAAACGGGTGCTTCGCTGGCAACAGAAGTCTGGAGGCGGGGCATCCCAACGGCGGCAATGGGTTTGTAAGGTTTGTAAATAGTTTGTAAGAAGAGGCAAAAAAATCTTAAACACCGGGTTTGTATCTCGAAAAGTTTGTATGACAAGGCATTTGTAAGATGAGATATCACTGTATTTGTTTCCTGCAAACACCATTCCCCTTTTGTTCCTATTTATTCCCTATATTCAGCATCCCTTATGCCTTTACTTTTGAATCAACCTCTGTTCCTTAATTGTTTCCTTCTTCTGACAACTCTGTGCATGTGCACATCAGGAACAGGCTCCAGCTATTCTGCCCCACTTACCTCTGACTTCAACAGTAGCTGATAACTATCAGACAGTCCTGGCCCTATGTCTATCTTCGATGCAGAGCACTCATCAGAGTCTTCCCCAGACTCCAGGACTGGCCCATATTTCTCCTCAACCTCCTTACTGTCCGAGTCTGCTGCCATCTCCTCCTCAAAGACAGTTAGGTAGTGTAGAGGGCTTGATGCTTTGATGACTTTCACAACTGGTTTCTGTACATGCAGATACAACTGTTTGTGGCTGTAAGTTCATGAAGGTGGCTGACTCTTTGGAATTATTTCATTGTCTCAATGCTTTAAGGGTAGGGTTCATCCCAATAAATAGTTTAGAGTTCCCCTTTAAATGTTTTGCACTGCCATAGTTACTCCAGTAACTTATAATACATGTCTCTATACACAGTCCACCTTGAATATGAATGGAAATGGACAACTTAGTTCAAGTCTGCATTGAGACCTTTGACTCTATTTTGCTAAAAAAAAGGATGCTACCATTGTAGCCAAATAGAATTTTAAAATATTCAGATAGAATACAATAGAACACAAATATTCAGACTGTTTACTAGAATCAATACAATGTGTTTGGGAGATAAGAATTGAGATTTTCAAAAATGGAATTTTATTGAAAAGTATTTAAAAATGTTAATCAAAGATTTAGATTAGAAAGGATAGTTTGAGGAGTAATGGCATCAGCAGAAGGAAGAAAGTGCTCTGGCCGGTGCTCAGCGTACTTTCCCTGCCAAGGCTTGGAGCAGAGGTCTTCAAACTTGGCTACTTTAAGACTTGTGGACTTCAACTCCCAGAATTCTCCAGCCAGCTGGCTGGAGAATTCTGGGAATTGAAGTCCACAAGTCTTAAAGTGGCCATGTTTGAAGACCTCTGGCTTGGAGTGTCGACGGATGGGTGTGCTGTGAAAAAAATCCTTATCGTTTTATACTTCTTATAGGATATTCCTATATACTATCCTATATAGAAATATAGGAGTATATACTCTTATATATACTTCTGTACTTGTAATTATTATTCCTTTTGCACAGATAAATTATACACCTAGCCACCCAGCCAATCTATAAATAAACCATACCCTTATTTTAACATTTTCTCAACCGGATCAGGTATACCTTAATTTCACAACATCAGCTTCTTTTAAAAAAATCTCACAGACATTAACACCTATAACATTTATTTCAGTTCCATGCTTTAACTTATCAATATTATTTCCATACAAATCTCTAAAATACTCTTTCTAGAAGTCATTACTTCAGTTTCATCCCAAATTATTTAATCAGTTATTTTTAATTCTATTCCTTTTGCCAACAGCTTCTTGTTTAGCTTTCCTGCACCTATATTTATTTATTTATACTGTCATTATTATTTTTCTAAATAACATAAAGTTTGGACATACAGTCTACTCCTTCCACCTCCTATTTTTCTCACAACCACCCTATTAGGTGGATTGGGCTAAGAGAGAGTGACTGACCCAAGTCACCTAACCAATGTTTTATTACTAAGGTGAGACTAGAACTCATCATTTCCTAGTTTTTAGCTTGGTGCCTTAATCACTAGATCAAACTCATTCTCTATACTTCTAAGACTTTTTTCTAACAAATTATTCTTCACTTACTATATCTCTCTATATAATATTTAATACTATGGGCTCAATTGCAATAGGTAAAAATAAAGAAAGTATTTTCAATCCCTTGCTCTCTTTCAGTGCTATTGCCACATTTTCCCTCATAAAGACATTATATAATAGTTTGCTTACTTTTGTACAGTATTAATTCACTTCATCATTCCACAAAACACTGTCTCATATTCCATAATGATATATATTTTTGCTGCACAATGCAATGTACTTCCTTTCACTCTGTTCCAAATATCTTTTACTTTCTTTTTCTTTATGTCTGCTCCCATTAATTCAACTGTGAGACTAATCCATCTTCTAACACTTTTTAAAATAACACAATGCATACTCTCTCTTCTGGTTCTACTATCTACTTACTTTCATATCTCTTCTTCTGTGTTTTTTTCCACATTCAATCACATTACTAAAAAATGTCCTGTCCCATATTTAGCACCTGTAATCCTTTCTGACCTTCACTAATTATCTCACAGTTTTTCCTCATAAATATTCAGATCAATCATGCTTTTTGAATCATACCTTTTTTATAGGCACAAATTAATAGATAACTGTTTAATTCATGTACATGTATTCATGAAAATAGGTCTTGTTCAATGCAGAAACTTTATAAATCCCTGTATCATTTGTTATACTGTATGTTATATAGTTCCTACCCATCCATTCATGTAGATTTTTTTCTTGTTACTAGGCTTACATTAATCAATGATATTTTACAACTTGTATCATAAATAATCTCTGGTTCTTCAATTAGGAATAGTTACTTGGAGATAATATAGGACTATTATAAACTCACAGATTCTTATTTTTAGAAAGAGCTGTAACATATTCTCTGATATACACTTTAGTCCTTCATTCCTAACTAAATATGCAATTTCATTTCCTACATATAATCTTCTATTACAAAGTCTCATCACTTTCACTATTTCACAGTTCTCTCTCTCATCTTTCAAATTTTACTCTTCTTATATTCTTTCAAATGCCCTGATTATCCCCCAACTAACCCACTGATATTAACATGTACTGCTCAATATGGTTTGGGTTAATAAAGTGTTTAACATAATATTTCTTAGTGATATGGTGAATCTGTAGACTATGTTATCAGCCTTTGTCATATTCATGCTACCTGCAGCATTCTCTAATTTTAAAATTAATATCCTAGCAGAACCAAAATCCAGTTTTATCTTAAGCATAGTCACTCTGCTCTATGTAAGCTAGGATCCCTGTTCCAAATTTTTTTTTGCCCGAGCCCTACAAGTTAGGAGACATTAATATTTTATAACCAAACACACCTAGATATTCTTCCCTTTAAGAGTAGAAGGGGAAAAAGAGATCTAGTGAAGTAGTGTAAACTAATCAGTTTATACCAAAAGATGTGTCTTTAAAAGGGCATTGGTCCTCTTCTACTATGGTGGATATAGCAGCCATGCATGAATTAATCCTGTTTGCTCGGTGATTGGATGGAGACTGCCAAAGCTTCTATTTATGTTGCTGACATCCTTCCTGGTTCCAGAAGCAAAGGGACAGACTCTGTTGTGCCACAGTCCCTATACTTTACCTCTTCAACTAAAGCCAACCTAAACATTTAGAATAGGGAGGGGCTAGCTAGACTTCCTTTTGCCTGCCGAAGATTGGTATGCCAGAGATTGCTTGTGATTCTATCTGAAAGCGGAGGCTTGGCTGGCTAAATCAGGACCCTGAGACCCACTAGGGACTGATTAAGGAGAGAGGGCTATGTGAAAGTGATCTGATCTCTCATCCCACCTATGGGGTGTGAACAGCTACTTGTGCTCCAGCCGCCTCCCCAACTAGTCAAGTTAAAACAGAGTCACAAATGAGGAAGTCAATCTACGTAAATCTGAAGCTTTGTTTTCTAAATTTCTTCCAAATTCTTAAGAAAATACTTTCATCAGTAGTAGCTGTGGCACAACATCCTAGTTGAGGATTGAGAAATGAAAACTGGGATCAGGAAGGATGTCAGTAACATAAATAGAAGCTTTGGCAGGTTCAGTCCAATCACTGAGCAGACAGGATTATCCCACCAATGGCTGCTATATCCACCATAAGGGATAAAAGAAACAATTCTTACAACATTTAATACAGTACTTAAATTAAAAGATAGACCCACCATCACATAGCTTGAATTAAGCTATATCCAAATGTTTTATCATATAGAACCATTGTTGTTATTAAATGTTGTGTTGGAAGTTTGCTTTCCTCCTTCCAACTCAACTCTTTGCTTATCATAAAAATAAAGCATCATTCCAAGAGATATATGAACTCAAGTTCTATTTTCCTATTTTCTATTTTTATATTAAAATACAAAATTAAAAAAACGGTTTTTCTATGATTAAAATATTATTTCTTCTGCTTAAATAAATTAACCTTGTTTAATTAAACCTAAAAAATTTCTACCGAAAATCTAATTCATCCTAAATGTCTTTTTCAAAGCACAGTATACTAAATCTTCAGACTAACAGTTTCTGTTAGTGTGAACTGTTTTTAGAAATCTTTATTTTATTTTTATTTATTTCATTTGTCCAATACACAAATACATAGGAAGAAAAATAGACATGTAGTAATATATATAAGGGTAAAGTGAACTTAGAGGAGAGGATATATGAAAGAAAGAGAATATATAAGATAGGTGAAAGAAAGGAAAGACAATTGGACAGGGGACGAAAGGCACACCAGTGCACTTATGTACGCCCCTTACTGGCCTTTTAGGAACCTGGAGAGGTCAACCGTGGAGAGTCTAAGGGAGAAATGTTGGGGGTTAGGGGTTGACACAATTGAGTTTCATGTGAATCAGCAATGAGTTTCTAGCCTTGAATTTCATTTATGTGCCTGATAAACCAACATATTTTGTTTAATTCTAACTATCAGTACTTGTTTGCTATGAATGCAAGTACTGTATCACGATCATTTTAGCTTTTATTTTTATAGTTATTTGCTTAACTATAGTTTACTGACTAAATCACAGCTGGTTGGGTTCACCCAACACACTTAATCATAAACAATAGATTATATACCATGATGACTGAATTTGCTCCTAATGAATCCATTATGACTGATTATGCTTTTGTAAAACAATGTGCCCAAAACATAAATGTTTAGTTCACATGGAAATAGTTTAGTCTTTTACATTTAAAGACATAAAGGTATACAATTAGTCAAAATGTAGCACATTTTATATAGAGTTGTAAAGCACATATACATTTTGACTGTAATATTTTGTTAGCAGAAACTATTGCATAATTTTAATGTTGTCAACATCAATGAAAGTATGTTTTCAAGTAGAACAATATTTATATTGAGCTGCGGTGGTGCAGTGGTCACAATGTAGTATTGCAGGCTACTTCTGCTGACTGCCAGTTGGCTGCAATTTGGCAGATCAAATCTCACCCTGCTCAAGCTTCTATGTTGGGGGCAATCTATAAACCACTTAGAGAGGGCTGCAAAAGCAATATGAAGCGGAATATAAGTCTAAGTTATATTGCTGTATTCTTGGTATGATATAGCAGTGTTAAAACAACACCAACTTGATCATATTTAAACTTTACAAACTATTCTATGAATCTGATAAATTCCCTTTGAAGGCAGCTAAGTATTATAATTTCCTGGGACAGCAAATTTACAGCAAAAATACATGTGAAATGTATTTCAGTTTCAAAATATTTCAGAATTTCCTTCTTTAAAAATATAACTTTTTGTAGCCTACAGAACTTATAGGCCAGTATAGGCCCATAGGCAAAATGACTGGAAAGTGAATTGTTCAATAAATCCCATATTTCATGTAAATTTTTCTGTGTTTTTTATGTATACTTCTCCATCATTGAGAATTAAGTGAATCTGCATAAATCTGCTTTACCTGTACTTAGATGAAGCTCTCATATTGTCTTTTAAATAGGTCTCTCTCCTTTTTTCTTAACAAGTAAAATGCAAAGCAATTCTGAAGATGAACTGTTATGAAAAATATATAGAAGATTTTGTTTAAAATTTGTTAAGAAAATGTGCTAAAATTGAGTGCCAGAAAAATGTATGTCTGAAGTACCCTCTTCTCTTTGTATAAGTTAAATTATTATGTTCTTTGATTTGGGGAAAGGAATGAAGGAAGAAAAGAAGAATGGAAGGAAGATTATTCCAAAGAAACTGGCCCTCTATATAAGTGAGCTCTTTTGTTATGAATATGGAACAGATGCTCCAGAATACATCTTCTCTGTGGGAACAAAAACACTTACAACCTAGCTCTCGCTATTAAAGACTTTGCTTTATACCACTAGTTTTCTGTGCACTGCTGTGAGGGGTTTTGACTTTATAGAAAAAGGGGCCTCATATAAACAGTATGCTATCTTTTAAATGAAAATGGTCTAAGAACAACAAATGACAAATACAGAGTTTAATTCACATGGGTCCTTGGAGATATGTAAATATTCAATTAGATATTTTTTTTTGGCTGCAGAAAATTCTAAAGCAAAAAATATTTTTACAAATAGATTTTGTACTAATAATAGCAAACCCTATGAATGATATTCTATCATCAATATTAATTCAGGATAAAAATTAACTACCTAATTAAAAATTAGGAAACAATGATTTGGGTCTCAGGATGAAATAAAATAATAATCATTGAAACAAATCTTTACAAAATGCTTAAAGTATTTTTTATAATCATGTAAAATTAGCAATTAGACTTTTATCACACACACACAAATAATAATTAACTGTACTGGATTACTTCAGGATATGGTTTATTTCTTTAACTTTAGAGTATGTATGTTAATTAATATCTGAATACAAACTCTCATTTATAACATTCAATTGAATTTCAATATAAGCACATTTATATATCAATATGAAAGGTTTAAAAATATCACGTTATTTCAAATATTGAAATATATTTAAATCAAGGGTATGTGTGTATGTTCAAAAGCAAAATCTGCCTTTCTGTTTTATTAACAACTATGCAAATCTTTGAAAAAAAGTGCACACATTAAGTGAAACACTTGTTTTCCCTACTGATAACCTTTCCTGTATCAATACATTGCTGCCTGTCAGTCTTGAAAATAATTGAAAGTAAGAATCCAGAGGCAGGGTGCTTTGCTTTTGACTAGATCAAAACTTCAGGCAAATTTTTCCTGCCAGTGAATGCACAGCTTGCCTGAAGTCATAACCTTTGTTGGTGGAAGGGAAATAGCCTTGAAACAGATCACAAAGCAGATGTTTAATGTCAAATCAGAGTCTAGGGATGCATAGGCTACTGCAAATAAACCTCTTCGCCTGTCTGCCTAGTTTCCCAATTCCCTATCATGTGAAATATGAACTTGCCAACAAATGGCCAGTGTACTAGGCAGCACAGCAGGCAGAGTGATTGCCACAGCTGCGTCAAAAAATGAAAATTTCATATATTTGTAACATTTTCATTATCTTCCTCTACAGCTCTAAATTAAGAATGAGACATTGTACTACTTCACTTCCTAAAAGGCGAGAAAGCTTAGTGTTGTTCTCTGATATGAGATGAATTTCAGGAAATAGTTCTCTAAAACTGTGATTGTTATTAAGCCGATCCAAGTGCATCTACTGGCTGACACAAAGTTTCATACAAAGCAAAATAATCAAGTGCAATTTCCCAGCTTCCTAATCTATCACACACAGAATCATATATGGAAAATATCATTCCAACAAAACAACAGAATTACATTTATTTTCCAATTTGATATGTGCAATTGAAAGGCGCATTTAGCATTTTCAAAGTACATTTTTCAGATCCTAATGTGTAGAGAGCTTGGATGAAAGTGGTTGCACAAGTGAAGGAAAAAATGTTGGCATATGGCGTTGTTATGACAGAATGCACACAGTGGGGTCATAACATGAAGTTCTGCCCTTTTGTATTTCTGCTGCAACATCACATGCCCTTATGGAAGTGGAGCTGGCATTGTCATGCACATTTGTGTCACATATCCCTTCTTCCCCTCACCCAATTATTTGCCTCCCGGCCATCTTCAAATGCATACAGAACTTTATTTAGATTTCTATCTTTAAAGGGCAGAGACAAAAAACATAACACCAAATTGTAATACTGCATGCTATCTTTGTTTTTGGACGAATAATATATGTAACTTGTATTATATGCACAGTGGAATCAAGCAACTATGTACATTTAGAATAGAATAGAATAGAATAGAATTTTTATTGGCCAAGTGTGATTGGACACACAAGGAACTTGTCTTGGTGCATATGCTCTCAACGTACATAAAATAAAATATACATTTGTCAAGAATCATGTGGTACAACACTTAATGATTGTCATAGGGGTCAAATAAGCAATGAAGAAGCAATATTAATAAAAATCTTAGGATATATGATGATATAATGAACAATAGTTCAAAATCATTGGCTTGTGTTACGGAAAATAGACTGCCTGTAACAAATGATTCCTTCTTCAAACATCTGTTTCCACGATCTTGTCCCTTCCATAATATTAATAAACAATTATACTGAAACAGTGCCACATTAAAAACCACTGTCCATTTGCTAGAAATTATACTTTATAATAAGTACTTTGAACTCTCAGGACCACCATGATGCTGTTTCCAACTGCACTGCTTTATACCAAACACAAGCACCCACAATAATTTTAATTATAAAACATTACTAATCATTTACATGATTGCTAAGCAATTATCTGTTTGTAAAACTTATAGAATCCATATATATTTCTCCAGATATTAATTATAAATCAAATCAATTATGACATGTACATAATGTACATCATAAAAGTTTCAATAACATATAGATGACTAAATATTTATAGTACAGCTTGTGATTAGTTTAAACAAAGTCATGCTGCAATTGCCAAGTACTATGTGGTTTTTTACAATTTGGATTTTTTTTTACAGGAACTGAAATTATATATATATATATTTGACTTCTATGCTGCCCAATCCCAAAGGTCTCAAATTACCTAAATACCCATCCAAGCACTATTACTGAATGATTGTGGCAAGAGGGCTCATTTTACAAAGGGACAGATAAGCACGATTACTCCATTTATGTACATGATTTATTTTATAAGTATGGTTTGCATTGCATGCTAAGTCACAACTTAGCAAACCTAATTATGGCTTGGTGCAAAGTATAAATTTAGAAGAGACTGTCCATATGCCCCTGCATTTTTATTATGAGTGAGTCATATTTTGTATTAATTCAAAACCAAACAAGCCATGTTGTATAGTAATACAATGTATAAATTTGCCACCTTTCTGCTAGAGAGTAAGAAGCTCTGTGGCCTTCTTATTTACTTTAGGTTTGCATATGGGGGGTGCTGTTTAGTTACTTTGAAGACGATGCTGTTAAGCCTAAAGAGTCACACATAATCATTTGTTACTTATAACACTCAGATAGAGGAGCCAGAAGGCCCAAGAAGACATGGATGATGAGTGAGCCTTAGAGTTGATGATACTGTCCAGAGTCAAAGAAAATATAATAGGTCAGGGATGAGTGAGAGCAGTAAAAACAGCAGGCCGGCTTGCTGCTGTCCAACACTTTCCAAGCAAGCACTACATGCTTCAACTTCAAAAGCTATACACTTTGCACAACCTTAATAACAAATAACTACCATCACTACCACATTATTTTCCTTGACAGAGAGAAAAAACATTAGCAAGGGCACTGAACCCTGGAGCAGTCCTGTGATACATTACTTCAATATTCTTTCTGCAACATGCTAAGTAGTTGCATCAATCGGTCAGGCTAGACCGTCTATATGGGTCAGGCAGAATCACTCAATCGTTCCAGTTTCTACCTGTCTTCACTTTGTAGACAACTTCACGAATCAACTTCTGGAGGTTATTTATTTATTTATTTTATTTATTTATTTATTAGATTTGTATGCTGCCCCTCTCCGTAGACTCGGGGCGGCTAACAACAATAATGAAACAGCATATGACAAATCTAATATTTAAAATAACTAAAACCTCTTATTAAAAACCAAACATACACACAAACATACCATGCATAAATTGTATAGGCTTAGGGGGAAAGGAATATCTCAATTCCCCCATGCCTGACGCCAGAGGTGGGTTTTAAGGAGCTTACGAAAGGCGAGGGGGGTGGGGACAATTCTGATCTCTGGGGGGAGCTGGTTCCAGAGGGTCGGGGCCGCCACAGAGAAGGCTCTTCCCCTGGGTCCCGCCAAACAACACTGTTTAGTTGACGGGACCCGGAGAAGGCCCACTCTGTGGGACCTAACTGGTCACTGGGATTCGTGCGGCAGACGGCGGTCCCGGAGATATTCTGGTCCAATGCCATGAAGGGCTTTATAGGTCATAACCAACACTTTGAATTGTGACCGGAAACTGATCGGCAACCAATGCAGACTGTGGAGTGTTGGGGTAACATGGGCATACTTAGGGAAGCCCATGATTGCTCTTGCAGCTGCATTCTGCACGATCTGAAGTTTCCGAACACTTTTCAAAGGTAGCCCCATGTAGAGAGCATTAAGGTGCCTCAAGGTGATGAGGGCCTCAAGGTGATGAGGGCATGAGTGACTGTGAGCAGTGACTCCCGCTCCAAATAGGGCCGCAACTGGTGCACAACTGAGCAAACGCCCCCCTCGCCACAGCTGAAATATGTTTCTCTAATGTGAGCTGTGGATCGAGGAGGACGCCCAAGTTGCGTACCCTCTCTGAGGGGGTCAATGATCCCCCCCAGGGTGATAGATGGACAGATGGAATTGTCCCTAGGAGACAAAACCCACAGCCACTATGTATTATCAGGGTTGAGTTTGAGTCTGTTGGCACCCATCCAGACCCCAACAGCCTCCAGGCACATCACATCCACTGTTTCGTTGACTGGACATGGGGTGGAGATGTACAACTGGGTATCATCCATGTACTGATGATACCTCACCCCATGCCCTTGGATCTCACCCAGCGGTTTCATGTAGATATTAAATAGCAGGTGGGAGAGGACCGACCCCTGAGGCACTCTACAAGGGAGAAGCCTAGAGGTCGACCTCTGACCCCCCACTAACACCGACTGTGACCGACCGGAGAGGTAGGAGGAGAATCACTGAAGAACAGTGCCTCCCACTCCCAACCCCTCCAGCCAGTGCAGAAGGATACCATGGTTGATGATATCAAAAGCCGCTGAGAGGTCCCGGGCCCACCAGAGATCATCCATCAACACGACCAAAGCAGTTTCCGTGCTGTAGCCAGGCCTGAATCCTGACTGCTGAGGGCCTAGATAATCAGCTTCTTCCAAGGACCGCTGGAGTGCCACCACATTCTCAACAACCTTCCCCATAAAGGGAAGGTTGGAGACTGGCCAATAGTTGTTAAGGATGGCTGGGTCCAGGGAAGGCTTCTTGAGGAGGGGGCGCACAAGTGCCTCCTTGTAGGGATCCGGAAAGGACCCCCTCCCTAAAGAAGCGTTGACAATCTCCTGGACCCAGTTCCGTGTCACTTCCCTGCTGTCCGAAACCAGCCAGGAGGGACACAGATCCAGTAAGCAGATGGTGGAACTCCCAGCTCCAATGGCCTTGTCCACTTCATCAGGTGTCACCAGATCAAACTCTTCCCAGACAGATGGATAAGTATGGGCCCCAGTCACCTTGACTCACTCGTTGTCAGTCGACTCTGTTATCCAATTGGAGTCGAGGTCTGCCCAGATCCGAGCAATTTTATCAGCGAAAGACATGTTAAAATCCTCGGCACTAATCTGCAAGGGCTCCCCAACTCCCCCCTGGTTAAGAAGCGAGCGGGTCACCCTAAACAGAGCGGCCAGGCGGGATTCCGCTGATGCAATCAAGGCGGCATGATATGCGCATCTTACCGCCTTGAGTGTCACTTTGTAAGTCTTAATATGAGCTCTTACAAGTGTTTGGTCGGATTCGGACTTACTCTTCCTCCATCGCTTCTCTAGATGTCTCTTCTGCCGTTTCAACTCCCGGAGCTCCTCGTTGAACCATGGAGCTCTACGGGGTCTAGTGCCGCGGAGAGGTCGCAACGGCGCAGTCCGGTCAAGAGCCTCCGCTGCAGCCTTGGTTATCTTGTCAACAATTCATAGTCTTGATAAATTTTGGAATCATTAATGAAACTCTGAGAAAAATATAACTGTACATTTTGGAGAGGCCTTACCTCCAAATATATTTACTGAATCTAGTTGTCATTAATTATAACCAAATGCAAACCTAATGCTTAAGCTTAAATTATGACATGATGAAATCTAAGTTTCAAGAATGGCTTGCAGCAATTTGTCTTTTTAATACTGGACCATAATACACATGTCAGCCAGTATATGTGGAGCAGCATCAATTTACTCACACAAGGCATTTAATTTCTCTGTTAGGTTTAGGTTAGGTTTATTGGATTTATATGCCGCCCCTCTCCGCAAACTCGGGGCGGCTCACAACAATAATAAAAAAACAGTACAGTACATAATACCAAATCCAATGCCCACCCATCTAGTTACAATTTAAATTAATAATCTCATAAAAACAGTATATATAAAAAACAGGCACACAGTCAATCAATCAATAATCATGTACTAGATAATGTTTCATCTTTTGCTGCATTCAGGAAAAAATGAGGCAATATGAGGAATATTATTTGATGGTAGATAAAACCTATATCAATCTACTGCCTCAATACCTAGGATAAATGGATTCTTCTCAACTGTGTTTCTTTTCATTATATTGCTTTTAAAAGATATTACTATATTATACTTGTGATTGTTGTAAGCTAGCCAGTCACATATTGTGAAATGGGCAGACATGTACACCTTTTAATTCAACTTTTAATTATATTAGAGTGTAACTCAAATTTTATATATGTATAAAAATTGTTTTTGAGAAATAGCCAGATATAGAATTAAAGTTCAGATCATTTGTTTATATTTTTGCTTTTTATAAGAAAAATGTAGCAAATAATCCAGTTTTTCCCCCTTTTTTCCTACCATATCACCAGAAATTGCAGTCTATGCATATGATAATTGCTGGAAAACAATTTAAATTGAGATATTGTCATAGATTTTCCAAGCTGATATTTTGTTAATGAATGTCTGCTACAATAAACAAAAGTTCCACAAGTTATTCAAAAGAGTTTTAGATATACCGTATTTTTTGGACTATAAGATGCACTGGTGTATAAAAGGCACCAAGATTTCTAAGAGGTAAGTAAGAAAAAAAATTGTCCTCCCCCAGCCTGCAAGAGTCTTCGGATCAAATAAATAATCAAATAAAAATAAAGAATACTCTGCAGACCTCCCAAACATTCTGCCCACCCCATTTTTGTAAAAGGGGGGGCAAAATGGGGACATTTTGCCCTCCCCAGTCCCCAGGAGCACTCTGCAGACCTCCCAAACTCACTGCACAGCCATTTTCATGTGGGGCGGAGCTTTGGGAAGCCAAAAATGGCTGTATTCCAAAGCTCCACCCCACACCAACATTTTCACCCTCTTTTTGAGGAGGAGGAAATAAATGTGTCTTATACTATGAAAAGTATGGTAGTTCCTTGTTATTTACTTGCATTAATAGTTCCTTAAAACAATATTGTTGCTTTTAAACCTTATCAGAAATCTTCATTTCAATAGTTTCAGCTGGAAGAATGTTTAAAATAAGAACAGAATAGAGATTTCATTTCTATCTACAAAAGAGAGACTTTACTTTTATTATCACTGAACTCATCCACTACCTGATAGTAATCAAGAAGTTAAAACCCATCACTGTATTCTGAAGTGCACCTTCTACATTTTATGCTGAGAAGGAATCTTTTATTGTAAAATCCCAATAATGGGTTTAGTAGGTTTCCCTAGGGAATTATACCATCATGACAGATTTTTATCATGCCCTTTTCCTGTGAAATATTTCACTGAAAATAATTGGAACTTAATGATCCTTCAGAGAAGTCACTAGTCAAGGAAAAAAAATGAAATAATCCAGAAAAATGTCATGTTTAAGACTGTAATTTCATTTCTTGCAGAATCCTCAGATGTCCAGTGGGAACTGTCAAAGCCATGGATCAATTAATTTTCTAATCTCTTCATAATAAGCTTCTCCCCACCTCCCATTTCTTGTTTGTCTCTTCTGTAGCGAGCAGTTTGAACTTTATGGATTTGTTTTGATCATCTTCTCCTTTCTAAAGTTTCCAATGTCTTAAAAAAAAAGAAAACAATTTCTTTTCAAGGAGGAAAGAAATGTCAAATTAAATTAATACGTACATTACAAATGTTAGTAATGTCACTATTTAAAGCAGTAAAACAAACATTTCAAAATCTGGTATATGGCAAAATGTATTTTGCCAACAGATCTAAAAATTGTGGCAGCCATATTGTTAGTTTTCCTATATTGCTGTTAAAGAGTTTTATAGTGATTCTAATTACTTTCTTTTTATTCCCATTGGCCCTCTGCCTTCTGTCAAAAAATACAATATTCCACAAGATTTTCAAAATATTAAAATTTAAAATGATTATTCATCACTGTTTCAAAGCCTGTATAACTTGTGTCTAAAAATGTAAGAATTAAAGCTTGACCAAAGTGAACCAAGAATGGCTCCCCTAGATATCATATTTCATACAAGTTATATTATATTAAGACTATACTTATTAAGGAAAAACAATTAATGTAATAACTTAAACAAAAAAAAATTCCAACGTTTAAAATAATATTAATGTAAATCTTAATTGGGATATAAAATTAAGGGGTCAGTAAGGGGCGTGCATAAGTGCACTAGAGTGCCTTCCGACCCCTGTCCTATTGTCTCTCCCATATCCCATATATCTTCTCTTCTATCCCTTTATCTTTCTTCTATTCTCTCATTGATTTATTTTATCCTATACTCTCTCTTCTATTCCTTTTCTAATTTTATTTCCTTGAAGGTGTCCTCTACTACCTTCATTGTGTATTATTGTGTATTAGACAAAATTAAATAAATAAATAAAAATAAATAAATAAGAATAAGTAAATAAATTTTAAAAAAAAGGAATTGGGATTTAAAAGTAAGTAGTAGTTTTCTTATCCTGTTTTTATTTGCAGGTAATCCTTGGTTAGGGACCATTCGTTCAGCAACCATTTTAGTTAGAAGGGTGGTGAATGAGAAAACTTACAGCCAGCCCCTCTATGATCATGTGATTGCAAAGGCGTTTGGCAAAATGACTGGCAATTATGACAGCTGCAGTGCAGTTTCCTGCAGTCACATAATTGCCAATTGCGATCTACAGTTTCTAACAAGCAAAGTCAGTGGGGAAGCTGGCAGGTGGTCCCAAATGGCAACCATGTGACATAACATCTAACAATTATGTAGGATTCACCTTCTTTTTAAAAACTTTTTAAAATATTTAAATTTATTTGAATCTATTTGGATTTGTACGATTTGTTTATGCTTTGTTGTGAGCCGCCCCGAGTTCGCGGAGAGGGGCGGCATACAAATCTAAATAATAAATAAATAAAATAAAATAAATAAACTGCAACCAGAATTGTTGGAACCTCCATTATAAGTCAGTATGGTCATGTGATCACCATTTGTAACCTTCTGCCAGCTTCCCCATTGACTTTGCTATCTAACTGCTTTGCTTACCAATGGAGTTCCTGGTTCCAGTTACTGTAGTTAAATGAGAGCTATCTGTATTCTTGTTCTTTTTTTCTTTGAATTATGCACATTTATTCCTGAATAAAGGCTAAATGGTGGTGGTACTAATATCATGTTCAAAGTTTTACAGTCAGTCTAAAGACCACAGTGTACCTCAGGTTTTCATTCCTGACATCCATTGGTCCATACATGTATGTAGACCCATGATGATGCAGTGGTTAAAAAGCAATAGTTAGGGCTGACTTTGCCCACTGTCAGGAGTTTGATCCTGACAAGCTCAAGGTTGACTTAGCCTTCCATCTTCCGGGGGGCAATAGACTGACTCTGTAAATGGCTTAGGGCTGTCAAACTTCTGGCCACATCCACACCCAGTTTAACAAAGTGAGAAAAAGTCCAAATATGCCTGGCTTAGAGAGTGCTGCAAAGCCCTATAAAACAGTATACAGTGATATCTCATCTTACGAACCCCTCGTCATACGAACTTTTTGAGATACGAACACAGGGTTTAAGATTTTTTTGCCTCTTCTTCCAAACTATTTTCATCTTACAAACTCGCCACCACCGCTAGGATGCTCCGCCTCTGGACTTCCGTTGCCAGGCGAAAGGTCCCATCGTTGGGAAACCCCACCTCCAGACCTTCCGTTGCCAGTGAAGCACCCGTTTTTGCGGTGCTGGGATTTCCCTGAGGCTCCCCTCCATGGGAAACCCCACCTCCGGACTCCCATGTTTTTGTGATGCAGCAGGGGAATCCCAGCATCGCAAAAATGGATGCTTCACTGGCAACGGAAGTCTGGAGGTGGGGTTTCCCAGCGAGGGAAGCCTCAGTGAAATCACAGCATTTGGGATGATGTAATTTCGCTGAGGCTTCCCTCGCTGGGAAATGGGGTGAATTTTGGGCTTGCACGCATTAATCGCTTTTCCATTGATTCCTATAGGAAACATTGTTTCATCTTACAAACTTTTCACCTTACGAACCTTGTCCTGAAACCAATCAAGTTCATAAATCAAGGTATCACTGTATAAGTCTAAGTGCTATTGCTATGAATTGATGTGCGACCATATGTGAACATATTCATATAAACTAACATTTTTCAAACTTGGCAACTTTTAAATTGTGTGAACTTCAACTCCAATAATAATAGAATAGAATAACAGAATAATAGAATAACAGCCATCCTGTTCATTAGAAAATTCAAGGAATTAAAGTCCATACATCTTAAGGTCTTCGGAGAGGGGTGGCATACAAGTCTAATAAATTATTATTATTATTAATTATCAAGGTTACAAAGTTTGAAAGATACTAATGCCAACAAACCCATATATGCTTTATCTTCTGGTATAAAAATGAAATGCAAATATAATCTCTCATTTTTTCAATATAAGTGCTGGAAACACAACATACACAAAAATCTATCACAAACACTTATGGCACACAAAGGAAGAAAGGATTTTTATTGCCTCAAATATTAGCTAAACTGGAACTATAAACATACATATACAGGAACAATTGCTTGCTTGAGGTCTATTAGAAAATGTCCTCCATAATTCTTTATTGGAAGGCCCTGGGTAAGTTGTTATATAATATTCTAACACTGCTGTTGTAAAGACAAACTCTTAGCTTTAATGCCATTGACAAGATTTGAAAATAGTTTTAGATACCCCACTAACAGACCAGATCAGGAAATAAACTCCACATGAATGCTACTTTTAATGGCATTATATGTAACAGAGGTACTTAAACTGAGGAATAACATTTCACATGGATAATGGAGGCTCTAAATGCCTGGGAGTCAAGAATGAAGTTTGGGACTGCCACTGTCAAGACATTTGTGTATAAAACAACTGTTTGTTCTCTCTCTCCCTCTCTTTTCCCCCTCTGTCTCTCTGGGGGGATAATAGCATTATTCAAGACAGAAAATGGGGTAATTGAGTCAAAGATTTTAAGAATCACTAAAGTTTGCAAGTCTGATTTTAGTATCCATTTCCTTGTATTCCATTAATAAGGGAAACAACTTCCAAAATTATGAAGGATGTTTTGGGCTCAAAAGATGTTTCTGAACATGAGCATATATCCATCAAAGTTGTCTTTCTCATTCTCTATACCATCTTACTAACAGTTTAATCTAAGTTTAAAACATGATAAACATTCATAGGAAAAAAATGGCTTTATTTATTTATTTATTATTTGGATTTGTATGCCGCCCCTCTCCGAAGACTCCTAATAGATTACCTTTCTCTATAGAAATGGCATTTATAAAAAAAATATTAAGTACTAGTAGCTATATACCTGTGCTTCACTATGAAACTGGACTTCTTAGCATGGAGTAGAATGTCTAAACTCCCAGCTCACAGGCCAGATGAGTCATGCGCTGGCCACGCCCACTGGCAGTTAGAACAGAATTCTTCTCAAATGGGAGGAGTAGGACATCTAACTCCTTAGCATCAGAGCATGTTAATAATAATATAAAAAATAACTAATGATCTGATGGTCATTTTGAAAAATCCTTTCTTAGCAAGCACCTAAAAGCCAAGAAGAACATACCTGCCAAGTTTCAAGTTTGTAGGCTTTACGGTTCTGAAGATTTCATGATGATGCGTGAGTGTGCATGTATGTAGGGGGGGGTTTTTTGTGTGTGTATATATAATGTGTGTGTGTGTACAGTATATGTATATAAGTGTGTGTACACTTATGTATACATACATACACACATACATGTATATACACGTGTGTGTGTATGTATATATATATATGTATATATACACCTACACACGTATATATACATACACACACACACACAAACCTACATACATATATATATATGTCAAATATTTTTGCTGAATCTTTAAAATTAAGGGAGACTAGGATAGCACTATTTCAGCCTTGTGATCCGGGAATGTGGAGGTGGATGCAGGGGAAACTTCAACATGTCATAGGCCTGTGTTATTGCCGACAGAGTCAGTTCAGAGTTTAGTTTCCTCGGACGAAGAATAAGGTGGGAGTGACTTGGAAGAGGGGGGCTTGGCACACAGCCCAGGCAGTCAATCTCTATTATCTTCCATTGATTCGGATGAAGACGTCTTGGATCCACGCAAGCGCAGAATTATGCGTAAAAGAGACCAAGTAAGGACATATTACAGGAGATAAGAGAGGCCACCTGTGTTTGGGTGAGGCTCCAGTAATTAGGGCCGCTGCTATAAATAGCAGCGTGTGGGTTTGGCCGCTGTGGAAGAGTATCTGATCGCAGTTCTTCAGGAATCGTGTGTTGCTGTTTTCTGGACTTTGTTTGTTAAATTTTTCACGCCTTTGAAACCAAAGCAGAGCAACGTGTGTGTGTGTGTGTGTCTCACTTCGTTGGAAGAAGAAGGGGTGTGAAGTTTCTTCACAGCTGCTAGCTAAGTACTTAATGACTGCTTAAGGGAAATTGTACAGACTACCCGGTTATTTTGGGATGAGTGTTCTTTACAATACAAAAAGAGTGCTTAGTTTATTTTGAATTTTGTGATAAAGAACATTGTTTTGAAATTTCAAACGTGTGTGTGTCTGAAATTTGTACCCTTGAATTTTCGGGAGACTCCTACCAGAGAGCCCAGCAGAACAGTATGTATGTATGTATGTATGTATGTATGTATGTATGTATGTATGTATGTATGTGTATGTATATGCATATGCATATGCATATATATATGTATATATATATTTCTAAATATATATTTCTACTGAAGACTGTATATATATATATATATATATATATATATATATATATATATATATATATATATATATATATATATATATATGTTCCTGTATACTCCAAAGTTCTTTCTTTTTTCCCCTTTCCTTTCCTTTTTATTCCTTCTTTTCCATTTTATCCTAGTTTCTGTCTTAATTATTTTTAAATAAATAATTTTTAAATAAATAAATAAATAAATACTGATGCGTAGGTCAATGTATCTTCTGAACAAACCCAATGCAGCAATGATAAGATGCATCCAGTATTATAATTAAAAGTATATCGTACTATTTGTCAATAATTTAATTTCTAGAAAACTACCCATTTTGTTACAATGAGACCAGTAATCAGAAACTTCTAATATTCTCTCTTAAAGTTCTTATTGCATTAAGTTGACTCTCATGGTTTGATTCTTAAATCCACTTGTATATTTTGTCAAATGTTCGCATGCCTATTCTTCTCAAAACAGTAATTCCAATATATAAAAAAAGTTTCACTTTATTTAACTAAAAGGATAATCATCACTTACACTTAAGAGAATAGGATGTTTAGGATAAAACTTAGAAAAATAGCAGTACTAGCAGTAATAGCATTTATTACTTTGTTTCATATGTAAGGTAGTTACTGTACATACACTGCCAATGATAGAAGGAATCTTTTAAAGTCATTGATTAGGTAATTTTTGAATATACTAAACTGTATCAGATGCCAATTTAGAATTGCTATCTTTTCAACTAGATACTGTATATCATATGGATTACATACAATCTTTGGCCCAGAAAGTGAGGGATGCCCTCAATGCATAATTCAATATTCCTTTTGCAGCCATTGACAGAAGTATAAACAATAATTGTTATGAATCTTTTTTTGAAAATATATTATTCAAACATAACATAGTCCAGATTTATATTTTTATATTAAAAGTAGACTTTTATATTAAAAATAGACTATGAATAGAGAGATGAATACAATAATTTGACTCATAATATTTGTGTAGAAAAACTTAATATATTTTCGTATTTGAAGTTTTCAAAAAAAATATCTGTATTTTCAGTTTTAAAAGTTAAGCATTATCACTTGGTCCTGATTTAAATATAAATATCAAATATCATCACAATGGGAAAAACTGATCAGCTGGGTCTTGGAAGCTGTTTAGCCTGCTTCATTTGTGCTACTCATTCTTAGATTTATTGACAGTTCTGTTATCCCTTGTTATGATTCTTCTCTTAAAACCTGACCTAGTGAAAAGAGATCTCCAAATAGAAGATTGCTTCAAATATAGAATTATATGAACTAGGACTTATTTATTTTTATTCTGTCATTCTTCTCTGTGATATCCATAAAAGGTAACCCTAATTTCTATAGTATATATAATGTTGCACTGTTATATTTCTTATATTTGAATAATTACATGCAGTAGAAATATGAACACAAAGTAATCAGTTATAGTACAGGTTTTTTTAAGTATTATTTCATCCTTTGTTAAGCCATTACTGTTTATAGAGTGCTGCTAATTTTCTTGTAGATGGACTAGCATTTTTAAAATTTAAATTGAAAAGTAAAACAAAACATTTCCAAAAATTAATTGCCAACACATTAACAGTGGGAATCATTTTTATCCAGGTGCAAAGGCCAAGATTTTTTTTATAATATACTTGTGAGATACAGATTACAAGCGCAGTCCTTTAAAAACTTCTGTTTCTAGTGTGTTAATGATACTTGAATTTTTGAACAGCGGGAATCCAAATAATCTCTTTTCAAATTGTAATATGATAGGCATTTAGGGGAAAGGACACTCAAACAATAGAGGCCAGTGCTACTTGGTCTCTATCTTCATTTTCTTACAGAGCTATTTCTTCAACTGCAAATTATGCAATAGCTTTTAACACTCCCTTTGAGGGTTTTAAGAACACTACTGACACGAAAAACTATTAAACAGTGATGATTGTTCCAGCTTTTCTTTTTCAAGACCAGCACTTAATTCTTCTAATAACAACTAGCCCTTTAATCAGCATACTAAATTAAGAAAAAAAATCCCCTTAAAAGTCACCTTGATTGTTCATTTAATCTTTCATTATTAATGCTACCTCAAAAAAAATCAAATAATGACAAAATAAGCATGCAAATCTACCAAATACCCCCAATTATACTGATTTCACTTAGAATTGGTCAAGCAACTGTGTTGAATTTAATAGCAAGGTCAAGTTTCCTTGGTGGCTGACAGCTATCAGCATTCATGTTCGTGTCAGAATCAATCTCCATTGAAACTTAAAAGGATGCTTCATAATAAAAATAAAAATTACAAGTAGTCCTTGACTTACAAGTATTTGTTAAGTGACCATTCAAAGCAGTGGAACAGCACTGGAAAAAAATAACTCATGATTATTTTACACACAACTATTGTAACATCCACATGGTCATATGATCAAAATTTGGCACTTGGAAATTGGCCTGTACAGTGATCCCTCGATTTTCGCAGTCTCGATTTTCGCGAAACGCTATACCACGGTTTTTCAAAAAATAATAATTTAAAAATACTCCACGGTTTTTTTTCTATTCCACGGTTTTTCCCACCCGATGACGTCATACGTCATCACCAAGAGTCACTTCTCTGTCTCTTTCTCTTTCCTGTCATTCTCTGCTTCAATCATTTTCTCATTTCTCTTTTTTTCTCCCCTTTTTTCTATCATTTCTCTCTCTCTTCCTTCCACTCTTCTCTCTCTCTTTCTTCCTCTCTCTCACTCTCTTCCTTCCTTTCTCATCTCTTTCTTTCTTTCCCTCTCTTTCTCTATCTTTTCCCCTCTTGCTCTCTCTCTTTTTCTCACTTTCCCTCTCTCATGCACCCACCAGCCTCCGGAGAATGCCTGTCCCGCCTCTCTTGCAGCAGAGGAGAAAGAGAGGTGGAGCGGGTGGGCGAAAGGACGAGCGGCGAGCGGGCGAACGGACGAGCGGCGAGCGACAGGCGGGCGGGCGAGCGGGCGAGCGGGCGAACGGACGAGCGGCGAGATGTTTATTTTATTTATTTAGATAGATGTTTATCTAATATTAGTTGCACTTTCGTCGCTCCCCGGCTCCACCATCTGCACATGCGCAGATGGTGTTTTTACTTCCGCACCACTATATCGCGGATAATCGATTTTCGCGGGAGGTCTTGGAACATAACCCCCGCGAAAATCGAGGGATCACTGTATTTATTATGGTTGCAGCATCCCGAGGTCATTTGAACACCTTTTTCAACTTTGTGCCAAGCAAAATCAATGGGAGGCCAGATTTACTGTGTAACCAATTTAAGAAATGCAGTACTTTACTTGACATTAAATTAAACAAACAAAATGTTACAAGGTAATTATATTTATTGTACTTATTTACCAAATACATCTAAATTATATTAAAGTAACCAAAATATCTTCACAATTTCCAAGGCATGTCACAACTTTTGAGCCTCCCCCCTCCCCCCAATGTCTGGAAATTGAAAGTTGAAAAATTTGACATACCCTACGTTTGGCAATAAAAGTTATAAAATGGAGCAAAATTCCCTTAGCAACTTTCTTGTGGTCGTAAATCGAGGACCACCTGTAATAGTAAAAGAAAAAGTTCTAAAGCTGCTAAGTAGATCTTGTCAAATTCTTTGATTTACTTTTCATTCCTAAAAGTTCATTCTGGTATTCATTTCTCCCAATAGACCGATATGTGAACAGTATGATAAACAATTTTTGTCATATCAAGATGATAAAACACTGTGAGCAATCATTTGATGGCTCAGGGCTATAATTAACAAGTTTTGTGTGTTGTTGAATGAATTGCTGGAACAAGATATTGGATAAGACTAATATTTGTGGACAGGGAGTTTCTGGATTGGGGATAGGATTTGTGACATTTTTTTGTTTTTTAAATACATTAAGCCTTGGTTAACTTCTATAATTTCCTTCCTGAAAATGGCAAAACACTATACATCTTCTGTTTTTTAACAGTGACTGGAGTCTCAAGGGGAAATATTAAAAAGTTAATTTATTCATTCTTGTTCTATAAAATATCCCAAAGAGGCCACCTATCAGAAATGATGAAGCATTGTGAAATGTTTCAACATTTAAACGATGGTACAAATAGAAAGATTTCTGAAGAAAATTGCACTTTTTACAGCACCGAGATATAAGAGAAGAACATACAAACATTAGAATATGTATAAAATGACAGTAGAATAAACAAGATTGCCAGAAAATTCTAAATAGGGCAATTTTGTGATGTTTTTTTTCTGGAAGGTCTGAATAACCACTGTTTTCTATGGGTCTATAGGAGTACTCGTCGGACTTTACATAACTAATGAAGGTTGACTGTAATAGTACATGAAATAAAATAAGCCTTTGTTTTCCTTCAAATCTTCAATCTAAATTAAAAATTTAGATCTTCAAATATTTAATTTCACTAAATTAGGATTTACAATTGAAAGTAATAAACAGTCTTACAGAACTAGTAAACTTAGTTAAAAAGCAGTAAAAATGATCCTTTCAATCACTTTCAAACTATCGCCTTGATAGAATTCTTGGCATTAATACAAATTTCAGAAAACTATAATTGAGATATTTGAGAAGGATACAATTTTTAAAGCAATTTATTGCTTTTAATAACTTTTAAGCAAAACATAAATGTAAGCATTGCAGAATATTAATATTTATGCTAATAATAACATTGTTTATAAATATGGTGTATTTTGTGTTTCATGATATGCCAACTATTAAAGAGTAAGGACATACTGAAATTTCTCACCCCTTTTCGGTTTAATAGTTTCAATAAAATGGTTTCTATATTTATTGAGCTTTTCTTGTTTCTAAAAGCTAGTTAAAAAGAGGGCATGTATACATCTGCAATGCAGAGTTCTGTAACGTAGGGTTATTTAATGCAAAGTTTAAATGGGAAACATTAAGCATAGACTTAAAATTACATATATTACATGAGTTCTCTGTCTTGTCAGACAGAACATTAAACTATTGTTAACTATTGTTAACATTCACATTAAGAAAATACTTTACGTGTAGCTTGTTATAAAGAAATATAGACTTGCATAATGAACAGAGACATGGAGTTTTTCAAAGTCCACTGAGTTGCTGGCATAAGCGAGGTAGGTACTACGTGTATTAGATTAAAGTGTTTCATAGTCATCTCCACTTTTCAGATTCATTTCGTATTTATTCACAGGATATGAGCCCAAGTTTAATTTTGACATGTCTCCATGTGAAACTCAAGAACTTAGCACTTAAACAATTCAACTGTTACTGTTTCAATTTATTTTCATTACTAGTTGGCATGTAGTATGAGTGTATAAATGAGAATGAATGCACACATGCTCATAGTGCTTTTCCTCTGAGGCCTGGCTGACATACTATCACTTTGAGTAGATATCAGGTTTTGACATTCCATAAAGATTAATTTCGCTATTATTCATTTCTAAGGTATCTAAATTTGAACAAATTATAATAACCCAATAGGTAAATATGATCTATATGCAGCTACACTATTTACATAAGCCTCTTAGGCGCTGATGAATTAGATAAAACAAACAAACAAACAAACAAACAATTCAATTCAATTTATTAGATTTGTATGCCGCCCCTCTCCGAAGACTCGGGGCGGCTCACAACAGTAATAAAAAACAATATTATAGCAAAACAAATCTAATATTAAAAAGAAGCATATAAAACCCTATCATATTTAAAAACCAAACAACACATACATACCAAACATAAAATATAAAAAGCCTGGGGGAAAGGTGTCTCAACTCCCCCATGCCTGGCGGTATAGATAGGTCTTGAGTAGTTTACGAAAGACAAGGAGGGTGGGGGCAGTTCTAATCTCCGGGGGGAGTTGATTCCAGAGGGCTGGGGCCACCACAGAGAAGGCTCTTCCTCTTACAAACAAACTGTATCTTGCTAAAATTTACTGATTTTTTTTACTTCATATTTGTAAGATAGATGAAGTGGACTCTTCATTAATACATGGCAAAATAATTGATCATTTGGTTTAAATAAGGATCATTTCAGTGTGCAGCTACAAGACTGCTACTCAGGGATATGTTTCTTCCATATGCTCAGGATGGTCTAGGACAGGGGTCACCTCAGAGATCACTAAATTCAGACTAAAGTCAGACCTCAGAGACCACTAAATTCACACTTTTAAATCCTTTAGATTACTAATACGATCGGCCTAATGACTGGATCGCTGGGCATCGCTAGGTGATCATGTGATTGGGTGGGCATGGCCAACTCAATGTCATTCACATTGAGGGGTACCTCGCTGGCTCTACTTACCCTTCCCTGCCCAGGCTCCTTAGGACCCCAACAGCAAGCAGTAGTTGGAGCTAAGCAGGCACCACGAGAACGAATTGGCAAAACAGATGGCTCAGTTCAAATTGGATCGGACCAAGAAGGAGGCTCAGCAGTAGCACCTCACTGAGGATTATGAGTATAGGCTTTCCAAGAGGGAAGTCCTGCAGGAGTGCAAGGCCAGGTAATGGCATCTGGAGGCTCAGTGGGCTAAGATGGTCAGCCAGTTCCAGGCCATGATGCAGTCCCACTGGAACAAGGTCCTCCAGTTCTTCGCCACCAGCATACTTCCCTCCAGCCTTTGCCCAAAGCCCCACACCAGAAGGCTGAAGCAGAATCCAAGTCAGAATTTCTGCCTCTCTCCAACTCATACAAAAAGATCCTGAAGGGGGAGATTCTCTGCAGCAATCCTGGCATGGCGACTGCAAGGAGCTGGCATGGGCCAAGGTGGGACTGCTGCAGCCCATCCTCTAGCAACAGGACAAACTGTAAGGGACATCAGGCTCTGGTTATGAGAAGTCCCATGCTCCTGGGAAGCAGCTCTCTGGTTTATTGACCAGCAACAGGACAAACTGTAAGGGACATCAGACTCTGGTTATGAGAAGTCTCATGCTCCTGGAAAGCAGCTCTCTGGTTTATTGACCTCCCACTCTGATGTACCTTGTCAACTGGACTGTTTTTCTCTGCCTACCCTTTCCAGTTTTGTCTGGGGGACATCAACCTAGGTTGACATTGAGATGCTGTGTGCCCAGACCAGGTGCTTTCTCTTGGCTTTTAATCCATCTCTGCTTCTGTGAGGTCTCTGGGTAAAGGCCCAAGGGAAAGTGCCTGGTCTGGCCACCCAGCCTTCAGGAACCTATTTTGTGTCCCGTCTCTCAAGGAGAAGCCTTGTGATTGATCTGAGTGAAGGAAAAAGAAGATGGACAGACTGATGGTAGCTTGCTGACTTTGGTGGGAAAGTTGGTCCGATATTCCAGAGCTCTAGTCACAGGACTGTCCCATTGATCATCCCGGAGCATCTCCTCCACCCGGCCAAGAAGGTTGTACCAGCCAGCCAATGCACTGGGATGAAGGAGCTGCTCCAAGATAACCAGCGGGCCAGTCCTGTAGCTAGAGCATCCAGGAAGCACTACAATGGAGAGAAATTATTGGTATGGGCTCCATCTACATGGCCATAAAGTGGGATCGACATGGCCAGTTCTTGCCTGCAGCGTTGGCAGCCGCTGTCTGCTTCTGCTTCACCTTTGTCATAATGGAGGGCGCTAGAAGGGCACTGTTCTCAGCTGGCTAGTCCCTCCCTGTCACTTGGTTTGGGGCAGATGGTGCCCCACATGTCCAGGTGCAGTGGGCAGGGAGGTAGGTGGAGCAAACAGCCCAAGGATTTGGCAGCCTTTACATGGCCAGGATGTCTGCAGGACCTCTGGCTTCTGAGGCTGGTGAGGCCCAACATTTGGGCTCCAGCACAGTCTTCTCCTCCTGGGTGGTGAGAGCTTTCTGCACTGCTTGTGCACACATCTTCTGTGATAGAAGGAGGGGCTGGAGCTACTAAACAGGAGTCTAAGCTAAGTGCCTGAAGGACCCCATCCCACCACCGGGAGTCCAGACACTTCAGTGAACAGTGTGGGAAACTTCAGCTGGGCTCCTCAAGAGACAGAGTTTGCAGGGGCCGATCTAATGCCCACGCTGGCTACAACACAAATGTTCACTGCATATATCCGGCCAAGGGGCTATAGTTAGAGGACCCCTGATTTAGTTCAATATACAAAATGCAAATAACTTTTCTGCGTACCACCAAAATATTCTCACGGACCACCAGTGGTCTGGAGGAAAGAAGAGATATTGACAGGGAAAACAATGACTTAAAATCTTGTGGGAAAATAATAATAATAATAATAATAATAATAATAATAATAATAATAATAATATTAATATTAATAATAATAATAATAATAATAATAATAATAATGTATTAGATTTGTATGCCGTCCCTCTCTGAGGACTCGGAGCGGCTCACAACAACAATATACAATGTACAAATCTAATGTTAAAAAACAATTTTAAACCCTTATTATAAAAAAACAATCACACACCCTAACACAGTGATTTTCAACCTTTTTTGAGCCATGGCACATTTTTTACATTTTAAAATCCTGGGGCACACCACCAACCAAAATGACACAAAATGACACCCTAAGACACTCTCCTCTCTTTTTCCATCCGTCTCCTCCCCATCCTTGTGTGTGTATACACACTCTTGAACCATTTCCAAAACAGGTGAGGGCTGGGTTTTTTTTCTCTCTTATTCTTTGGGTGCTTTTTATCATATGCTTTAAATCAAGAGTCACTTCTCTCTCTTTTGTTTCTCTCTCTTTCCTCTCATTCTCTGTCTCAATCATTTTCTCATTTCTCTTTTTTCCTCCCCCTTTTGCTCATTTCTCTCTCCCTTCCTCTCCTTTTCTCTCTCTCTCTTGCTTTCTTTCTTTCTCTCTCTCTTTCTCTCTCTTGCTTTCTTTCTCTCTCTCTCTCTCTTGCTTTCTTTCTGTTTCTCTCTTTTCTTTCTCTCTCTCTCTCACTCTCTTTCTCTCTCTCTTGCTTTCTCTCTCTCTCTTGCTTTCTCTCTCTCTCACTCTCACTCTCTCTCTCAGCAAAAAGTTGCAAGACCGGAACCTGAGCTTCCTTCTTCGCGGCACACCTGACCATGTTTCGCGGCACACTGGTTGAAAAACACTGCCCTAACAGACCATACATAAAAAACCATAGTAGCTAAGGGGTATATCAGTTTTCCCATGCCTGGTGACATGCGTGGGTTTTTAGGAGCTATTGAAAGGCAAGGAGGGTGGGGGCAGTCCTAATCTCTGGGGGGAGTTGATTCCAGAGGGCCGGGGCCACCACAGAGAAGGCTCTTCCCCTGGGTCCCCCCAGACGGCATTGTTTAGTCGACGGGACCCGGAGAAGGCCACCTCTGTGGGACCTAATCGGTCGCTGGGATAGGGAGTTTTTTATTGATTCATTTGATTACAATTTAGATTAATAGAACAATTCAACACTTTGACTACCATATAGATTTTAAAAGATATAAAACTTTATACAAAACAATAACTAACATAAAAGTAAACATGATAAAAGGAATTCTAACCAAAAAAGAAACTACACCAGAAAGATACATCCTGAACCATCCAGAGCTTGAGGAAAAATAGATTTGCAGAGATCATTTACAGGAGTGTGTGGTCAGAAAAGTCTGAACCTTTGAACTATAGTCTGAACATTATGAGAACATGTTCCGAATATATCAGTCTGAACTATATGCTATCCCAAGAGGCAGATGCACATCTTATTTTCCTTCAGATGATATTGCTTAACGGATGGGAAGCAAACACCACGCCAACACCAAATTCTTATGCGTAATAACCTGTACCTCTTTTCATCTGTCAATACTGACCAAACCCAGCCATTGTTTCCTTTTTTCCTCTAGGATCAATTCCAATATTTGCTATAGAGGATGAGAAGTGTTGGCCCTACAGCTTGCTTTGCAGAATACCTATGTGTCTCCCCAGTTTTGTTTAACATGTTCATAAAACTGCTGAATGAAGGCTTTTGTTAGCATGGGGTGAAGTATCAACATAATTAATGATGAAACCCTGAGCCAACAAGGTGCTTCCCAGTATCTGGAAGCTGTGGGGGCTTGGATAGGGAGGAAAACACATGTCCTCAATTATAGGAAAAGCCAGTAGATTAGGGTTTGACCACTCTAAATGTTTTTTCTAATGTTCATTCTGTAAGGACACTGTATTCTGCCTCTCAGAACTGGTATGCAATTCGGGGAGGGCCAGGGGTGAAATTCAGCAGGTTCTGGAAAACTGGTAGCGGAAATTTTGAGTAGTTCAGAGAACTGGCAAATACCATCTTTGGTTAACCCCAGAGTTGGGAGGGAATGGGATTTTGCAGTATCCTTTCCCTAACGGAGATTTTATAGAGTCTTCGGAGAGGGGCGGCATACAAATCTAATAAATAATAATAATAATAATAATAATAATAATAACAACATTATTATTATTATTATAGTATTTTTCCCCTGTTGTGGGATGGGAATGGAGATTTTGCAGTATCCTTCCCCTGCCATGCCTACCAAGCCACACCCACAGAACTGGTAGGGGGGGGGAAATGAATTTCACCCCTGGGTGTGGGGCTCTTGGAGTCTTTGCTCAATGAATGGTGACAGCTATAACCTGGGAGAGTCTTTGTATAATTACATCTTGTGTGCCAACAATGTATCTTCCTGGATCAAAAGGACCTGCCTTAATAATTCCTTGATTAGACTAATGCTGACTTTTAACATCAAATGTATTTGATCCAAAATTCAGTGGTGTAGAAAGTCATGGCTTTACCATAGCATCTCACATATTTTTTTTATAAATGATACTGGTTTCCAAAAGATTTCCAAGTGCAATTCAAGATATTTGTTGTTATTTATAAAGTCCTACATGGCATATGACTTATTTATGTAGTTCATAAATAGGGCCCAATGACATGCAATACAGCAACAATTTCGCAATTGAAACACAACACCAAAAATTAAATAATACCTATTTATTTTTTTAAAAATTAACAGTGCACACCTAACGTCTGATCCAAAGCCTTTGGGGAACAGCAAAATTCCTGTCCACATGCCCTCATAAGATAGGCACAGTCCAGGTCCTTTCTTTAAAAACACCTCTTCTGTTGCAATATTTATTCTTAGGCTAATCTCATTTCCTCATATTGCATGGCTCCAACTGAATCAACCTTCAAAAAAGTTTTAAAAACTGGACTTTTTCTGCAGAGACTAAGTCAGGATGATAGATGAGCCTCTTCTGAGGAGTGTAAAACTGGTGAGCTGTATGATTTTTGATGGGACAGCTGATGAACTTCTTTTTTACTAACATTGTACAGCTTTAATTTGCCATGTTGTTTTTGGATGTTTTATACCAGTGATGGTGAACCTATGGCAGGGGTGTAACAGATGGCATGCAGAGCCATATCTGCTGGGCATATTTGCCTTCCTCAGGCTCCAGGGAAGCCTCTGGAGTCTGGAAAGGATGAAAAACCGCCTCCTGCTCCCCCAAAAAATTGGGAAATGGGCTGTTTCTAGCCTCCAGAAGGCCTCCGGTGGAGCAAGGGAGACAATTTTCGCCCTCACCAGACATTGAATTTTAGGTGTTGGCACTTGTGCAGGCGTGTTAGTGTGGTTAGTGTTAGTTAGGCACTTTCGGCACACGAGGGGAGAAAGGTTCACCCCTCGCTGTTTTATACAATGCCTGGAACAACAATGATGTAATCTGGGTGGATGTATAAATATTCTACAGAATTAAATGCAAACCACTCTATCATTTGTTTCAACAAAGGGCATCCACAAGTTCAACCAAATGCCTACTATACACTTCCACCTCAAAACCTGACTCAAATAGGATCAGATAATCTGCTTCTTCCAGAGCTTCCTGGAATTGTAGTCCTTGTCATCCCAAAAGAGAAGATTGGAGACTCAATAATTTTCCCCCCAAAATCACTGGATACTCTCTTTTAAGGATGATTTTATCATCGTATGACTCCAACTACACATCAACTTCTATACCTCTTAACTAACCTATTTAATTAAATAAGTGAACTGACTAATAGTCAGAAGACTTCTGTCTGCTTCCTCAAATGTCACAAGATCAACCACCTTCTTGGAAATAGGACCAGCCAGATAAAATTTAACTTAGGGTGGATTCAAACAGTTGTACTCTATATGCCAGATACCAAGCATAATCCTCACACAGACCTGTAATTTTTTGTAACTAATCAGCAGGGAATGGGGTCATTTGAATGGGGCCTCTGACAGACTATCTGGTGATGCAGTAAGACAGAAAAACCACATTATTCTCTAAGGTGCATTATTTATTATTTATTTAATTTTAAAAATTTATTAGCCGCCTATCTTACTACATAGTAATGTATGTGGGATGGGGGATTTGAGACATCTTTCCCCAGGCTCATTATTATTTATGTTTGGTATGTATGTGCTGTTTGGTTTTAATTATGATAGGGTTTTTAGTTATTTTTAATATTAGATTTGTTCCATTGTAATATTGTTTTTATCGTTGTTGTGAGCCGCCCCGAGTCTTAGGAGAGGGGCGGCATACAAATCTAATAAATTGAATTGAATTGAATGTGTATAGCTTCTTTCTTGGCAATTTACATGGGAATTTGCTTCAATTGTATTTTGTATCTTCTTTACACTCAATAATAGCTATAATGAGTTAAAAGACACTTCAGCATTAAGAAGACTGCTATTGTATTCAATACTGTAGGCATGCACCATATGCAAGTAAGATAACATGTTTCACTGATGTTATTTTAGTGGCACCAAGAGTATTTTAGTATAAAATCTGAAAAATGAAAGACTCGTATAAATCTGAAATTATTCTTTCATTATTTTTGCCAGTGTGGTTTCTGTCATCTGAAATGAGTTATGAGATACTTCCATACTGCCTAATTCTATACCATCTGTCTGTGTCCATAATCTCTATTTCCACACTGTCACATTATTTCCATACTAAGAATTACCGTAATTGAAATGAAAATGAATTTAATCACTATTAAATTAAACCATAATAATGCTCAAATAAAGGTTTGTTTATATATTATGGACTATACTGTTTTATCCTGCTCTATTCTGAAAGTACAAAATAGAACAAAAAAAAAATCTTTAAAGAAGAATAATATCAAAAGGTCTTCCCTTGTAGCTCTTTTCAGTTCACTTTTTCTGTTTTCACAGTGCTTCACAGTGTCTACTTTTACTAAAACCAAAAAAGTCCACACTGCATGTGATTCCCAGAGATGAAAAACAGTGCTATAATCATTCTCTTCTAGCAATATAAGGGCAGAGTGAAAAGGGAAAACCCTTGTTAATAACTCAAGTGCTCATTAATTTCCTATGGATAGAACTAGATATGTACATTCCCCAAACCCATGATGATTTACAGAATCTAATTAGGCACTTCTTCAGAACATAAAATATATCCACTGCAAAGGGACAAAATGACCACTGTTTCCTGATTCTACAGAGCAATAATAAATCTCCATATACTCACAGATGTAGAAATATTCCCGGCCTGGCCTGAATTCAAATCCTAATGAGAAGGGAGTGAAGAGTTGGAATTTTTCTGAGAACTTCAATGGTCCATTGGGAGAATGAGGCCGGTTGCACTCCCACCTCTTGAATCCTTTGGAGGTATGATCACAGGAGCTGTAGCCATCAAAGTTCACCATGTAAAGTATATACCGTTCAGTCTTATCTTCTGGCACCGAATCCTCATAATGAGGACAAAAAACATCCAAATAGTCATTGATGCAGACATCAATATGATAATCCCCTCGGTGAAATCTAAAAATAAAATCAAGACAAAACCAACTGAGGTAATTTTTCTAAAAAATATTTTACACCTTAACCCAATGAAACATTTTTTCCCCTTCCGAGATAATGTAAGTAATAATTTGATCAGTTGTTTTGAATTAACTGTCCTTTAAAGAAAGGGCTTCACCCAGTTAGATCCTTCACCCTCATACAATTTCTTTTACATCTGTACAATAGTTTATTTCCCCAATCAAGTTTACTTCAGAAGTAAATCTTTGGTTCTATAAGATTTTTTTTAAATTAAACATGGATTAGTTAGGAATATATGTAAAGTACAGTATAAATATCTGCTTGCCAACAAACTGGGGTGTATTTTTTGTATCACAACGAAAGCTAGAACACACATTTCTTACAACACTCACTCATCTTGACTTTTTTCTTACAGCTGGCAAGAGTTAAGATCCAAGAAAGCGCTAGTGTGCCTTTGAAATATTTTTGAAAAAGCAATATAATTCCATTGCCAAGTACAGAGAAGAGATACTGCTGTTCAGATAAAAGAATTCCAGGCTATGAATTATCAGCACTCACCTGACAGTCTGGAATGAGAGCCAGATGAGAAAGGCAGTACAAGGCACTTTTACCAGTGCACTTTTCTTATCAGCAGCGGTATTAGTTGCAACAATTGTAAGGCTGGTTTTGCTGTCATTATAATAGTGCTGGGTAAAACTAAAACAATTAATTTCCAACTCTTACTGATATGGTATACTGCAGGTTGAATTTGTAAATGGACCAATATTTTTTTTTAATATACAAATTGCACTTGAATCTAACTTTGTAATATGCTATTTACTTGCATATAAACTTGAGGAACGTTTCAAAATTAAGGTGACATATTCTTTGAGTATTAAATCAAATTTATAAAGCACATCTAAAAACTAGACAAGATACACTGGAATGTATTAAACAAATGTAAACACAATTAACCAACAGATTATGATTATGCCAAAAATTCCATATTTTACCGAAAACACAGAACCTATTTTGTTTTCTATAATGATGAATACATCAGAGGCATAGTATGATATTCTATTTTTATGAAAGGCAGACTATTTGAATGTCAAATAAAGCATACATCATGGATGGCATATAAATACCGAAAAATATAGATATAATTTATTCATTTATTGCAGACACAATCCTTCCTGTTCCCCTATTTACTGGTCATCACTACCATATCATTATCTGTGGCTTCTATTCCTTGGCAGCCAGCTATCCATCAAATACACAGAGAGTAATAAAGACACTGTGACATATTTAACTATAATGATCCTTGTCACCCGAGGCACATATTTTAAGCACCTAATGGATCTGAAATCTGCCAACTGGATCCTTCTATTTAATTTGAGAAGAAAAGCAATAATAATACTGCCTTCTCCAAGGATATATGCAGAGAAACCTATTCGACCTTTATCATTTTGCTTTTGAAAAACAGGTTTTTAACAAAATTTGGATGAAGTACAGAAAGAAAGTTGAGATAAATTCTAATTCTGTCAAGGTACACTACTATATGAATTTACTGTGTCTTAAATATTAATGTAAATTAGACATAGTTTTTCATCACTCTGACTCCCAGTATTACTTCTCTCTTTCTTTCTCAAAAAAGCGGGGAGGGGAAATAGCGAGACCAACTTTCTGCCCTACTTTATGGCCATGTATAAACTAAACTAAACTATTTGAAACCAAACTAAACTATTTGAAAAATATTGTTTCTAAAAGATTTGTCTATACAAAAAAAGAAGGTTTAACCATTTTCTACTAATTCCCTTTCTCAAATATTGATATTTGGTTTTATGAGTCCTCAACTTACGACTATAATTGGGACCACAGCTTCCACTGCTAAGTGATACAGTTGTTAATGAGCCATCAAGTGAGTCCATCTGATTTAAAAAATGTTTTAGCATGGACATTAAGTGAATCCAGCCTCCTTTATTGACTTTGCTTATTGGAAGCTGGCTCAGAAGATCACAAACTGCAATTATACCACCCTGGGACATTGCAACCATCTCAAATATGCATTGGTTGTTAAGTACCCAAATTGAAGAAGAGTGTATATGTGTAAGTCACTTTTTCTCGGGCTGTGTAACTTAGAAACATAGAAGATTGACGGCAGAAAAAGACCTCATGGCTCATCTAGTCTGCCCTTATACTATTTCCTGTATTTTTTCTTAGGATGGATATATGTTTAAATTTAGTTACTGTGATTTACCAACCACGTCTGCTGGAAGTTTGTTCCAAGCATCTGCTACTCTTCAGTAAAATAATATTTTCTCACATTGCTTCTGATCTTTCCCCCAACTAACCTCAGATTGTGCCCCCCTGTTCTTGTGTTCATTTTCCTATTAAAAACACTTCCCTCCTGAAACTTATTTAACCCTTTAACATATTTAAATGTTTCGATCATGCTCCCCTTTCCCTTCTGTCCTTCAGACTGTACAGATTGAGTTCATTAAGTCTTTCCTGATAAGTTTTATGCTTAAGACCTTCCATCATTTTTGTAGCCCATCTTTGGAGCCAGTTCAATTTTATCAATCTTTTTGTAGGTCAGGTCTCCAGAACTGAACACAGTATTCCAAATGTGGTCTCACCAGCGCTCTATACAGAGGAATCACAAGTTTGAATGGTCACTAAAGGAATGGTTGTAAGTCAAGGACTACAGGTAACCTTTACAACATTTAGTGACCATTTGAAGTTACGGCACTGAAAAAAATAATTTATGGCTATTTTTCACATTCCCCATGGTCATGTGATGAAAATTTGTATAGTTAGCAACTGGTTCGTAGATATGACCGTTGCAGTTTCAGAGTCATGTGATCACCTTTTGCGATCTGACAAGGGGGACAAGGCAATGGGCAAGCCAGATTCACTTAACAATCATATTACTAACTGCAGTGATTCATTAATAACTGTGGAAAGGAAAGTCATAAAATAAGGCAAAACTCATTTAACAATTGTTTGGCTTAGCGGCAGAAATTTTGGGCTCAATTGTAGTCATAAGCCAAGGACTACCTGTATCTGTTCACTTCTTGTGTTCCCAGTGGTTCTATTTTACAAATTAGACCAAATAGTCGTTCTTTTTTTTTGGGGGGGGGGGAGATGTAGTAAATAATTAACTCTTATTCTCCACACCTGGAGTATTGTATTCAGTTCTGGTCACCACACTTCAAAAGAGACATTGAAACTCTGGAGAAGGTGCAAAAAAGAGCAACCAAGATGATTAAGGGACTGGAAAACAAGACTTACAAAGAGAGACTGAGGGAACTGGGCATGGATAGCCTAGAGAAAAGGAGGGCCAGAGCGGACATGATAGCAGTCTACAAGTATACCAAGGGATGTCACAGAGAGGAGGGGATCACTTTATTCTTCAGGGCACCAGAGGGACGGATGAGGAACAACGGCTGGAAGCTGACCAAGGAAAGATTCAACATGGAGATAAGGAGGAACTTCCTGACCATCAGAGCAATCAACCGATGGAACAACCTACCAGCGGACGTTGTGAATTCCAACACTCTGGACATTTTTAAGAGAAGATTGAACTGCCACTTGACTGGTGTGCTATAGGGTTCCTGCTTGGGCGGGGGATTGAACTTGATGGCCTTCTAGGTCCCTTTCAACTCTAACAATAAATAAATAAATTATCTGCCTTCATTTCATCTGGGGACACTCACAAATAGACACACAGGTGCTTTTAAAAAATAAAATTTCTATCTTGACAGTAAGGTCTCATACCACAACTGTTTTGATCTTTAAGCTACAGACCTCATCATGACTACTCCAATAACACTCTATAAAATGTTGCATGAAATAAATAGCTTTGATTAACATTCTACTTATTACACTTATACTCTGCTTCATATGACAAAGCATCTGTTTTTACAATAAAAAAAGTTAAAAAAAATAACATCCTAGTAAAAAATAATAGTCAAAAAAAGTAAACCATATTCATTAAAAAGTAATTGTTGAAAAAATGTTTAACGTTCATACTAGGGATGCCTAGATTAAAAAAACAACAACAACCAAACATTTATAATGAGCTTCTAGGTAAGTCCTCCTGAATTTCAGGGATGGTGTTGGTGGTGATAGCATTTATGAGCACAAGTCACTCTATGTTAAAAAATAATCCCAGGATCTGCTACATGGGAGAAGGCAACTCTTAGCACATGTGTAGTATCTCTCCTAATTCCCTCGCACCCTTTCACCACTTGCTTATCTCTGTCACTGACCACAATTATAACAGCAGAAGTCTAATATTTCTTCTCATCCCAACTTGCTTAGCATCTTGTACACCATAACCAAAGAGATTATGGTGTACAAGTGATTTTCTGGTAACTAAATACAGTGGTACCTCTACTTACTAACTTAATTCGTTCCGTGACCAGGTTCTTAAGTAGAAATGTTTGTAAGAAGAAGCATTTTTTCCCATAGGAATCAATGTACAGTGATTCCTCTATTATCGCGAGGGTTCCGTTCCAAGACCCCTCGCGATAATCGATTTTTCGGGATGTAGTGGTGCGGAAGTAAAAACACCATCTGCGCATGCGCACCCCTTTTTCCATGGCCGCGCATGCGCAGATGGTGTTTTTACTTCCGCACCTGGGAAGACCCAGCAGCTGAGGAGCCACCTGCCTGCCCGCTTTTCCGCCGCTTGTCCGGCCGCCGCTTGTCCGCCGCGTGTCCGGCCGCCGCTTTCCCGCCGCTTTCCCACCGCTTTCCCAGCCGCCGCTTGTCCGCTTGTCCGTCCGCCGCAGCTGATCTGCTCGGCAGCGCAGTAGCAGCGAGGAGCCGAAGATGGGGTTTCCCCGTTGCCCAGGCAAAGGGGAAACCCCATCTTCGGCTCCTCGCTGCTACTGCGCTGCCGAGCAGATCAGCTGGTGGGCGGCCGAAGGAACCTTCCCTGGGTGCCGCCCGCCGCTCGAGAGCAAGAGGGGGAGAGATAGAGAAAGAGAGAGAAGGAAAGAAAGAGATGAGAGAGGGAGGAAGAGAGTGTGAGAGAGGAAGAAGCAAGATAGAGAAAGAGAGAGAGAAAGAAAGATGAGAAAGGAAGGGAGTGACGTCATCGGGTGAAAAAAATCGCGATATAGCGTTTCGCAAAGATCGAGATCGCGAAACTCGGGGGATCACTGTAAAAGCAAATAATTTGTGCGACTGGGGAAACCACAGGGAGGGTGGAGGCCCAGGAGATTCCTAGGAAGGCCCCATGGAGGCTTCTCCATGCCTTTTCCGGTAACAGTTTTGGAGGTTCGGGTTTGTAAGTGGAAAATGGTTCTTGAGAAGAGGCAAAAAAATCATGAACATCCGGTTCTTATCTAGAAAAGTTCGTAAGTAGAGGCATTCTTAGGTAGAGGTACCACTGTAGAAGCTAACATAGTTCAGCAATCCAGCCCTGGCAGAACTTGGACTAAGTGCTAATTTCAATACATAATGTATTAGAAGCTAGCTAATGTAGTTATATTCCAAGATTACTGTATAACTGGAATACAAAGTGAAGGTTGGCAATCCTGGGTGTGAAAGTCATGGTCCAGTGACAGTGATGACATTATCCCCGTCCCCCAAATTAGGTATCTGTTCTTTCTTAGAGCACATCACGTAAAAATCTCAATGATGATCCACGAACTCTCACGACCACCTTTTCAGATTACCCTATAGGGAGTCAGTATCACTTTATTAATTCTCCAAATCCTATTGCTGCATCCAGATACTTGTTCAGGATACTTACATGCTAGTGACACCAATTTTCAAATCGTAACGCTTTGATTCAAGAGGGCTGTATTGCAGGCATTTTATATGCCTATTATATTTTATGCCATAAAAATGTGAGCTGCTTTACAGACATGTGTAAACTAAATTACTAATGCATTTGAAAACACTCCTAAAGAAATGTGCAACTAAATTAAAAATAAAACAAAACAATTTTCACTGCCTCCTCCAAACTAATATGTATGCAAAATTGGTGTTATGTATCCTTTTTCATGACTGTACAGTACTTCTGAGGTAAATTATATTGGTTGTATATTGAAGAGGGAATTTATTTAACTATTCAGAATGTTGTGTGAATTAATCCCTTTCATATTATTCTCTTTAAACAAAAAAGAAACACCATAAAATTCTGGCATTAAAAAAAGTATAACAAGACACTAACTATCCATTATAAAATAGTTGGGCGGGGGGAGGGAGAGACAAAAGCTCCTGCTTGGGAGTTTTCCATATACAGTAAATCAAATATATCTGAGTCACATTTTGCATTTTAAAATGCAAGGCTTAGAACTTATAATTGAATGGAACACACACCATTTTCTGTTTCATAGCAGATTTTCTCCTTTTGCAGATAATTTGCATTATAAACAATTTCGCCCAATTTAACAAATTGATACATATTCAAACCACCGCAATGAGCTAATGCTCATTATCAATGAGAATGAAATGGAGAAAGGTATATTTGAAAGTTTCTTGGATATACAACAAACAGTGTTTTAGACCCTCAGCATACCAACTAGTTTAGGATGACAGAAGATTTAATAACTAAAGTGCTATACTGAAGATGCAAAAGAACAGTATTTTTATTTATTAGACACAGATGTATTGGGTAAAATCTAAAATTAGAAGATGACAGTGAAGGGCTACCAAAATTTTTACTATCACACTGTAGGCGTGACTTATGTAGGATGTCCTGCATTTTCTTTCAACATCTTTCAGTGCAAATTGGGTGCTCTGGGGTGGAGCTCCATTTTCACTACCCCACTGCTTCCCCCCCCCCCGGGGCAGTAGCCCACCCCTGGAAGATGATGAAAAACAGTGGTATCCAGAGTAGGGTAGAAGATATTTGCAATAGCAGCTTTGCACGATATCCTGGCATCATTTCTAATGTGACCAAATTGTTAAAAAAGGAAAACATTATTACTACAAAATTATATATTTCTTAGAGCCACCAGTATTGCAATGCAAAAATCTGGATAACCACTAGAGAGAAGCAAAAGATTCATTAGTATGCTATATTTTTCAGAGTATAAGACATACCTTTTTCCTCTCTAAAAGAGGCTGAAAATTTGAGTGTGTTTTATACTCTGAATGTAGCTTTTCCCCCCAGTCCTATCTAGGTGCTAATGATCTCAGCTCTTACTTTACAGGTTCTTTCATTGTTACTCTGCGAAAAATGTTTTCCAATCCCTAAGTCTTTGCAGGTTTTTTTTCATTGCCCTAACTTGCTCCGAATAAGTTTCTTTCCATCTCTAAGCAGGTGCTAACAGTGTTCCCAGCTCTTACCTGCTTGCAAGGTCTTTCATTGTTACTCTCTGCGAAGAATGTTTTCCAAACCCTGTCTTTGCAGAGTTTTTTTCACTGCCTTACTTGCTCCGAATGTTTCTTTCCAGCCCTAACCAGGTCTTACCCTCTTGCAAGTTCCGAATAAGGTTTTTTTAAGCCCTAAGCAGGGGATAGAATAATGTGCTGAAGCTGACCAGACTAAGGATGCTACCCAGATGAATATCTGGTAAACAGATTTTCCCCCTATTTTCTTCCCCAAAAACTAAGGTTATACTCCGGTGCATCTTATACTCCGAAAATCACAGTATATTTTATTACCCCCAGTGGTTGCCTGTGTTTTTTCCAGCCTAGAATTAAATAGCTCTTACTTTAACGTATACATCAACATTTAATCACTTACTATACTTCTCATAAATAATTTCTAGTGATGTAACATAATACTTACAGATCTCATGAATTCAAAGTCAGAAACCTACCAATATGTGTACTAAAATATTATTCAAACTGAACTCTGGACTTAAATTCATCATTCTTCTGAATCATTAATAAATTTGCATTGGCTAGACCCCCCCCTCATATTCTTTCTTATGTAACTACTCACTAGATACATTGAAATATAAAAATATTTACAGTCATTGCAAAAATAGTGCTTGGTTCCATATTTGAAAGTGAAATTATGCTAAATCATTAGTCACAAATACCTATTAATTGTTTTATGCATTTTTTGAATTTGTATGCTCAGATTTGTGTTTGAAAACAGTTTTAATTGTTTAAATTTATAGAACAGTGTAATACATGACCAGGTAAACTATTAATTTCAACTTCTAGCTGCATATAACCGCATAAAAGAAAACTGTATTTTACAATAGCTTAGTTTTATTTTAAGGCTCTTGCAGGCTAAAGCAAGAGTCTGGATCTATAGTTTTTTGTGTTTAATTTTAACAATATGCAGAAAAGTACTTCTGTAAGTAAAGTAAAATGGCACACTGTGAACATAATAATGATATAAAAACCTAGAAAGCAATGTCAAAGATGGGAAAACGTCTTCCTTTTGTCATTAAACCCTCGGTATTCAATACTGACATACTATTTATCTGGGTAATTAAACTTAGGGAAAGAATGTCAGGCTAATTGCAAGATTATGATAATTACCTGTCTCTGTTATGCTGCAGCTGATCAAAATAAAATATAATCCAGCCACAGAGATATACCTGCTCTGAAATAGTTAGGCTTCCACAAGAAGCCAAGATACTTTTCAGCTGATCATTACAAATCAGGCACTGAAGCTTATTATTGTAACTTCTCAGACTTTTTTCTGTCACTCACTGTTAGAACAAAAATCTCAAAGGATATTCTTACGCTGTTGCTCTCTTTGGCCAACTGCCATCACTATTATACAGCTGAGTAGAATCAGGTCCCTGCAAGAGTTGATAGAAGTTGGCTTTGCTGTCTCATAATAGACTAAAATAAGTGGATTACACTTGCACAGAATTTTCCATCTTATCTTCCATTTATACCAAAAGGCCATGGAATTAATATCAAGCTGTTCTACAGAATGCTTTATAGAACTGAATAGACAAGCCACAGCAATGGAAGAAAAATGCATCAGTTATTTCACAAATCTTCATCTTTAGATACACTTAAAACAAAGATACGTATATTTTCTATTACTAAAAGCTTCAAAATAAATTTTAAAAATCAAAAGCATAAAACAAATAGATACGTTACAACATATGCTACTGTTTAGCTTAGTCTTTCCCAAATTTAACACCCTACAGATAGATTAACAGTGTGATTGGGTATTATAGTATTTTAAGATAACTACTAAAGGGTGATAAGAAAATATACTATATGAGCAATGGCTTTGCTCTTTCAAGAGACTAATGGATAATGAAACCGTTTTGGAGTCCTTGGTAGTCTCTGAGCTTGGTTGTTTGGCTGAGCATGTTTCATTACCTGACTAGGGAGAATATGGGATTTGTTCCCTGTTTATATGTAGCATATACACTGCCAATGCTGGTGGAGGTTGATGTGTCTTCCTTGGCTGTTCCTTGATTAGGGTATTGTTTTCTGCCTTATGGTTTGTTTGGTGTTAATCTTTTAATGAAAGTGTTTTTCAAAAAGATTATTTGTGAGACCTCTAGTATACAGTTTTTAAGAAGTTTGCCAAGCAGTTGATATGAATTCAATCTCCAATTAAACCAAGGTTTCTCCGTGTGTTAACAAATTATACTACTTCCTGACTCACATATGGCCTGCTGGTTGGCACCATTTATCATGCTCTACTTTGACAAAATCTTTCAGCTATTTAAGTTGGTTGGGGGGAAAAGTTATGAAACAGGAACAATTCATTCATTCCAACCAACCCAGAAAGTAGCTTAGTTTGAACAGAAAAACAAATAAGTATTTAACTGCAAAATTCCAAAACACTGAAAGATATATCTCAATCAAAATCCTGAGTCCATCAGGAAAGGGGCGGCTTATAAATCTAAATAAATAAAATCTTGTAACTTAATGGAAATTTCCAGAAATTTCCATGTAAAACAGAAACCAAAGCATAAAGCTCAATATATTGGCTTTAAGAATATATCTACATGCTGTCACTTTTCAAAAATGTAGATCTATTTCTCAAAATATAAAGGTTTTGATTTTTATACGGTGGTCTCTTGAATTATAGCTGGCACTAAGAAAAAGAAGCAAACATAGTAAAATATAATAGCTATAAAATTGCTTAGCATGTCCATAAAGCACAACATCATTTCCCATTTATAAATCCCAACCTCTTTAGTAGCATTTAATTCAATACTGCAACTTCTTTATTCATTTTGATAAAACTACACTTTGGAATAAAATAAATAAGCTAGACAGACATCCTTCAGAGAAAGTACACATAAACGTCTTCCTGTTAAAATTCTTACTGCAATGTTAAGAATAGTACACTTGTCCAGGATGTGGAATTTCAAGAGTCCCCCAGATAATATAGAAAGAGGGCAAGAAGGGCCATATTCATGCTGTGCAACATGTCAGACCACCAAATCCAGAGATGAGGCTCTTATCCTCAAACTCTCAAAATGACTCCACAGTTTTAATCCCTGAAGTAGGATCTTCCACCTAGCAATATTGATTTTCCATTGCTGTAGGCATTTAACTTTGCAACTAGGATAGAAAGAAAAGGTGGGGGCAATTGTACAAGAAAAGTTCTCACTCTGTCAAAGACATCAATTAAACTTATCAACTGAACTTTATACTGAGTCTCATAAACTGCAGGGTATCTCTTCCCAGCAGCTATTAAAGTCAGCCAGGGATTTTTAGTCTGTCACCAGTTGATATAAAGGTAACTGTCCAAATTATACCAGCTTCTTTGATCATGTAATTTAAAGATATTGGGTAGACATCTGTCCAAATACGTCCTTAGCATTGGTGCTAATTTTACATCTGTTGTCCAATTCACAAAATTGACTCAATTTGAAAAATAATGGCAAAACTCTGGATAATATTAATATATTTTATGACATTGTCACTGTTTCATGCTCTCTAATTTACTGCCGTTTTGTAAATTTTTAAAACAAAAAATTCCCAAATTAGTGTCTAAAACATTGCAGTTTTTTAATGTACAATAAATGTATACATTAAACTTTGAAAAGATTGATTTTCAGATTTGCAAACCTGATATTCTATCAAGGAATTAAAAGCAGAACAGCCTATTTGATTTGGTAATGTAGTATGAAATAGTATTTAAAACATTATACTAAAGGATTATATCTTTTAAGTACATGGAACTTTCGTATGACTAACATTTCCAAAAATCCATAAAATGTATCTACTGTATTAAAAACAACAATTTAACTGGTTCATATAATGCTTATATAACTTTTTTAGGTTTGCTATTTAGAGCTTAACCTAGAGAATTTAACTTGTCATCAATTATTTCTAACAGACTTATAAATGTATTCATTAGGTATTTTTAGTAAAAGAAAAAAATGTTTCATGAAGAACGTATTGATTCTAATAATTTTTTTTATTAAATTAACATTATTTAGTATTAACAACAATATGAAAAAGCATTTCTGTATATATTGTTAAATAAAGTAGATCTGAATCATGTTAACCATGTTATCTGACTCAAAAACTACAGATCAGCAGATTTGATGGAATGCAGCTAAGACTGATATTTGCTAACCATGTCCTGAGGCATTCACTGACATCCATTAATAGATATGGTGAACAAGGGCACATCTGAAGAAAGGTCTTACTTTCCACTGTCAGAAAACTGATATTCATGGTGATTGATAGATAAGGGCTTAAAATCACTTTGTTTTTCTAAAAGTAGCTTCTATCAATACAAATACTATCACCCTTTTGTAATTTTTGACTTTCATTTTCTTTTAAACCATTATTGATGAATTACAATCAATTGAATTAAATGGAAAATGTGTTATGAAAAATTCTACAAACATTACATTTATTTTTCCTTTATTGTTGCCGTATAATGCAACAATAGCAAGTGTGCTGCTACAATCTGCTTAATATTTTTCTGTCTGTGAAAAAAATAGAGAACAGATCCAACCATTATTCATTAGTTGCATGTAGTGACCAGGAATTCTGGTTTCTTTCTTGCAGACCAGAACTAATACAATATAGTTATCAAACAATCAATTTTGTCTGACTGCATATGCTAAATATTGCACATAATCACACACGATGAACACAAATCAATAAAAGGCAGTAAGAGGACAACCCTCTTGCCTCTTCTTGCCAATAAAAGCAGAGTACAGTGGTACCCCTACTTACAAATTTAATTTGTTCCGCAACCAGGTTCTTAAGTAGAAAAGTTTGTAAGAAGAAGCAATTTTTCCCATAGGAATCAATGTAAAAACAAATAATGCCTGCGATTGGGGAAACCACAGGGAGGGTGGAGGCCCTGTTTCCTCCCAGGAGATTCCTAGAGAGGCCTCTCCCTGCCTTTTCCGGTTACAGTTTTGGAGGGTCAGGTTTGTAAAGTAGAAAATGGGGCAAAGAGGCAAAAAAATATTGAACACCCGGTTCTTATTTCAAAAGTTTGTAAATAGAGGCGTTCTTAGGTACCACTGTAGTTATAAAATATATTTTTGGAGAAAAATACAACAAGGAGGGCATTTTAAGAATGCCAAAGCAAAGCTCTGAAAGAGGGGAGAAAAGGTTTACCTACATGGGTCGCCAAATGAGGGGATTTAAGGTTATGATGAAATTTGCATTGGAGACATGAGGTCAAAAGCTCCGCCCTTTTTATATTCTGGATTCTGCAGATGTTTCTACTGCCAATAAGAAACTGAAAGGCTTTTTACTGAATAACACTTTTCAGAAAGACTTTTCACCCAAAGTCTTTTCTGCATTCCATAAAATACAATAAAAGCAATTTTAGTATTAAAGCTACATATTCTAATAATCATCTCAAATTGTCAGCTCTTTGTATGTGATGAATAAATCCAGTTTAAACAGATCTGGGGGAGAGAAGGAGGGGAGTTCAATGTTCACAACAAAGTACCCCCTCCCAATTATTTCCAAAGTATATTTGGTACAATAGCCATTACATTCCTTTTTTAAAATTATGGCAACCATATAACGTGAAGATGACAGGATGCTTTAAGAGCCACTTCTACATATATTAGACAGAGATTCACCCTGTAAATATTGCTGTCTTCTAATTTCTAAGTAGTTCGCAATAAAAGGTAAAAATATATTTTAATCTGTTGGTTAAGAACCGTTGAACAGTGTAACTTGATTTAATGTTCAGAAGGTTGATATATGAAAGAAATATTTAGCATATTACTGAATAGAAAATGGAGCAGACTTTCATCCATGCAACCTTGTAAGAAATCCTAGTTTTAAAAAACCAATCTTTCCTGAACTAAAAATCGCTCTTAAGTATGATTCTAATGCTTCATTTTGCAGAATGCCGAAGTTCTAAGAGGTTGGGTTTGTGTTGCTTAACACAAGCTGGGAGAATAATCCTGCATGTAAAGAAAATCTGTTTATACTTCTTTAATTCAACTAGAACCAATAACTAAAGAAAAAAAAGCAAAGTAAGATTTGAAAGTTAAATCTCCTTTAATTTGAAATGTATATGGAAATAATGCTTTTCTCAAAAGACTAAATATTTTCTCTTTAAATAAACTTTGAAGTTGGAAGCAAGGACATAAAGAGAATTTTGATTTTTCAAACTGTATTTGTTATTTTTGTAAGCAGAAAAGGAAAAACCAGAATTACTTTCCTTGTTCAGTTATGCTGATTTTTTCAGTACAAATGGGTTTTGCTTCCTACATAAGTAATAGTCACATCAAACTGTGAAGGAGCACAACCCTTTGCTCAAACATTTTTGTATCCACAACTTCACTGTTACATGGATAAGAATTATTAGTAATCTGATTATCAAGTTCGGCCAACATGTGTGGGAGCCAATACTTTAACATAAATAGGAAGTACAAGCTGGAGAGGAATAGATACAAACATCCCTGATATGTCCATGAATATGCATGCAATTTATCCATTCCCACAGGATCAATTACTACCGCATGTTGAATCTATATCATTTAGTCTCACTGGGAGTCAGGATCCCTATTATACCAGGTACCCTCACAAATTAAAACTGTTGAAAAAGTCATGCATCCAAAAACATGTTTATTCTTGACATCAACTAAACAGCACAATAGTGTGCAAAGTGATACAACTGAGATGTAACAGAATGTGACATTAACTGTTGGATATCCAGCCACATATTCAATTTCAGGGCATTTCAAGAAAGGTTTGAAGTTAGGTTGCTTTAGAGCAATGAAAGTAAAAATAATAATTGGAAGTCAAAACATTTTCAGACCAAGCTGCCAAATATGATATTATCTGCACATATTATTTCTATTTGGCCTCAAGGGGGGAAAAGGCACTAGAACATAAACAGCCTGTGAAAGGATACTAGGGCTGCAGAGCTAGACTAGAAGCTAGTGCTGAATAGCAGAAGTAAAATGTAGATATTCTTATTTGTGAATTTTGGCAACCTTCTGAAGAATAACCTGATAAAATAATACAGCACTACAGCCTGATTTATCATTACTATGTTGCTGAAGGATAACAGAGAGTGAAACAAAATGTTTCAGTAAACAGGACTGAGCAAGTGTGTTTTCTCTCTCAATGTATATCCATTCCTATTGTGTGTTTTTTTTGTTTTTGTTTCAATAAGCTCAGATGATACCATGTACCCACCCTTCATGAAGAGTTGGTTCCTGGACTTAAAAGAAAATGCTGTGAGTTTCTGAGGACTCCGTAACTAATTCCAGGGCTGCAACTACAATGTAATATAATATCTCTCTTGTCCCAATGCGAAGAAGTAGAGGAGTGCATCTTTTATCTCTGCAAGCCTTCTGAGTTGCAACTGTTAATCCCAGATCGCTACAGTATATTTTTAACTATATACATTAAATACATGCTATTTATTTCATAAGCAAAAAAGAAAAAGACAGTTCAGACATATATCACACATTTCAGATTATGAAATTTGCAGCCAAAGCCAGCTGCTTAAACTCATCTATTGCTGTCAACTCTAGAGCACTCTTTCTACTGAAAGTGGCAAGTTCTTGCAGCCTGGATTTTATATAAATAAGAATACACAAAATCAACCCCCTTAGGGATAAAAGAATATTAATGACAGCAGGTGGAACTGAATACAGACTACAGAGACACTTGTTGGTGTGATTCAAGAGTGCTCAAGGCCATCTGATGCTAAGGGCCATATGAGAAATCAGCAGAGACCTAACCTAGCTAATTGTCTCCCCTGATTGTAACTGCTCTGATTAGAAGAATAATCAGCTCTCAGTAGCCTGTAGGCAAAAATAGCATCCAAGGGTTTTGCCTCTCTTTTTGAGAATACAGAATGAATTCCAGATCACATCATTAGAGTTATTTTTTCAAATGTGAACAGAATTTCTATACAAACAAAGCCAATATTATTATTATTATTATTATTATTATTATTATTATTATTATTATTATTATTTTATTTGATTTGTATGCCGCCCCTCTCCAAAGACTCGGAGCAGCTTCCAACAACAATACAGTGTACAAATCAATAACTATTTTGTAATTAACTAAAGCCTTTCTTTTTCTTTATTTTTATGGGGATACTGGGTCACAATTACTGTTTATAAAATGTATTTACAGCAACAGGCAGTTTATTGGGAAACTACAAGAAGTGCAATATATTTAATATTATATTTGGAATTTTGAGAAAATGGTTGCCACGGAAATAAAAGCAGTTACAAAGTATTCCTCAGAATGTCACTCTTTATTTATTTATTCATTATTTATTAATTGGACTTTTATGCCGTCCCTGTCCGAGGACTCCGGGGTGCTTACAACATATAAAACAATATATAACATCCTGAATCAAATCAATAATTAATAATCTAAAACCCAAAGACTCATTCCCATTCAATCCTTACAAAGCCTTAAGGATATGGATGGGGGCCAACAGGCTCAGGCTCAACCCAGACAAGACTAAGTGGCTGTGGGCATTTCCTCCTAAGGATTCCTCGATCTGTCCATCCATTGTTTGGGGGGGGGGGACACACTTTCCTCCTCAGATAGAGTCTGCAACTTGGGCATCCTCCTGAACCCACAGCTGAGTCCTGACCATCATCTTTTGGCTGTGGCCAGGGGGCCTTTGTCCAGGTTCTCCTATTTCTCCAGTTACAGCCCTATTTGGATCAGGGGGCTTTGCACACAGTCACTCAGGCCCTCATCACCTCCCGTCTTGATTATTGCAATGCGCTCTACCTGGAGCTACCCTTCAAAAGTGGTCAGAGACTGCAAATAGTCCAGAATGCAGCTGCGAGAGCTGTCATGGGTATGCCTTGGTATACCCATATAACACCCATGCTGCACGAGCTGCACTGGCTTCCTATTAGTCTCAAGGTGTTGGTTATTACCTATAAAGCCCTGTATGACTCAGGGCCAGACTATTTACGGGACTGCCTCTTGCCACATACCTCCCAGAGACCAATAAGAACACACAGAGTTGGCCTCCTCCACGTCCATTAACTAAGCCAGTGTTTCCCAACCTTTTTTGAGCCGCGGCACATTATTCATATTTTCAAAATCCCGGGGAACACTGAAAGGGGGGGCGGGGCGGGGGGGGACGGGAGGGCTAAAGAAAAGTTTGGACAAAAAAAACCCTCTCTCTTCCTCCCTTTCGCTCTATTTCTCCCTCTTTCTCTTTTCCTTCCTTCCCTTCTTTCTCTCTCTCCATCCCTCTTTCTTTCTTTCTCTCTTTTTTGCTCTCTTTCTCTCTCCCTCCTTCCCTTCCTCTATGTCTTTCTCTCTCCTTTGCTCTCTCTCTCTCTCTGTCTCTCTTGCTATCTCTTTCTTGCTTTTCTCTCTCTCTTGCTCTCTCTCTCTCTTTCACTGTCTTGCTATATGTCTTTCTTTCTCTTTGCCTCTCTTGCTATCTCTTTCTTTCTCTTTCTCTCTTTCTCTCTCTCTGTCTCTCTTTCTTTCTCTTTCTCTTTCTCTCTCTCTGTCTCTCTTTCTTTCTCTTTCTCTCTCTCTCTGTGCCTCTCTTGCTAAGTCTCTCTTTTTCTCTTGCTATGTCTCTCTTTCTTTTTCTCTCTCTGCCTCTCTTGCTATGTCTCTCTTTCTCTGCCTCTCTTTCTTGCTGTCTCTCTCTCTGCCTCTCTTGCTATGTCTCTCTTTCTTTCTCTCTCTTTCTCTGCCTCTCTTTCTTGCTCTGTCTCTTTCTCTGCCTCTCTTGCTATGTCTCTCTTTCTCTCTCTCTCTGCCTCTCTTATATGTCTCTCTTTCTTTCTCTCTCTCTCTCTCAGCTGACTGCAAGCGGGAGCCCTGACGGCGGCAGCTGGACGTGCTGCTGGACACCGTATATGCCAGGCCCGCAGCGCCAGCATGTACGACGTCCAGCAGCACGTCCAACCGCCACTGTCAGGGCTCCCGCTTGCAGTCAGCTGAGAGAGAGAGAGAGAGCGCTCCCTCTCGCCGCCGCCATCTCCCCACGACTGCCTGCGGCCACTGCGGCCGCCCCCGCCCCCCGCTCCCATCGCCAGTGCCCTCCCGCCGGGCCACAAAGGAAACTTGCCGTCGACGCAGGAGAAGCTCCAGCTGGGCGGGGCGCTGCCGGTACTTCCGTCTTGGGGCTCCCGCTCGCAGCTGTCAACCGGCTCCTGCTCGATGCCGCGGTTTTCGGCGCTCTCCTGCTGGGTCCCAAAGAAGGAAGGCGGGGAAAAGGCGCGAAGAATAAAGCTCTCCTTCTTCCTGCCTTCCTTCTTTGGCGCCCAGCAGGAGAGCGCCGAAAACCGCGGCATCGAGCAGGAGGCGGGGGACAGCTGCGAGCGGGAGCCCCAGGACGGAAGTACCGGCAGCGCCCCGCCCAGCTGGAGCTTAGCGGCACACCTGGCCATGTCTCGCGGCACACCGGTGTGCCGCGGCACACCGGTTGGGAAACGCTGAACTAAGCAATGCAGGTTGGCAGGACTGCAGGGGAGGGCCTTCTTTGTGGCTGGCCCAGCTCTATGGAACCAACTACCTCCCAATGTCCGTAGTGCTCTCACCCTACTGGCCTTCAGCCAGGCCACAAAGACCTGACTCTTCCGGCAGGCCTAGGGGCTATGAATTATACATCTTTCATGGCCAAATTGTATGAAAGGTGTGTATGCATGCAATTATGCCTCTTTTATAATAAATGGGTTTTATTACGGGGTTTAGTTTTTAGATATTATATTCGACTTCTTTTATTGGTTTGTACCTTTTTATATTGTATTATTGTTTTGTAAGCCGCCCTGAGTCCTTCAGGATTGGGCAGCATAGAAGTCAAATAAATAAAATAAAAATAAAATAAATAAAAATAAATCCACTAACTTGCATAACTTTCACTGGTCAGGGGCAGAAGTCTAATAGCCCAAGCCTGGCAACATAAATGAATCTTGAGACTCTTATGGAAGGCAAGGAGGGTGGGGGCAGTGCGAATCTCCGGGGGGAACTGATTCCAGAGGGCCGGGGCTGCTACAGAGAAGGCTCTTCCCCTAGGCCCCGCCAAGCAACATTGTATAGTTGACGGGACCTGGAGAAGGCCGACTCTGTGGGATCTGGCTGGTTGCTGGGACTTATGCAGCAGAAGGCGGTCCCACAGGTATTCTGGTCCGATGCCATGTAGGGCTTTATAGGTCATAACCAACAACATAACCAAGATCTACCTACCATCCCTATATCCTGTATATATAAGATAGCAGTGTCCCATTATCTCAGGGCTACCACAAAGAACAAGGAATCAAGCTATTCTCCAAAGCACTTAAGGCCCAGACAAGAAGCAATGGGTGGAAACTAATCAAGGAGGGAAGCCACTTAGAACTAAGGAGAAATTTCCTGATAGAACAATTAATCAGTGGAACAACTTGCCTCAGAAGCTGTAAATGCTCCAACACTGGAGATTTTAAAGAAGAGATTGGATAACCATTTGTCTGAAGTGGTGTAGGATTTCCTGCCTAAACAGGAATTGGACTAAGAGACCTCCAAGGTCCCTTCCAACTCTGTATTCTATTCTATTCTATTCTATTCTATTCTATTCTTTCTTCTGGGAAAAATGACATATTTCCAAGCAAAGCACTGGAATACTGCCACCCAATCATTATTTTTAAAAGAAAGTTTATTGTACCAGTTTTCAATCTAGATTTTTGAAATGAAATAATGATGGCAACTGTAGGCGTTTGCTTGCCCTGGAAATGCATCAGCTTCGTTTGTTTTTAAAATAAATTTCAAATTCAGAAAAAAGTCAGGTAGAACAGGGAATAAGTAGACTATTTATGAATGAATTATCTTTACTGGAAAGTTTGTCTTGCTTTTTAAACGATGCAGATATAAAAATTACTGAAGCTCAATTTTTATATACAAATGGAACCTTGACCGTAAGAAATTATTTTGTTGTGGACACACAGCATTATAATGTCAAAAGTTGTATATCTCTACAGATACAGGTATGCATTTCTTATCTGAAGCTTCTGATAATTCAACAGTGAGACAAGTTTCTTGTACTTACAAGATAAGCAAGAGTACAAATTCTAAAAATAATTACAGGAACAGAGGAAATAGCCTTATACCCAGGTCAGATCAATATGATATTTTATATTTTTTGTATTGGCTGGCTCCAATTGTCAAGAATGTCAAAATGAGACATTTTTACTCTCCTTAGATATGACAGAGTTTTACGTTGGAGCTTTATGAACATGATGCAATTATATTACTGTGCCAATATTAACAGTCATTCTCTATATCAAAGACAGAATCTATAATCACTATTAGAAACCTATTGAAGTTTGAAAACTCTAACTCACACCTAATCAGTTTTGACGATAAAGGGTAAGAAAATTAATACGACAAAAGAGAACAAAGCAAATGATGTCTGTAGAATACTTTCAAATTCCAAAGAACGTTACACAATGTATCACTTTTAATAATAAACATAACCAAACAGAGTTATAGTTTATATAATCAAGCATTAAAAATTAATAAAAATATTTTAATAAAGTATTTCCTAAATAGATGTTATTTAATGTTATTTAACTCACAGTAGGCAATTTCAGCTGCTCCTTGCAAGAAAAGCTTCAAACCTATTTTGAGTCTTGCCTCCTTGTTATTTTTCTATTATAGTTTACTCTTTCTATTTTCTGGATATACTATAATGACTTCATCTTTCTATTAAATATTTTCCCCTACAGAAGAAAAGCATGTGTATACTTTTGAATACAAAATAACAAAAATTATGATGTCAATTTCATGCAAAAACATTGTTGCTTTATCCTTCAATATGAGAAACTTCATTATCGTTTACATATTATTCAAAATATGAATCTCATCAGGCAGCAATATAAATAACTGACAACTCTGAACTAAGAATGCTCTTTACATGCATATTGGGGTACTAAATAATGTATACTTTTCAGAGAAGCAATGTATACATTTTATTAATAAAAAAATAATTTAACATAACTTAGTAGCGTGTTGCCCACATTGATAATTAATCAGAGGACTTTAAACACTACATTATAGCATTACAAGCGATCTTGTTTTCAAATAAACACAATTGACATTTGATTTGTTACCTATGAGAAGGACAGTAGTAAAGTATAGAAAGCAGAAATCTCTGAAGGACCAATTTTGAGTTTTACTCAGACTTCTCATGGGACAAGCAAAATGGTATGCTGCATATCTATGGCAGCAGCAGTGTATGTATTAATTGCAACTATGATTATTGGCTTATCATACACATTATATACTATATATAGTATACTATATACATTATGCATAATTCCAATTTAAAGATGGTTTAAATTAGACTGCCTGTAGAGATTTTAAAAATATTAAGTACACTCATGACTGTTCAATGAAGCCTTGAAACTTAAAAAGGTCAACAATAAAAGTGTTACTTCCGGAGATAGCCTGATTTCACCATAGAGAACATGACACAGTTATATTTGCATATTAGTTAGCATAAGAGTTTAGGCCAGTGATGGCGAACCTATGGCTCGGGTGCCACAGATAGTATGCGGAGCCGTATCTGCTGGCATGCAAGCCGTTGCTCTAATTCAGCTCCAATGTACATGTGTGTGCCGGCCAACTGATTTTTAGCTCACACAGAGGCTGTGGGAGGGCGTTTTTGGCTTCCAGAGAGCCTACAGGGAAATGGGGGAGGGCGTTTTTGGCTTCCAGAGAGCCTACAGGGAAATGGGGAAGCCTTTGGAGCCCGGGGAAGACAAAACATGACCCTGCTGGGCCCACCAAAAGTTGGGAAATAGGCCATTTCCGGCCTTCAGAGGGCCTCCGGGGGGGTGGGGGAAGCTATTTTCGCCCTCCCCATGCATAGAATTATGGGTGTATTGACTCATGCATGCACGATAGTGCACATGCACGCTCTTTTGGCACCCGAGAAAAAAAGGTTCACCATCACTGGTTTAGGTTATGGGTACGTCACCTGTTTGCTTAGAGGCCCCACATGGGATCTAATGTTTATCATTTTAGAATTGCAAAATAAATATTGGTTATTTTCCTATCATTGTTTGGTTAATGAGACAGCAGCTGGGCAACAAATGATTGGAAATTATTATTTCCATGATATCATGAACAATAAATTCTATAAATTCATTCCCAACTAAACTTACGAGTTCAAAGGAACTTGCTCTTGAGAAATGAATAAATATTGCAGTCTTAATAAGACACTTTTAAAAATTACAGGAGGAAAAAAGGCAAAATAGCTTTCTGGCTATTTGGTAGGATGTAAACAAACAGCTTTTTCTTGATATGTTCTATGCCAGGGGTGTCAGACTTATGTTGTCATATGATATATTGGACTTTTCCTTCTTTGCTAAACCGGACATGGACATGGCCAGTAAGTGACTCATCCGTCCTGTTCTGTGCTGATATATTATCAGAAATCAAATTAAAATGAGCATATAACCCAAAGAGAAATTATCTTTAGATTTTTACATAGAATTTTAGAAGCCCTGCTTGTTTTAAAGATCAATCCTTTAATGATATACACTCTCTGCACTAGCTCATAAATGACATACAGGCAAAAGCCTCTCTTCCTTTCTCCCTCACTAAACACTTCACAAAGACAGAGAGATTTAAGAAAATCAGTAGTGTCTCCTTGTGGTTAGAACTCAGTACAATTTGGTAATGAAATTTTTCTTCACTTCTTTCAGGGCAAATTGCTTTCTTTTTCTCTCTCTACCCCCACCCCCCAATAATCCCCAATGAACTCTAAAAGCCATCACTTTGGTCCAGTTAGCATCTGCATTCAGCATAATAGAGACCACAGTGATTTATCAAAGCAGGCTCAAAATTCAAAATACAAAATCATTCATTTATTGGAAAATAATGTTTCAGATTCTTCTCATGCATATTACATTTGATTATCTATGCACCTTAGCAAAGATAAGTGAAATTCTATGCTCAGTCACACTTCAGATTATTTTTCTGGAATGGAATGTCCTAAAAGCATAGATTATTTTAATCTAGGCCTAATGTATTTTTGTATTATTATTTTATTATTTATTTATTAATTAGATTTCTATGACGTCCTTCTCATGAGTATATGTTGCCTTATATTCTATTATTGATTATTTGTGTTATTCTACATTTTAATAATTACCCTTGATGAAAACTGGTAGGGGCTGATGTAAAATAAGTATATTTTTAAAGCAAAATAAAAATAAGAAAATGTGTTTTATTGCTGATGACCCACATATTTAGCATTTAGCATTATATACCATTTCATAGTGCATTTACAGCCCTCTCTAAGCCATCTACAGAATCAGAATATTGGGTCCTCATTTTACCCGCCTCGGAAGGATTGAAAGCTGAGTCAACTTTGAGCTGGTGGTGAGATTTGAACTGCTGAACTGCAGCTAGCAGTTAGATGAAGTAGCCTGCAGCGCTGTACTCTAACCACTGTGCCATCCTGGCTCAATATTCACGCACCAGTGATGTTTCAGGCATAGTAATATTTTAGTAAGTTGCATTAATTGTGAAATTATATTTTAAAGTCTATTTATATAATTAAAACATAGTTATTAAACTATTAAAAGAAATATAGAAAACAGCTTATCATAAAGATAGCATTATAGAAAATCTTGCTTGTCAAATGCTTCTGTATGAACTAATTACCAAAGGGGTTGTTTTCCCTTGAGGAAAGGAGAGCTGATTAGTACTTTCACCAAAACAATGTGACAATTCTTAAAATACACACCACATAACTATATCCTACTGGTCTTAGGAGTGTTTCCAGAACCATTTTATCAAAGCAGCCATATTTGTTGATTATTTACTATTGCTAACTTAAAATTAAAAAAAATCAGATCATTATCAGAAGTTGTAAATGAGCCATTACAATTACTTTGCAAGAGAATTAAACAAATTACCAGGTTCTAATTAACTGTCCATCTCTAGCTTTGTGCTGGGATTGCCTGTGGCTTATTCTGCATTAGACCTTTGCCAGAGTGTCAAGTCACTGTCTTTCAACAGAATTGCCTCCAACAAGCTATTACATTCAGCATCACCTTCTTTTGCCAATCAGATAATATAAAGACCTTTTCAGACCCTCATTTAGCTCAATGCCTGGCACAGAAAGATTGATTTGTAAAGTGCTAGTGGATGACTCTGCTACTGATTCTAACTTAGCTACCACTTTATTGAGAGATTATCTATGCCACAAATTAAGCAGAAAAATTCTGTGCTGTAAAATATTATAAACTGCCTCTTTTGTTCTCTCACAGTTCCCCTTATTATATACTCATAAACAATTGTGAACTATGCTTTGGTGCAAAATAGATATAACCCAAATTAATTCAATAACAACTTTGTAACGTATACAAATAATGAGATTTATTAGCAATGTGTCAAACAGAAAGTTTACTGGTCTAGCTGATTTATTAAAAAGTCGACTGACTACAATCTTATTCATTAAAAAGAATGGATATGAGTAATTTGTTCTTGATATGTGTCTCTTTTATAAGTACCTCTTCAAAAGAGAAATGTCATTTCAATTTTTCCCTTGAGTTAAGAATTCTGAGAAACTGTATTCCATGTCTTTGTTTACAAGTAAACAAAAGCAGATCCTGTTATAAGCAAGCAATGTGCTAATATTACATATTGAAACATATATTGAAATTCCCTCGAATATGTTCTCAAAATTAATTGAAAACAGCTTGAACTCTGCTCAATAATTTCCATATCTTGATATTTTCCTCTCCAAATTTATAAAAACATATAATTTACATATGACATTCCTAAAACATACAATTTTGGAAATTCTTATTCTAGAATTGTGACCTAGGCCTTGAAATATATAGTTTTATTAAACCAAAGCCTCTAAATCAAGCAAAGCTATATCTTTTTTATTAAGTTAGGAAAACATGAAAGAAAACTAGAAAGATTTGGCACTGTTCATGTAAATAAGTGACTTAATTTTGGTTTGATTCAATTTTCCTAAAAGAATGGTTTCATTTCAAAAGTAATTTAAGTGATTAAATATGGTATTGGGAAATCAGGGGATAGAAATCTTTGTTCTTTCTCTAATACCGTGTTTCCCCGATAGTAAGGCAGTGTCTTACTTTCTTTTTATCCCCAAAAGCCCCCCTATGTCTTTCTTTCGGGGTATGTCTTATATTGGAAAAAAATTGAAAGGGTCGCGTTCCCGAAGGCTCAAAGTTGACTCAGCCTTCCATCCTTAACGAGGGTAAGTCAGAAAAGCACAGGGTCTGCAATGTTTGGGGTCCATCACCTGATGAAAGGCACTGAAAAAAAAGGAGGAAAGGAGCTAAAAAGAAGCAGCAGGATTGAAAGACCCGCATAATTTCCGAGCCGAGATAAATGAATGATGAAACCTGGACTGCCGGGCGGCCCGCCTGGAACGCCAGCAATGCCGCCGGGCCGATTGCCGAGCGGGGACGGGGCGCGGGAGGAGGCAGCGCTGCACCAGACCCCTCAGGCCGCTCCGCCCGGGATGGGGCTGCTCCGGAGGGGCGCACGGGGGCTCGGGAGGAGCCCCATCCCGGGCGGAGCAGCCTGAGGGGTCCGGTGCAGTGCTGCCTCCTCCCGCGCCCCGTCCCCGCTTGGCAATCGGCCCGGCGGCATTGCTGGCGTTCCAGGCGGGCCGCCCGGCATAAGCAGCGGTTTCGTGCCTCTCTTGCCGAGCGAGGACGGGGTGCGGGAGGAGGCAGCGCTGCACCAGACCCCTCAGACTGCTCCACCCGGGATGGGGCTCCTCCCGAGCCCTCGTGCGCCCCTCTGGAGGAGCCCCATTCCAGGCGGAGCGGCCTGAGGGGTCTGGTGCAGCGCTGCCTCCTCCCGCGCCCCGGCCCCGCTTGGCAATCGGCCCGGCGGCATTGCTGGCGTTCCAGGCGGGCCGCCCGGCATAAGCAGCGGTTTCGTGCCTCTCTTGCCGAGCGAGGATGGGGCGCGGGAGGAAGCAGCGCCGCACCGGACCCCTCAGGCTGCTCCGCCCGGGATGGGGCTCCTCCGGAGGGGCGCACGGGGGCTTGACAATCGGCCCAGCGGCAATACCCCCCGTGTTTCCCCGAAAGTAAGACATATGTCTTACTTTCGGTGTATGGCTTATATTAGCCGACCCCCCTGAAACCCCCCATATGTCTTACAATCGGGGGGGTCTTACTATCGGGGAAACACGGTAGTAAAACTAAGTAAGATATCTCTAAAGCAGTACATAGTGGGTTTATATTTCAGGCTTCTTTTTCTACATTCCAGATTTTCTTCTTTAAAAGGGACAAACTTAGCATATAAGCATTAAATAAATCATTTGTTCCATTAATAATAACTTGTCATTATTATAGAAAGTTTTGTCTCTAATGAGTCATCTACATTGCCATACAAAAAAGATGGTAACATTATAAGAAAAATATGCCCAAATGTCAATACCAGCACCTGGAAAGCTGATACTTTATTGGGGTCATTTTGATGCATTTTTCCATATACAGTGTTCCCTCGATTTTCGCGGGGGATGCGTTCCGAGACCGTCCGCGAAAGTCGAATTTCCGCGAAGTAGAGATGCGGAAGTAAATACACTATTTTTGGCTATGAACAGTATCACAAGCCTTCCCTTAACACTTTAAACCCCTAAATTGCAATTTCCCATTCCCTTAGCAACCATTCAGATTATTACTCACCATGTTTATTTATTAAAGTTTATTTCAAAAAAATATTTATTAAAGGCAGACGAAAGTTTGGCGATGACATATGACGTCATCGGGTGGGAAAAACCGTGGTATAGGGAAAAAACCCGCAAAGTATTTTTTAATTAATATTTTTGAAAAGTCGTGGTATAGACTTTCCGTGAAGTTTGAACCCGCGAAAATCGAGGGAACACTGTACTATTATGCATTCTTCTCTATATTCAGATTTTTATCATATTTTAGTTCTATATTCTTTATTTTTTAAAAAATATTCCAATATATATAAATCAATTGGGCTTTGCTTACTAAAACTGTAATAATAAAGTACAATATAAATGTTACACTTTTGAAAAAACTTTTGTTTTTTTAAATTTAGGACATTGGAGATGACAGGAGGCACTCAAAGAAAACTATTGCCTAATATATTTTTGCCTTCATATTTTATAACTTCATATTTTATGATTAGTGCAGAGATTACTTTCCTTGTCATATTTGATAATGCCATATTTTTAGATATTACAACATATTTCAAAAATGTTGCAAAACTGTTTCAAGTGTAAATATATATTCGACACAAAAATATGTAACCCTTCTCTGGTGCAGAGCTGAAAGGATTGGATACTATAGCCTAGAGGTTAATTCTCTGCCTTACAAGGCAAAGGTTTGCAGGTTCAAGTCCCAATGAGGGTATGACTAGCTGACGAGGCCAAAATAAGGCCGAAATAGATCTATCCTAGTCTCCCTTAATTTTCAAATTCAAATTTTCAAATTATATATATAAATATGTACATAGATGCATGGATAGGATAGGGTAGAATAGGATAGGATACCATAAGACAGAATATTTTATTTAGCCGAGCGTGGTTAGACACACAAAGAATTTGTGTCTGGTGTATGCATAAACTCTCTGTGTTTCTAAGAAATTAAAAATATTTACAAGAATCCAATAATACTAGATTTAGAAAATTAGCAATCTGAAATAATCTATAAGATTCTGGGTTATCAAACAAAATATTTTGTTTAACATTTGTATTAAATAGTGGAATCACAATTAAAAAGTGAAGTTATATTAAGCTTCAAAATTTGGTTTGAGCACCTATCATTTGTTGACGAGAAGACTCCTGTCTAGGAAATGATGTTTTGAATAAAACACTGTAAAACAATTTAGGTCTTCTCTTCTCCAAAGAGAAATAATGCTACTAAATGGATTATGGAGTAACCAGGAACTATGGTGGCACAGTGGTTAGAACACAGTATTGAAAGCTACCTCTGTCCACTGATAAGTTTGAGTTGATTCATCCCTCCATTCTTGCATCCTTCTGAAGTCAGTAAAATGAGATAAGTAAAATGTGGACCCAGATTGTTGGAGACAATAGGCTGACATATATAAATCACTCAATGCTGTAAAGCACTATGGAGTGGTATATAAAGCTAAGTGCTATTGCTACTGCTATTGCTATTATAGCTGTAACAATAGCTACTTGGTTTAGATCAAACCAAGTTTATGTTCCCTGAATAAGGTATTTCTTTGCTAGAGTTATTTCCACTATCCTTGCTTCCAGGTTTGTTCTTGTATATTGATTTTAAAATCAAGGATTACTGTCTTTGTAATACTGTCATCATTATTTTATAGCTCTGTTCTTACAACCTCACTAAATGCATGTGTGCTGCTGTGTCCAAAGTATGTTGCTGTAACCATTCACTTATTTTCTTGAATCACTTACATGGTTACTTTAATTAGCATAAATCTATAGAAAGAAGTTGTTTCTCTGTCCCCTTCTAGGTTTGCTATCACTGCTTCTTGTGAAATAATAAACAATGTGTGCAGTGAAGGGTTGCCAGCTCCTGCTGTTACCAGTGTGTGTTCTGCGCACCGCATCTCCGGTGGGTGTGCATGGGTGCCCGAATGACATTTGGCTTTTGCGAATTTACAGGGAGAAAAATCTTGTGAGGGGAATGCATGAACTCACGAGATTTCGGCAGTTTTTTGCTTCTGCGCATGTGCGGAAGCAAAAAATCGCAGAAAATTGCCAAAACCTCACACAGCCTGAGGTCCTCTCGCAAGATTTTGCTTCCTGCGCATGCACAGAAGCCAAATCTCACTCTGATGCATGCGCACACGCATCATCATTTTCTCTACCAGAATGCCCGTCCAAGTAGGGACCCAATACTGAATGTGTGCTTCGGAGAGGGGCGGCATACAAATCTAAGTAATAAATAGTGTGTTGGTCTCCAGAATAAAATGAACTCTTGGGAAATTTGCCAAAAATCTCTCTTTCAGCTACAAAGCAATAGACCAAATTAATAGAGTATTCATGAATGTTAAATATAAAAAGCTTCTTTGCTGTTATAAAACCAATTATCAGCTGATAGAGTATAAGTAAAAAATGGATAGCAAATTGTTTTTTATGAAAGAGATAATGGTAGATATCTTCTGTTTAATTTTCTAAATCATAATTAGTCCAGAATGCTTTTATTAAAAAAATCCAATTTTCTTTCTTTCATTAACTTAAAAATTATAAATAGAAAATAAACTAATATGGAATTTAACTAGAAAATCTATTACAGATTTCATAGAAACTAACAAATGATATAAACCTAAGTCATATTATGACTATCATTAACTATATGGTTGTTATTATTATGAGCTGCTATTTATTACAAGCTAGTTTATTTGCAAACATCAGGAAGCAGAGAGACTCCAGGGGTTGAAATGACCAAGATGGCGGCCATGCAGAGGAAGACCATGTGTACCGGGTTCAACCGACAAATGGGTGAATCCCAGGGAACTGGAGTAAAAGCAACAGTGCTGCCAGGGCTGTCTAGGCAACCATGTGATGGGCAATTAGGTAAATATATTGGTAAGCCAATAACATTTAACTTAGATCCCAAAGTTGCATCTATCAGAATTAAGCTCTGCAGAGTCCCTTTAGTAAAAGTAGATGAGCAGCTGGATAAATTAATTGTGCAAGGGGTGCTAGAGCCAGTAGATCATGCCACCTGGGAAACCCCCATAGTTACCCAAATGAAGCCAGATGGCTCTATAAGGATATGTGCAGACTATAAAGCAACATTAAACAGAACATTACTACCCAATGCCTATCCAGTAACATATACAAAAACCTATTCATTAAGTTGTATCAGATGAGATGATTGATACTGTACCAAGTTCCCTGCTGCATAGCAACTTCCCTGTCTAGCTGCTTGATTTCATTTGTGAGGTAGGAAGTAGACCAAGTGGCTATTGTGACAAATGTGGGCCTAAAGGAGTCATCCAGGGTCAGACATGGGACTGTGATCACAAATCTTTGCTGACTTGTCTGTCAGAGCAATGGTAATGTTTTCTGAAATTGGGAAGTTTTTAGTTACCACTGGTCATAGTCAGAGCATACTAACAATACCATTCACTGCACTTTAAGAGAGAATGTGATGAGTATGGTGCATTCATCTTTGCTCTGCTTGAATTCTTAGTTGCTTTTCATACCATCAGCCTTTTGAACTGAATTAATACAATGTGAACAGCACTGTATTATGCTGGTTCTCCTATTTTCTCTGGAGTGTGTGGTGGTGATATGTGGAGGGGGAAGATCCTGTTCTCAATCCTATTATGTGCAGTGCTGCTGGGATCGGTGCTCCCTCTAATGCTATTTATCATTTATACAAAGCCACTAGTGATTTCGATTGTCACCATGGGGTGAGGCATCATTAGTAGTGTTGGGTGAACCGAACCCGCACAATTCGGGTCCGTACCGAATTTTGTGGTGTTTGGCATGCCGGACCCGAACCCGAATTTTTTAAAAATTCGTGCTTCGGTTCGGCGTTCGTACCGAACACCGCGAAAGCCACCGCCCGGCTGTCATCTGCTGAAAAGAGGAGGAGGAGCCGGGCGCCGGTGGCAGTGGAGGAAGCGAACACCGGGGAGCTGTCGGCCGGTCCGGAGGCTGGGAGGGAGGCACAAAAGGAGCTGGGGAATCCCACGAAGAGATTCCAGGGTGGAGCTTTGATGTCACATATACCGTCAGGTTGCTAAGGACGCCAAGGTGACCGGTATCCCCTTCGTGGGATTCCCCAGTTCCTTCAAAGGGAGGTCTTTTGATGTACATTTTTAATTTATTTTTTTACAAAAAAGGACGCCGCAGCAGCACCGCAAGCAAAGGCAGGTCTGTTCACGTAAAAATAAAAATGGTTCTGGGTTTTGGGACCTGTTGACTTTGTATCGTCTTTGGTATCATTACATAATTAGAACAACTGAAGTACCACCTAAACTCCCAACTTTTACTTTCCATTCAGAACAAAAAAGTATACTGTCCTTGAAATGACATTCTCAAAATGTACATTTTGTTTCATACCCAGAATTTCTTTACTGAACAACTAAAAAAGATTATTTCTGGATTTTGTATAGTTTGTACATTGAAGCTTGTATTTGAATAGGAATGCTATAATCCATTCCACATGATTAATTTAGCAAATAATGTTATACTCAATGGTCATCAAGTATTCAAATATTTTTTCATTATCGTAATATAACAGTATTATAATGTAATAATTTACGGATAAAATTTATATAAACAGTATAAAATATAAACAGTATATTATTTTCCTAGAAAATCACACAAAAAAATCATCCTGCATTATAAGAAATGAAGAGGAAAGGCACTTATGAAACAAAAGTAAGTCACAGGGATGAAAAAAAATTAAGTTTGTAGTTTTCCACTTGTCAGTGCAGTTTGATAAGAAATCACCTATGCCAGCAAAATAGTTTTGCAGCCATCTATGAACCATAATTATGCCAGTCGAACCTTTTTTGACAAGAGGACTCCCTTTTAGAGGTGTTTTTGAAGAAATCCAGGACTGAGTTATCACAATCTCATAAAATGAGTTCCCCAGAGTTTTTTCAAAAGTCCATTAAACCTCTCTCTTAGACACAAGCAAATATTTTTTTAAAAAAAATCATACTTTGAATCAACAGTTTCTACTGACTCATTCTGGTTAAATAACAGACTCACACAACATTGTTCACTTTCCAGTTAAAGTTTCTTTTCGTATTTAAATGAAACATGAGTAATATGAACTGCTGCTTTTCTCTTTTGTGATATCTTCCTTTTTTAATGCATATGCAAACAGCTTAAAAGTATTTTTTTTAAAGTATGATACAGTAGTTCTTTTAGCTAATCATCCTTCTTTTGAAACAAATCACACACAATTTAATGAAACATAATGCAGGCATTCTTGATGAATGTCCAATATCATAGTAAAATGTCTCTTATTTTTAAATCGGTCTGCATATATATGCAGTGATGTGTGTGATTAGCAATGAGCAGCTTGATATGATAATAACCACAATTCACTAGAGGTTTTCCTATACAGTACAGTGTAAAATAATGGTGTATTATAGGTGAAAATACTAAAGTTACTTATTTTTATAGAATTCCATATTGAAATATTTTTTTTAATATTGAAAAGTGATTAAATGCCTTATACACTATATTTTATACATGTGTATATCTTAAGATATATCTGATATGATATTAGAAAAAGATATGCAAGATTTATTTCATAGACAAAAGATCAGAAAAGCACCAGGCCCAGATGGATTAACTCCTTGCTTCAAACACTCTGCTATCACCCCAGTTCCCAAGAAACCCTCCATTATGAAAATCCTTGAGATCTTAGTGCTGGCCCACCTGAAAATCATCACACAGATTCAATGTTAAATGTCGGCTGGTAGGACCTAGGGAAGAGCCTTCTCTGTAAGGGCCCCAGCCCTCTGGAATCAGCTCCCCCTGGAGATTCGCAATGCCCCCACCTTGCCTTACGAAAGAGTTTAAAAACTCATCTTTGTCGCCAGGCCTGGGGTTATTAGATCTTTCCCCTGACCAACAAATGCTTTTAGTATGATTTATTGAATGAATATTGATTAAAAAAATTAAGATTGGAATTTTTAAAGATTATTTTTATGTATATTAATTGGATTAATTGTACTATTGTGTCTTTGTATATGCTGTGAGCCACCCCAAGTCCTCGGAGAGGGGCGGCATACAAATCCAAATGAATGAATGAATGATTGATTGATTGATTGATTGATTGATTGATTGAATGAATGAATAAACTGCTTGCAGTTTGCCTACCAAGCAAATAGATTGGTGATGGTATCAATATGGCAATGCACTATGTATGTATACCTTCCAAGATTTATTTTATTTATTTATTTATTTTGTCCAATACACAATAATATACAATGAAGCTTATAGAGATATAGTAGAGAAGATATAGGAGATATAGGAGAGACTATAGGACAGGAGACAGAAGGCACTCTAGTGCGCTTATGTATGCCCCTTACTGACCTCTTAGGAATCTGGAGAGGTCAACTGTAGATAGTCTAAGGGTAAAGTGTTGGGGGTTAGGGGATGACACTACAGAGTCCAGTAATGAGTTCCACACTTCAACAACTCGATTACTAAAGTCGTATTTTTTTACAGTCAAGTTTGGAGCAGTTAATATTAAGCTTGAATCTGTTGTGTGCTCTTGTGTTGTTGTGGTTGAAGCTGAAGTAGTCTTTGATAGGCAGGACATTGCAGCATATGATCTTGTGGGCAATACTTAGATCATGTTTAAGGTGTCGGAGTGCTAAGCTTTCAAGACCCAGGATTGTAGTCTAGTTTCATAGGAAATTCTGTTTTGGGTAGAGGAGTGAAGGACATTTTCGAGGGTGTTAAAGTCAGAAATGTGGTTTGGGTTCCAAACAGATGAGTTTTATTCTAGGATGGGTCTGGCAAAAGTTTTGTAAGCTCTGGTAACTAGTGTGAGATTTCCAGAGCAGAAGCTACGTAGGATTAAATTAACAACTTGTTTGTGGTGTTAGGGATGACATTTTGGTTTCGTTGTTGTGGTTCTGGTTGGTAGGTATCAATTTGTTGTTATGAGATGGTTGGTTGGAAGAAGTAGGGTGGTTGATGAGAGATGTTAGGCTGGAAGGTGTAGAAACATCTTGAAACTCCAGGGACCTATGCCAGTGTTCTTTCTGTAAACATGGCATTCATTATCATCATTTCAGAAATTCTTCACTCTAAACTGATTCTGTTGTGCCTGTCCATAGTTGTAGGTGGATTACTAGCTTTTTGACAGATAAGGAAGCAATAGGTGAAGCTAGGGAAAATCAGATTGAGCATGCAGACAATTAGCACTGATGCCCCCCTCTATTGCTCTTTTCTCTATATACCAATGACTGCATCTTGAAGGATCCTTCTGTCAAAGTACTGAAGTCTGTAGATAATGCAGCAGTCAGTGATGTCATTCAAGGTGGTGATGAGTCTGCATATAGATGGGAGGTTGGACAATTGGTTCTGTGGTACACCTGGAACAATCTGGAGCTGAACATGCTTAAAACTGTAGAGATTAAAGTGGATTTTAAGAGGACACTTATATTTGATAGCATAGTATCAGCAATAGAATGCTTCATGTGTTGGGTTTCTATAATCTCACAGAATTTGAAATGGCTACCTAACATTAGAACCATCATTAAAAAGGTACAACAAAGAATGTTCTTCCTGCACCAAATTAGGAAGTTTACCCTGCCCCAGGAGCTGTCCTACAGAGGAATAGTTATGTTTTGTACAACTGTCTGGTTTGGAGTGGCAACTAAACAGGACAGGTACAGACTCTAATGTATAGTTATACTGCAGGGGGGAAATAATTGCAAGAAAAACAAAAAATAATGGGTGGATTTGAATCAAGAAGAGAAGTAATCTAGAACTAAGGAGAAATTTCCTAACAGAATAATCAGTGGAACAACTTGCCTCCAGTGTTCTATTCTGTTTAAAAATCTTGGATTAACAATATTTACTCAAAATGCAGAAAGGATATTTTGAGTCTCATTATTTTCCATATTTATTATACTGTTATACTGTTTTAGTGTTCTTTAACTTTTTCTTTAAAAATATATATTTTATTAAAAAAAAATCTATATAAAAACATTCTGATATAATTATGTTTCCAAGTAATAGATGCTTATCATAAGAGTTCTTGTTACAAGACTTCTCTAGAGGATATGTTATTTCCCCCCCATATGAAGCTTCCCAGATACAACCAAATAGCAATCATTTCTGACAATGAAATATAAATAGGTGATGGTTTTCAAAATTAGGATGAAGTTAGCAATTAAATGTTTATGTGAACATTCCTATCCTAATTCAATTATAAGTATATTCCACAAAGAGCAATAGAAATAATTACTCTGATTCTCAAGTGATAGCTCTAAGAAAATTACATTCTCAATCTTAAATTCATTAGGTATGTTCCACAACTCTGATTACAAGCCCAGGTCTGCAAAAGTCTATCCTTTGTTAATAATAATTTCCTTAATCACTGGTCTGTGATATCATCTAGCTTGTCTAGCGGTAACTGAAGACCAACTAGGATTACAATATCCCATTAACTGGACTCCACAAGGCAGTCGCAACAATTACAGTTGTTTTGAAACAGTCCTATAATTTCAAGTCAATTTTTAAACTCAATAAGGTATTTTGCCAAATATAAGCAGTATATACCATGGAAATAGTCTACAGCAGAACCTTCACAAATGCAGCTTTCGTGATCTGCCGTCAAAATGTGTTGATGTATTAACTGCAGTTGATGAAAAACAAATCTAAAGGTTAAATACAGGTGAAACTCGAAAAATTACAATATCGTGCAAAAGTTCATTTATTTCAGTAATGCAACTTAAAAGGTGAAACGTAATATACCAGAGACATTCATTACATGCAAGGCAGGATAATTCGAGCCGTGGTTTGTCATAATTGTGATGATTATGGGGTACAGCTCATGAAAACCCCAAATCCACCATCTCAGAAAACATGTGATCAATAAAACAAGGATTGTACATAGAACAATATCAGACCTCTCAGAAGTATATGAATGCATATGTACTCAGAACATGGTTTGGGCCCCTTCTGCAGCAATTACTGCCTCAATGCAGTATGGCATGGTAGCTATCAGCCTGTGACACTGCTGAGGTATTATGGAAGACCAGGATGCTTCAATAGTGGCCTTCAGCTCTTCTGCATTGTTCAGTCTCATGTCTCTCTTCTTTCTCTTGGTAATGCCCCATAGATTCTCTATGGGGTTCAGGTCAGGCAAGTTTGCTGGCCAATCAAGCACAGTAAACCCACGGTCATTGAACCAAGTTTTGATGCTTTTAGCGGTGTGGGCAGGTGCCAAGTTCTGCTGGAAAATTGAAGTCAGCATCCCCATAAAGCTTGTCTGTGGAAGGAAGCATGAAGTGCTGCAAAATCTCCCGGTAGATGGCTGTGTTGACCTGGACTTAATGAAATGCAGTGGACCAATACCAGTAGATGACATGGCTCCCCAAATCAACAGAGACTGTGGAAACTTCACACTGGACTTCAAGCATCTTGCTGTGTGTGCCTCTCCATTCTTCCTCCATACTCTGGGTCCTTGGTTTCAAAATGAGATGCAAAAGTTGATTTGAGGAGCCATGTCATTTTTTTAAATTAAAAAAAAAAAATTTCTCCACATTCAACATGCAACTTCATATATCTTTACTACAACTTAATATGCATATATCATTTTTCAAGTACAATAAACTAGATCACATTCCAATTTTGCTTTATATTGTTTCATCTGCTATCTCACCTTTCTCTCCTTCGTTCCTACATTGTCATGTTCCATCCCACTTTTTTTAACTCTTCCCCCCTTTTCTTCTACACCCCCATCCTCTTTTCCTCTAAACTTTTTTCCTCCTCTTAAATATTACTTGCCTAATTCTTCCATTTTTTTCTTTTCTCCTCTTCTTTTTTAATTAATTTGGTGCCAATATTTTCTCGCAATTCTCTTTTGATTATTGCAAAACCCAGTAAAATCATCATGAATTACAATATAGTCATCAATTTGTCCATTTGCAATGTCTAATTTGCATAATCATCACAATTATGACAAATCACGACTTGAATTATCTTTCCTTGCATGTAATGAGTCTCTCTCATATATTACATTTCACCTTTTAAGCTGCATTACTGAAACAAATTGATTGATTGACTGACTGACTGACTGACTTATTTATTTTCAGATTTATAGGCCACCCTTTTTCTGGCAGACTGAGGATGATTTTTTTTGCACTTCTGCATGATATTCCAAAAAATTTTGAGTATCACCTGTATAAATCATAGTCATTTTACCAGGAATTATGCTATTGTTTCAACTAGATGTGGTGCAATATTTGAAAATTCAGAATTGAAAAACATTTAACAATAGGTCTTGCCATTTTGTGATTATTTGGCATTAAAACACAAGTAGGAAATCTGTGACCAGCTATTGAAGTACAACTGAAGTATAATGTCGTTTGGCGGGACCCAGGGAAAGAGCCTTCTCTGTGGCGGCCCTGACCCTTTCGAACCAACTCCCCCCAGATATCAGACTTGCCCCCACCCTCCTTGCCTTTCGTAAGCTCCTTAAATCCCACCTCTGTCATCAGGCATGGGGGAATTGAGACTTCCCCTCCCCCTAGGCTCATAAAATTTATGCATGATATGTTAGTATGTATGATTGGTTTTTAAATTGGGGTTTTAAATTAACTTAAATATTAGATTTGTTTACATTGTATTATTATTGCTGTGAGCCGCCCCGAGTCTGTGGAGAGGGGCGGCATACAAATCTGATAAATAAATAAATAAATAAATAAATAAATAAATTGGTAGTACTCTTGTGGTGAGGAATGCTGGATATTTTTATCCAGTAATATTGGATAGTCAAATCCAGTAACACTGCAGTCAATAGATCCTTGCCTCTAATGAAGAAAAAAATATCCCTAGATCTCAGAAAGGAACAGAATTTGATTACGAGGAACATTGCAAAAGTTTTAAAGCGTGGTTAACCAAATTCTCTAATTTTATGGTTTAATAAGGAAAACCTCACAATAACAGTCTATTTACATTTTGAAGTATAAATATATTCATTTTATCTAATTTTATTTATTTATTTCAACATTTCTGTTGTAAAATGAATATAAGGATATCTGTGAATAATCCACCAGGTTTTTTTTACCCTCCCACCAGATAATTAGATAAATTGTGGTTTAAAAGCTTGTGGGAGGTATGTTGAATAGATCCTAAAGGACCAGTAATTAAACATACTTAATTTAGATTTCTGTAAAGGTGAATTTACATGGATGTAATTATCTTAGATTAACAGTCTTAAAACAACTTTTAAATCTGAAGATAGTAATTACTTAATTAGAATTAATCAGATATGACAAACTATATATTCAGTTTGGGCTTTTTTTTTCCAAGCATTAATATAAATTTCGGTCTGTTTTTGGAAGGCTTTCACTTTAGAAAAGTAAGTTTAAACAGATTGTCTCTTCTTTTTAAGAAGAAAGAATGTCTTTTCCACTTAGGGAAATACTTTCTTCAGGGCAAATAACTTCAGGGAATCTATCTAGGCACTGTACCTTAATGGCTAATGACTCTTTTATATCTTATTTATGTAGAAAAATTATATGCCTCCACTTTATTAACAGGTTTGTGCAGCTTAGACATATACAATAAAAGCATTTTGAAAAGTAACATACTGAATTTTTCAGAATATAAGACACACCTTTATCCAATCTAAAAGAGGCTGAAAATTTGGGCGTGTCTTACACTCTGAATGTATCTTTTTGGAAGCTTTTTTTTTTCTAACCCTTTTTTTTTTAGCGCTATCTTCCCAACTCTTATCCACTTCCAGGCTTTTTCCCATTGCTAATCACTCTGAAGAACATTTTTTCCAGCCCTAATGTGGTGCTATCTTTCCAGCTTGCAGGCTTTTTTCATTGTTACTCTCTCCGAAGAAGGCTTTTTCTAGGCCTGAGTCTTTGCAGGCTTTTTTTCATTGCTACTTGCTCCGAACAATGTTTTACAGCCCTAACCAGGGGATAAGTAACCAGGGGTTAAATAAACCAGACTAAGGATGCTAGCCAGATGAATACCTGGTAGGCAGGTCCCCCTCCCCCTATTCCTCCCTCCTCCAAAACTAAGGTATGTCTTATATTCCGGTGCATTTTATACTCTGAAAAATACGGTAAGTTGATAGATTTTAAACACAAACAAAAGGATCTTAGTAAATACAAGTTTACTGAATCCCCTCCTTAAATGTAAAAGTAATAGTTTCTGTTTCCACAACATAACAGCCCAGCACCATAATTAAAAAGCAGGTTTTATTTTCAATTTTGGATAGATCTAACTATGCCAGATCCTGCAAAATGTTCTTTCTAAAAACCCTGCAGGATAGATTGAAGAGAATTAAATGAACCTAGAGGTAAATTGGACCCAAATCATATTTTGTAATGCTTAATATGCCAAGTAAGAACTTTGAACGGAGGTGAAAGTAGCAACCACCAAAGCTGTTTCAAAGATTGTGCAAAATGAAATTTCCAAGAGATGCTTCTTATAGTTTGCCTCACACATTCTACCATAATTTCAGGACAATTTTCAAAGGTTAATACATAAAGAGTGGATAGATGTTCAGCAGCACTGCAAAATATCAGACAATACAGAGATTTAGTGGCTCCACACAAAGCATTCATATCCCCCAAATTTTGAAGTCCCTACATTAGAATCAACAACAAATTAGACTTTTCTAAATTACGCTTCAGTGTCCTGTACCTTACAACTGGGTTTGTAAAGCAATAAAAGGCATATCATTTAAATATTTAAAGTATGCAGTTTGAGCAATTTCAATCCTTGAAACGTGCCCTAAAGGAACTGCAATGACCAAAGCACACAACAGAGATGTCATCAAGGCATTGTTCAAAGGTCTCAGAGTCATGGGAAGGCTGTCAGCTGGTCTAGATTTAAAAGAAAAGATTTTCAGGTAAAAGTTCAGGACACAAATGGGTTATATATCCAATAAGGAAACTAGACGCTCTGAACAAGGGATTGCTTGCTAATAATGGCTTTAAAGTTGAGATTCCACCATATGCAAACAATCACTGGCTGGAATAGCCTTGCCTTGTGATAAATTGATACGCCTTTTGTCCTGCCTTTCACTCATCTCTATGTGTTACTAGCTAGGAGGAAGTCCCAAATTGAGCACCACAATCTGTGCTGTTTCCAGCTGCCCAAAATCTCTGTAGCGGAAACAGCCCCAGTGTCTCCTTGCTACTCCTTGAGGTAGCAGTTCCATATGTTTATTTGAAGCAACCTCTAGAGCCCTGGTTCTCAATGTGGGGCCCATGCCCCACAGGGGGGCAATTTTATTTTTAATGAGGGCAACTGTAACCTTGTTTAGACCTAGTTAATGACCGCTTTGGCTTTCCCCTCATGAGTAGTTCACTTTTTGAATAATATTATATGTCATGGGAGGGAGGAGGTCTCAGGATTTTAGAGACGCTTAGATGGGGCTTGGCCCAAAAAAGGTTGGGAACTACTGCTCTAGAGTCAAAGCTGGCTCTGGCATTCACTTTGAAAAAAGAAAATTCTCATGTTGTCCACAGTTTTCAGTAAGTGAGAAGTATACCCATGTAACATAAATATGCTGATAAATCCATATAAAATAATGGCTTGTTGTTTCAGGAAAATATTAAACAATATAAGAAACAGTGTGGAAGTTTGAAAAATTTTTCCCATGAGAATTATTTCCAAAGAATCATTTCTAGGTGCTGTCATAATGTGGTAGTAGCAAAGTCATATGAAGCAGTGTCTCTGAGCCTGATCTTCATCAAACAATCCACTGAGGTCAGTGGTATCACAGATTGCAAATCCATGATTTCATTCCTATTATCTTTCCTAGTATATCACCCATTAAGATGAAGATGGATTTCCACCTGAAAAAATAATATTGGACCTACATGACAAAGCACAACTGCCTTCTCTGGCTAAGAATAAAATATAAAACACCAATCCATTGTTGTTAAAAATCAGGTTTATATATAGCTTTTCCTTTAAAGTGGCTAGGAATTCCATTTGGATTTGACAAATGCTAATAAATCATTAATAAAATTTGGATTCTTTGGAAGCCCAAATCAATCTAAGGATAACAATAAATGTGGTAGTAACTGATCCAGGAATCTCTTTCTGGATAGACAAGCAATGAGCTAAGTACTTTTTATACAGTAATGTTTATATCACCTTCCAAATCTATATATATAAAAGCCAAATACCACTCATGCATCATCATGAAACTTTTAGAACCTCAGGCTTACAAATTTGAAATTTGACACATTTGTTCCCTCTGGTTTCTAGATGCTCGCTAAGAAAGGATTTTCCAAAACAACCATCAAATCATTACTTATTTTTTATATTATTATTAACATGCTCTGATGCTAAGGAGTTAGATCTTCTACTCCCCTTCCCCACCTGAAAAGAACTGTGTTGCAACTGCCAGTGGGCATGGCCAGCATATGACTCATCCAGTCTTCAGGCTGGGAGTTTAGACATTCTAGTTCAGCTTGCAAGCCTGAGGGAGAGGAGGGGAGAGGAGCAGCTGATCATAATTACTTATTAATGTTTAAGCTTTAACTGTCAATTTATCATGCCCGATCACATAATTTCGTAAGCACGAGTATCCAGTTACTACTGTGTTTCCCTGAAAATAAGACACTGCCTTATACTTTTTTGAACCCTGAAATAATTGTTATTGCCTTTTTGCCATGCACTCAAAAGCCCGATTGGGCTTATAATCAGGGGATGTCTTATTTTGGGAAAATAGGGCAATACGTCTACCTCTATATATGTTTTCCCATAGATACCATGAGAAAAGAAGCTCCCTACTACTTTATATTCTAGATCATCCAAATGTGCATTTTTATAATTGTGTCAGTTACTTAAGCTGCCTGTAATTACTTCATTACCCCAACTCCATATATCATTGGTTGTTACAGACTGATACGGGCAGGGTTAGGAGACATGATATGTTGTTACTCTGTGTCTCCGTTAGTTTACTAATGGAGTGGCTTATAATAATTTGAACTTCATCCTTGTAAAGGGAGATTTACAGTACCACAACTGAAGTGATTTGTCCACAAGAGCATGATACCCATACTCCATTCTCCTTCTGAACTGACATGTCAGGTCATATTATGAAATAAGTTTTACTTCACAAATCATCTTCACTTTCTTGTCCAATATGTCCACATATCAATTTAATTTTCCAGCTGTTTATTTCAAATGCCAAAGGTCGTTTAGATCCTGTATACCCATTTCAATTGCCATAATTATTAATCCATTCTGAACATCTCTAGTTTTGCTGTTTCTGTTTATTTCCTACATCTGGCCTAGTTATATGTCTTTCTGTTTTAATTCCTGGGGTAGGGGAATTAAATTATAAATGCTTAAGATACCATCAAATGACTGAAATTATTGCCAGAGCCTGCCAGGATACTTATATTTTTAAAAATTACATACAATGAAAACTTGATGAATTTCACCTTCTTTCATGACTTAAGCATTCGATCTGTACAGTCACCGTTGATATACAGATTTAGTTCTTTAGAAATAATTCAAGCCTTTGTTCTTCCCACTTGAAGCCTTGGAGGTCACACTACAATTATTTTTCAAGGCTATATCTTCCAGCATTTAGTTTTGCAAATATGTTATGGGCTGTTTAAGATAGTATTCCAAAATATTAATTCAAAAGCTGTTTTATTTTTTTATGCGTGGTTGTATAAGAATTTTTCAAAAGGGACCTAATAGCATGTTTCTTACATTACTGAATAAAAGCTGATACAGTAATTGCTTTCTAACTATAAATTCTTTGTTATCTTTTAGTGGCTATCACTCCCCACTTCTCATATTAAACTCAGGTACAAGATGGATTTAATCATTAAAAAGAGCTTGCCAAAAAGATGTTAGAACAAGGAATGTGTCAGGTGACAGGGTAGTGCCTCCAAGGATACTGGGATCTGTCAGCCTATGTAACTGTATCCTGTGGCCTGTCACAGTAAAGTTAATTAGAGACATCTGTAGCACAGAGATCAAGCAGAAGTAGTAGTGGCAGCTTATTTGCACTAGAAAGGTACAACTCACGTGGGAGGTAAAGGGAACAGAATCACAAACAGATATGGATCAGTAACATAAGTCTGAACAGTTACCTGAGCCATATTCTCTTTTGAAATAAAGCTATTCAGTAATGTAGATCAGAGTAAAAACCCACTTTGATATGCTGAAATTTTAACACCATAAATGGAGTTCATTTATCGGGCTACCTGTAACATTTTTCATGCAGCCTGTTTCACATTAGTTACAAGCTATTTGTTTAAAATATTTCTTTGCATTTCCATTGTTCATTCATATATTTGCCCTTTGCAGATATCCTTTGATAAAAGGTGGAAGCCTCACTGAACTCTCTTTGCAAGATACTAACAAATACTACATACCGTATGGCACAGAGTCAAATATTTTTTCAAGGCTGACACTGAAAACACATATACTATGACTTCTAAATACTGTGAAAACATAAACTATCTTTTTAAAGTGATACAGGACACAATTTTATTAAAATAAGACAAATTAATTATTAGGACTTAACTGATATTTCCATGTTATTTCATTTAAATAAAAGGATCTAACGTACCTTTAGTAAAATCACAGCTACTCCAATGGTACATTATCTCAATTGTTAAGTGACTTCTAGCTCGTAAAAGCAAATAGAAAGATTGGCTGAAGATGATCTGATGACTGGTACTTTCATTTGACTTCCTGATTGATGTGACATTTTATATCACACTGAGATAAGAAAGTTTATAATCTTTCAAACTACGCAATCTTAACAATCAACTGCTAAGAGTGGCAGCTGTTATTTGAGTCTTTTTTAGCCTTCAAAACATATAACACCAATAATATACAACCTGCAGTGGCTATGATCTGCTTTTAGGTGCAATTCAAACTGTTGTTTTTTATCTTTGAAACCCTTAATGGCATGGGTCCAGGATATCTGCAAAATTATCTTTAAAATCATCTTTTTTTCAGTGGGATTGTCCCACCCCTTTCCTGCTGGCTAAGAGGCCTACTTGGCAAGGTCCTTCAGCCAAGGAATTTTGACTGTGGAATACAGGAAAAAAGCATTTTCTGCCATGGCTCCTGCCCTCTGGAACATCTTGCCATGGGAGGTAAGATTCCCCCCCCCCTTCAGGAAAGTTTTGGCTATACTGGCTGGCAATGGGTCCTGAAGCAGAAGCTCTTAACTGGGGATGGTTGATACACTAATACAAGAGGCATCCCATCTCTCCCTCCCAATCTCCTGTATTTTATCTTGTTTTAATTGTTATAATTTTAATTCACTTTTATATTTATAATCATTATGCGTTGTTTATCCTGATGTAAGTTGTTCAGAGTCACCTGAGCCCCAAGAGGGATGGTAAATAAATTTGATAAATAAATAGTATGCAAATAAGCAAGCCAGTTTCTAAGTAAATAAGTAACATGTAAATACATACATACATACATACATGCATACATACATACATACATACATACATACATACATACATATACCAACATGAAGAATTCAGAGAATTTCAAGGCAAATAATTCAATGCAATTTCAATGAAAAGGCATTGAAAATGAATATTTTTAAATGAAAATATTGTTAATGATTTTTCTCATTCGTTTCTTAGTGAAACAGTATGCAACATTCATTGGTAAGCTCAAAAAATTGCAATAAAAGTCCTATCTCACCGCATTTTCAGAAAGTTAGTGGTAGAATTAATGTCTGAGATCTCTCCCATCTAAATATCTGCTTTTTTAATACACATATTTTTCCACATGTATTCAATTAAATCTGAAACTTTTAAATAATGTATTGGATCCATACTTAATTTTGCTTAGAGTACATCCATTGAAATCAGTGAATCATACTCCACTTAGAACAGCAAGATTGACGTCACATAAAAGTTACAGATAGATTGATAGATCGATAGTTAGATACATAGATAGAACAGCAAGATTGACGTGTCATAATAGTGATATAGATAGATAGATAGATAGATAGATAGATAGATAGATAGATAGATAGATAGATAGATAGATAGATGATTTGACAGAAAACAAACAGATGGCTCTTCCCTGGTAAAAGCTGATTCGGAGGTAAACCTGTAGCTTAGATGTTAATAAACTTTTGCCTTGCTGCAGAAGTCTACAGGTTCAAATACCGGTAAGGGTATGTCTAGCTGATGGGAGGATAACAAGCTCAAAATAGATCTATGCTAGGTTCCCTTCCTTTATATATATATAATATCTCTACTTATATATCTCTATTATATATATATATATATCTCCATCCATCCCCCACTGACTTATGGATATATTCCAAACATTAGTATAGCTGAATCCAACTCAGTTTATTTAGATCTAGCTGAAAGCATAAACTAAACAATCTATGCATATTACATGTGACTCACCGTACTTAACGCAGTATTACATTTCAGAATGTTTGCATCAAATTTTTCTGATTTACTATATGGTAAAATGCACCTCATGAAAAGTGCCAGAAATCTTCTTGTGCCAAGCTATTGTTGTCATGTAAGCTCAGTTCCCTTTTGCCTAACAGGACATCAGTCAAAGGGAGTTCCTTAGAAAAAGATGACCCGATTGGTTGCAATGGGACTTCTGGACATTTTTTTAAAAAAATACCCACTAAATATGCATGTGAAAGATTTCAAATCTTGAAAGAAAACTTATCTGACAAAATCTATGACAGATATATAATGCCATGATAGAAATGCTATTATTATGTCATATTTGATATCCCACTGGTGCCAAATTACACAGCTGCCTCAGCTAGTCAGTAGTGCCAAGTAAAATTTCTTATTTCTTAGCCTGTTTTTCTCCCTAATTAATGATGAATAAAATCACACCAGTGGTACTGTGACTGCATAGGGACAAGAAGACCTAACAGGGGGTGGAGAATCAAAACAACTAAGCGGATAATTTCTTCAAAATTATGCAAAGATTTCTAACTGCTTGCTCAAATTCATTAATAGAGAATCAGTTCCCACAGGTTTACATGGAGTAATTAGCAGCAAACAAACACTAGTTGAGTTTTTATAATGTGTAGGTCTGGCTGTGGGATTACAGGCAAAGGTTTTGTAAATTTCAGAAGCTATCCACAGATGTCTGGGGTAAAAATATTTTTTTTAAAAATCAAGGTGCATATTTATTAAGGTAGAACCAATGAAACTTTTGTATAACATTGGTTGGCAAAGTGAATTTTAAAAAAAGAGCACACAAAGTTAAAACTTGCTGATAAATTATAAAAGTGGGGATAAGGAGAGAGATTAATTATGAGGCATAGCCACTCTGAGTCTTCAGAGAGGGGCGGCATACAAATCTAATAAATAATAAAAAATAACTAATAGTTTAACAACTAATTTGGACACAGTCAAATGAATTTCCTTCTGCAACCTATTAAATTTTTTGCAGTTTTTTTAAAAGTATTAAATAGAGGTCATATCCTAAGCCAGTGATGGGACGGGGAGCACAGATGGCACACAGAGCCATATCTGCTGGCATACGAGCCGTTGCCCTAGCTCAGCTCCAACGTGAATGCATGTGTTGGCCAGCTGATTTTTGGCTTGCACAGAAGATCTGGAAGGGCGTTTTTGGCTTCCAGGTCCGGGGGGATGGGAGAGGGGATTTTTACTCTTCCCCATCTTTAAGGAAGCCTTTGGAGTCTGGGGATGGTGAAATACAAGCCTATTGGGCTCACCAGAAGTTGGGAAACAGGCCATTTTGTCTTCCCCAGGTCTTGAATTATGAGTGTGGGCATTCAGACATGTACAATAGCGTGAAAAATGTCCTCGGCACCCGAGGAAAAAAAGGTTCACCATCACTAAGCAATGTTGGTATTTAAAACACAGTGCTATTATGGGCTTATCTGCACTGTATCCAGGGGTGGGCTGCTGCCCAGATGGGGTAGACCGCAGTGGGGGTAGCGAAAATGGAGCTCCACCCCAGAGCACCCAATTCGTACTGAAAGATGTTGAAAGAAAATACAGGGCGTCCTGCATAGCCACGACCACAGTGAGGTAGTAAAAAATTTGGTAGCCCACAAATGCTGACTGTATCCCACAAATGCTTAACTTGTGTGTGCAAACTGGTTGGAAATGACGTCAGTTCAGGAAATGCTTTCCTGGATTTCAATTCCTTTGTCTGCTGTGGCTTCATCTTCTGGATACTGATGTAAATAACAACAATTTTATAGCTCATTCCGCCCCTTGGACTAAGAAGAAGAAACTTGTTAAAAGTTTGACGGTTCTGTGATCATATCCTAAGACTTAGACATTTGAAGAATGCTTCATCTCTCTGAAAGACGTTTTTTCAATTTTTGATTTTTCAAAGTCAGTTAAATCTCCTTTTTAGCCCATTTTGCCTCAGGAAAAGAAGCTGCCTAATAATTATGCACACCTTGATGTAGGTGGTTGATCTTCTCAGGCCCCACTCTCTCTTATTACACAAATACATATCGCCTGATATGCTTAGATCCACTAAGCATTTAAATTTCTACAGTTTGGAGATGCAAAATATGCATACAAAGGATGACATGTCAAAATACTTGCTTGCCTAATAATTGGGCACATGGTGTAAAGACTACAACTGGAACAATTGGAACTGTTGTCGTAATCAATAAAAAGATGCAATGGCACACATTATGACCTGCTGCTTAGCAACAGAATTGCTGGTTCCCTTTACTATTGTTAAGCAAAGATTATCGGTATTCGAGATGCAGTTAAATATATTGTATTTTTTATATTGTTGTAAGTCACCATGAGTCCTTCAGGGTTGGGTGGCATAGAAGTCGAATAAAACAAACAAGCAATCACACAAGAAATGTTGCATGATACATTTTTATATATCATCAGATCTGATTCCAGGCTGCAAAAACTATTTAAAAGCAGCAATAGAATATTGGCTAGTTTTCACACACACATACCTCTAATTTTCTTACATAATCCTATCATGCTTTTGCGGAACCATAGAGTTTGGGAATTCCTGGCATAGAGAAGAACTGTTCCCTATATTTCCCTATCTATACATTTTAATCTCTCTTCAAACCTCAGTTAAAGTATTTCTTGTGGGTTCAAATTTAACAATTCTTTTAAAAATATGCATAGTTTACATGTGTAATATGCATAGATTACATGTATAATTTTTTTCCTACTATGCTTGGGTTGAGTGAAGTAATTAGTTCTCATTACAGATGCTTAAGAACAATATCTCCTTTTCTTCCCTAATCTTAAGTCGCTACTGCAAAATTGAAATTGTTATGTCATTAACAGTAGTTTTTGGTTAGATTCTATGTAAGGATTTGGCATTTTGCTTGTCACTTTTGGCAATTCCTCCATCTCCCCGTCCCCCACAAGCTGGCCCTGTGTTATTGGTAGTACTGCCAGCATCATGCATGCTGGGTTTTTCAATTTCTGTGCTTATACATAATAGCAATAATTGAATGCAGATGCAGTTCAAACAAGGAAGTTATTATTAATATAAATACATGCAGTATAATTTTTGAGCTTCTTTAGCATCAATATAGAAATATATGGGGAGGGAATGTTTCCCAATATTAACACACACACACATCTTCCATCTCTCTCTTTCTTCCACTCTCTCTGCTCCGAGAACTTCTTTTTACAGAATATATGCTTCTATTCATATGTATAGATTCTATAGTAGTAGATCTATATTAGTCTCCCTTCTTTTCATTATCAGCAAAATATGTTATACATATACATAAACACACACAGCTCAAAAAAATAAAGGGAACAACACACTATAACTCCAAGTAAATCAAACTTCTGTGAAATCAAATGTCCACTTAGGAAGCAACATTGATTGACAATCAATTTCACATTCACATTCAACTTTGTACAGAACAAAGTACTGTATTCAGTGAGAATATTTCATTCATTCAGATCTAGGGTGTGTTATTTGAGCGTTCCCTTTATTTTTGAGGTGTGTGTGTGCGTGTGTGTGTGTGTGTGTGTGTGTGAGAGAGAGAGAGAGAGAGAGAGAGAGAGAAGCTTTTCAATGACCACTTATTTAGTGTTTCTGTACTTGTTGCCCATATCAAGTTGTGTAGTCATCTGTTTACAGGGAAGAAAAAGAAAACCAAACACTAAATTGTCAGTGCCAAACACCTGTCTGTTTTTTTACCCATGCAGTCCCTCCTCCGCTTTTGTTTCTAAATACCTTGATACTGGGCAAACTAATTAATAATGCCTCAGCTCCTTCATGATTAGTTTAGCTTGGAGCTGCCAAAGTGGCTCTGAGCAACAAAAGGAATTCCTTTGGGCCTTGTCATGACATCATATTTTGCAATATAGCTGGTGATGGCAGAAAATGAAGGTGGTGTTTATACAAGAGTATTACAGGAAGGCACTTCTGCACCGTGTTTAAAATGACAAAATGTCAGCTTCAATCATGAGACAGGTTTTTATTTCTTTTTGTAACCTTTTTCTTTTTTTGGTTGCTTCCTTTTTATATACGTACGACACTAACAGAAAAATAAATTGAAAAGAGCACTGAGGCAGAGTGTATTTCACGCACTGATGCCAATGTTTCATATCTCATGAACCTCTGGAAAACAATTCATCGAACTAATTAGTTTACAGTGTTTAAGCAGCTTGTTTCCCGTCTTTAATCTTCTTTATGTAATACTCTGAACAAAGCCATATTATCTTCTAACTTTTTTTTCTCATACAGTTTAACAAATATAATCTTTTTTATTTCTTAAGATTACTTGAATTACTCCTACAACTCCTCTCTTTCCTTTCCAGGACAAAAGGCAAATAAGGCAGCATTAATTCCACCGTACTTCAAATGGCCTCCCATATTCAAATAGTTTGGGTTTTTTTTAAAATTAATCCATCTGAAATATTTTATTTATTTGTGGAATCTGCAACTCAGAAATTAATTAACGAACTATGTGAAATAAATACTGTATTCCTCACTGAATTGGTGGTTCTGCTGGTGAAATCCACAGCAACTGTACTGTCATCATCTGGCATCACTAACTTCTTCTTATAATGGGATACAGGAATTTCAGATACAAATAAAAGTTCTATTTGTAAGTAAAGTGGCAATAACATTTTCTGTTGCTGCCTGGATTTTTTTCCTGCTTTGCCTAACACCCAAACAAAGGAGAGTAGGCCAGCAGATATGAATAAAATTCAACAGTTTGCATAGAAAAAATAATATTTCATTTCCATTTGAGGATTAATGAAGATGCAGAAGACTTCTACAATTAGTAATAATTACAGGAGATAAGTCTTTTGCCTCTATTAATTCCAGGGGCAATAGCAATAGCATTTAGATTTACATACTGCTTAGTAGTGCTTTTACAGTCCTCTCTAAATGGTATACAGAATCAGCATATTGCCCCCAGCAATCTGGGTCCTCATGTTACCCAACTTGGAAGGATGGAAGCCTGAGTCAATCTTGAGCCGGTGGTGAGATTTGAACTGCTGAACTACAGCTAGAAGTTAACTGAGTAGCCTGTAGTGCTGCACTCGAACCACTGCCCCACCTCAGTATTTTAATAGGATAACAATGTACTGTGGATATAGTATGGATTGCACCAATGGAACCACCAATTCAGCAAGGAATATATAAAAAAAATTTTTTTCAATCCTTTACTCCATGGGTGTCAAACTCAGTGCATCATGTGGCCATGATGTGATGTTTTGCAGTGTTTTCCCATTCGCGGATCTGGGGTGAGCACGGCCTGAGTGTGACGCATCTGGCCTCTGGGCTGCCAGTTTGACACTCATGTTTAATCCAGTGAAAGTTTATTGACTGGATGCATTTACAACAACAACAACAACAACAACAGAGTTGGAAGGGACCTTGGAGGTCTTCTAGTCCAACCCCCTGCTTAGGCAGAAAACCCTACACTACTTCAAACAAATGGCTATCCAATATCTTCTTAAAAACTTCTAGTGTTGGAATATTCACAACTTCTGGAGGCAAGCTGTTTCACTGGTTAATTGTTCTAACTGTCAGGAATTTTTTTCCTTAGTTCTAAGTTACTTCTCACCTTGTTTATTTTCCACCCATTGCTTCTTGTCCTTCCCTCAGCTGCTTTAGGTTGACTCCCACTTCTTTGTGGCAACCCCTGAGATACTGGAGCACTGCTATCATGTCTACCCAGGTCCTTCTTTTCATTAAACTAGACATACCCAAGTTCCTGCAACCATTCTTCATATGTTTTAGACTCCAGTCCCCTAATCACCTTTGTTGCTCTTCTCTGTACTCTTTCTAGAGTCTCAACATCCTTTTTGCATTGTGGCGACCAAAACTGAATGCAGTATTCAAAATGCGGCCTTACCAAAGCATTATAAAGTGGTATTAACACTTTGTATGATCTTGATTCTATCCCTCTGCACACTGCTGGCTCATATTTAAGTGGTTGTCCACTAGGACTCCTAGATCCCTCTCACAATTACTACTGTTGAGCAATGTACCATTTATACTGTACCTGTGCATTTTGTTTTTCTTGCCTAAATGTAGAACCTTACTTTTTTCACTACTGAATTTTATTTTGTTAGATAGCGTTCAATGTTCAAATTTGCTAAGATCCTTCTGTGCCACTAAATAGTGTTGGTTATTTCCTGATGGCTACGTGGAGTTCACAGCAGATATTTTCTTTTTACACCTTGACAGACAAATATCTACTACTACCTAGGTTTGAACTCTCCGAGTGAGAGGCAAGTGTCTCACTATATATGGGATATTTCAGACAATTTGTGAAATTAATTTCCAAGTTATGGCTATTAGCCAATAGTTTCAAAATAATGTCATTCAGATCAGATATTTTAATGGAGAACAGAATTTAGATTGAATTTTGCTGAAAAGAGGTTTTCATTTAAAACAATCACTTAAATATTAATAATGCAAAAAAATTGAACTATTACCATACGTTGTCACAAAAAGTAAATATTGATGGAGAGTGAGAATTCATTTCTAATTAGCTACACATGCCCACAGTTGATAAAAATATTCTTAGTGATACATGCTTTTGATAATGCCACTTCCTGTGTAGAAATAATTAATTTCTACTTTATATAAGCCATTTACCATACGTATCATTAAACAAAGAATATAAAGCAATAAATCATGGTTGACTTTTTGCTTGCTTTACAGCAGTTTACTATCCCACAGTGCCCATATGTGCTAAAGTTCATAGTATCTTTAATTGTCAAACAGATTCATGGTAACTCTTAATTAGTGCAGAATAAGTAACATAACTGTGACTTTGTGAACCCCAAATTCTTGAGAGATTTGTGACTTAATGTGCTCAAGAGAACTCTTCCACTCTCCCTCAAGGTTAATGACTTCACTATGTGCCAGCAGCAAATATAATGACAATGTATCTAAAGTTATACCTAAAGTCACATTGCTATTTGGGGCTTTAATAAATGAATGAAAAGGCTTGTACTTAAATACACAAAAAGCTACTGAACCAATGAATTCATGGTTGTATTACTACATTAATTCATTTTAATGAAAATTATAATTTAAAGCAAGAGACAAGATCTAAAAATCTTATTAAAACTTAAGGAGCCAGCTAGCTTAGTGACAAATTAATTTTTTTCCACAGTTTGTGTATACGGAGTTCAGTTTATACTTTTATCAGTGAAATTATAACAATTCACAGCTCAGTGAGAAAAGAGGAACCAGTTTCTCTTAAACTGAGTTCAAGAATTGTTTTGATCCTGGATGTTTAGAAGTTTCAAAAACTATAACAAGTACTTTGAAAGATAAATATCAGAATCCCCCAAATATCCTAATAAATTTACATATTTAAACATAAATGCATACTAAAATTTTAACAAGTATACAGGTAGTCTTCAACTTATAATTATTTGTTTACTGACCATTCAAAGTTACAATGGCCCTGAAAACAAGTGGCTTGTGACCAATGCAACATCTTTGTGGTCATATGATGAAAATTTGGATGCTTGGCAACTGACATGTATTTATGATGACTGCAGTGCCCTGGGACCATGTAATCACCATTTACAAACTTTTGATCAGAAAAGTCAATGGAGAAGCCAGATTCACTTAACAACTGTGTTACAAACTTAATTACTGCAGTGATTCACTTAACTTGACAAGAAATATAATAAAATGGTGCAAAACTCACTTAACAATTGTCTTGCTTATCAACATAAATTTTGGGCTCAATTATGGCTGTAAGTTGAGGACTGCCCGTAATATCATTATTTAGAATTCTGATGTTTAATTTTGCAGATGCCTTTATTCCTCTTATAATTCAATATGAAAATGAAAAAAAAGTTTGGTTATATATTAATCACAATGCCAGTGCCTCAAAATTAAACAACAAACTTTGGTTAAATAATAATAAATTAGTTATGACATTGTCGTGTTTAAACCAGTTCTGATTAAAATTAGGACTTCCATATAATGTAAACTATAAAGTTACGTTATAGCAAAAGTTTTCAATATTCTCCTTGATGACATCCTGAAAACTTATGAATTAAAGCAATCCAAATGAAGTGCTTGTTTATGCATGCTAATAATAGAAGAGACTTTAGATATTCACTCTCCCCCAGGGGTGGGTTCCAGATTGTGTTACTGTTGGTTCGTTCAGGGAGATGCTGCACGGGTGCATGTTCATTGCACGTCGTGTGCATGCTTTGGGCATGCATGTGCAGTACAGTAATACCTCTAGATACGAGTTTAATTCGTTCCAGAACCGAGCTTGTATGTCGATCAACTCGCATCTCGAACAAATGCCTTTAGATTTTGTTTTTCCCTGCCGAGATAACCACAAGCAAGGATTCTTGCGCCACCTAGTGGAAGCTCGGCTCATATCCCGAATTTGAGCTCGGGTGTCGAACAGCAATTTCGCTCCCGTCGTGGCTTGTAACTTGGAATACTCACATGTGGAGCAGCTCGTATCTAGAGGTATTACTGTACTAAAAAAAAGACTTCCGCGCAGAAGCAGAAGCAAAAAATAAGATGGCGCTGCTGAGAGAACCGGCTTGGGCATGGCAGGTCTGTGTCGCTGCTGGTTCCAACAACCAAGGCTGCAATTTATTACCTAGTCTATAGAACTGATCCAAACTGGCAGGAACCACCCCTGCTCTCCCTAAATATTTTTAAAAAGTAATAGCCAAGTAAACATTTTCTTGCTTAGAATGATTAGTCTTAAATTTTAAGACTTAAATTCTTAAATTTAAGAATTAGTCTTAAATTTTTTTGCTGTCCATAAAAAACCCCTAGCCTAACAAATTTTGGGTAAATTATATATGAAAAGGAAGCTAATTGTATGATATTGTAAAATTAGTTCACATGTCTTTGGATTTCCAGTATATTTCAAACAAACCCTTTACATTTTGCATTGATGCCTATCAACTGCATTCAAATATTAAGTACAAGTGCTACATTTTTCAGTTTATGTGGAAGACAGGCAAGCATGTTGGGGCTTTGGGCCGGTGGGGAATGAAGTAAGGAAGGCAGGCTGGGATGGAAGGGCAGGAGCAGCTAGGTACTTTGCAGGCTTATCTGGCATGCAGATCAGGGGCACAGCACTTCAGGCAGATAAGCTGCAGAGCAGAGTCTGCGCAGGCAGGGCAAGTGAGTGGTTCAGGGGCATGGCCATCCATCCATCACTACCGGTTTGACAAACCATGCCACATGTCCGCTAACGGTTTTCCCAAACTGGTCTGAACTGCTAACATTTCACCCCTTTTTCTAGCCCAACTTTTCATTAAATAATTTCTTGCTCATCCCATTGTTTTCAAGAAGTTCTTCCATTTTTATCAGAGAATGTAAGATAATTCCACTCCCACCCTTACATTAAAAGGCAATTTTCAGCATTAGCTTTACAACTTTTTCACTGTGTTTGATTTTTTAAAAATTATTTATATATTTTACATTAAATGCAGGAATAACAGACATTCTCTACTTTGTTTGCTAATTCAAGCAACATTTGATCACCATTTCAACTCCAACTACAGTCAATTTTTCCATTTATGCTATTTACTGTAAGATCATATCTTATAATGATTTAATGGCTTAAAATATATTCTATCCCACAAGATGTATTTTATAAATTAATTCCGATATGCCTATTATTTTAATAATACAGAAAGTTTGCAAGCAATTCCCAACACAAAATTCAAACATAGTATTATATTGTCCCTCGAGAACTGCATAAATATTGCATAAGCCTAAAAAGGAGAAAAAGGATTCCCTGTCTCTGTTGCAATTTAAGACTCACAAATCTCAATAAACAATTTTATCTGAGGTAGAATAGAAAGGGCCACTGCTTCATATACTAACAGAAGATGGTCTTATCTACCAGTGGTAAGATCCACATTTTTAAACTACTGGTTGAGTGGGCATGGCTATGTGGACATGAAGCAGCATCTCTATGGTCAAGTGATTTATATTCAGTTTTTTTTATAACTAGTTCATAATTATGACTCTGCCCCAGGGTCATATGATCCCCTTTTGCAACCTTCAGACAATATTTATTTATTTACTCTGTATGTTCTTCTTTTTGATGTTTAGTGTATTTCAGAGATGTCCCAAAGGTGCTTTTTCAAGAGGCTTCTTGGATGATAAGCGAAACGTCTTCAAAGAAAAACTAGAAAGTCCAGTTGCCTGTTGGGGAAAAAAAAGCACCTTTGGGACAACCCTGACTTGGATGACTGAGAATCTCCACGGACATGTATTTCAGAGTTACTCTCAGCTTAACATTGTAACATCGGTGGTGGGTTCTGAATCAGTTTTCCACCCATTTGCGCATGTGCAGATGTGTCTCAGGCAGGTGGGCAAAGACTCCAACTGCCGCTGCTACTGGTTCTAAGAACTGGTCCAAACTGGGAGCAACCCACCACTATGTAACATACTGCACATGAGCTATTCTTGAAGACAATCCACTGTCAACTGGTCCAGAATTCAGTGGCACAAGCATTAACGAGTATGGTTCAGTATGCCCATATAACATCTCTACTTTGTGAGTTGCACTATTTGGCAATTTATTGTTATATATCGGCCAGTCGCTTTTTGTGAAATGGACAGCCATATAAATGCGTAGTCACTCTTCTTGAAGAGCAGTTTGGTTACAAAGCCCAAAGCATCTTCTTTGTTATATTTGACTAGGGTTCCACTTATTTCAAACAAGTACAAATTGACTTGGTTTTATCTTCAGGTGGGGAAACCCAGGTGTATGGTAGATTAAGTACTTTCGCTATGTTGATTATATTTTACATACAGTATGAATATACCATATACACTCATGGATAAGTTGTTTGTCAAATTTTAACCAAAATTCAATGAAAAATGCATCACCCTTAGATAAGCATACCTTGAAGATTTGATGTTTTAATTTTCACAATTGTTTCATCACATAAGGTGCATTTTTCACAATATTTTGATTAACAATTTGATCATCAGTTTATTCACAGATGGTCTTATGCACAAAGAGAGGCATTTTAAAAAACTGAATGAAAACCTACTGCAATAAACCAAACCTAATAGTCGGGAGTATTTTGGCCACCTAAAATTGTCAGTTAATCCACAGATATGTATCAATTTATGGTTTTTCTGTTGCTTTCTGTGTTTTAATAAATGTTTTGGGGAGGGACAGTGGGGTTTTTTATTGCTGTGAAAAATTAAAATCAGCTAATCCAGATTCCTAAAATAGATATATCTTTTATACAGAAGTGCTCCTGTTCTCCTAAAAAATATGTTAATATTAAAAAATGATGCCGTAAACTTCATTTTTCTCCTTTCCTATACAAAGGTACAGGTTTACACTTTTTACTAACTGATTTAGCTCTGTTGTACCATCCAGAGCCTTTTGTTTATGAGAAGGGGAGCAATATAAATTGGTTTAATAAATAAATAACACATTCAGAATTTATTTCAAATATCAACAGAAATATTTTGTGAATGAATCTTCAGGAGCACTTCATTTTGCTCTAGTGTGCATACCACTGTCCATTAAGACTGAAAGGTGACAGATTGAGAAGTTGTAAAATGTTTCAATCGTCTGCTTCCATACAAAACTTGCATTATCAACACATAGCTCTGGGTGAATGTTGTATCTTGCCAATTTACATTAAATAAATATTTATTATTTAAAACAAAAATCTGTATGCAAAAAAAGCAAAATACCAACAGAAATGTCCTCGCAATGAGCTTTTTAAAAAAATATGATTTTGTCCTGAAAATTATTCAAAATGATTCCTTCAAATATTTTCTCTTTCATAATAGGTGCCAAGAGTCCATCTATTGTAAATGCTACATGAAGAGATTTTTAAATTACATGCTAATTAAACGATTAATTTCTTGGCTCTGTTTTGACCTCTGGAAATCTTCTGCATAATTAGTTTTAATGAAAAAAAATCTTTTATCAACTTTTCCTTATGACTATCTGTAAGTAAAAACATTGTAAGCATTTTATTGTTATTCAGCAAGAAAAAAATTATCCACTGAACTCTAATAAACTCTAAAAAGAATATTGTAGAAACCTTTTGAAGCTGAAAGCATCATTAATTTGGAGGGTTTTGAATTTTTTATTCTAAAGTCAGAATTGTACCTATCAACATACGAGAATTATATCTATCAATATAGTATGAGGAAGAACTTTTTAAAAGTAGATAATATGTATGTTAATTCCATATTAATTCCATACCTTAAGTAAGAGATGGTTTATATTTTTAAAAATTCATACATATAGGTATCCCCTTAATGATTAGTGCATGAGCTGATTTAAACCAAGTCACCTATAATTTGATTCAAGTAGGGAAAGGGACCTATTCAAAAATAAAATGCAATAACTTTTCATTTATATTAATTAATGCAATGGGTAAACATGGACAATTATAGTTATTAACTGCCAAACACAGAAATATTGAGGAGTAACATTTTCAAGTTAATCTTATCATTATGAGCAAGAGGCAATATCAATTCGAATAACTTATTTTCTGCATAGAAAAGTTTCTTTTCCTGTAATAGAACCTCACCCACTAGTAATTGTTATGGAAGTAGAAAGAAAAATGAAAAGAGACCATTAGCCTTTATCTCAAGTGAAAACAAAGCTAAAGGATGTTTAGGCTCATCATGACAGAGGAGCTGTGGAGGAACAATGTCACCATAGAGTGCTCTTAAATTCCTCCAACACATAAGATCTAGAGGTAAGAAGTCCCACCACAATACATATGCTGTTTCATGCTTTTTTGTTGTAATTTTATGACTTCATGGAAAATGCTTTACCTCCTTTTCCTTTACTGCATCTTTCAATATTATTGACAATTATTGCATTAAAGGTATCGTGTTTAATATGCAATTCAATTTCATTGATTTATAGTTGGTTGGTTGTTTTTTGGCAAACAAGAACTTTGGTTATTGTACTGAAAGAAAGCACTTAGTTATTAAATATAAAACAAACCAATTTATTAAGCTGTTGATTTTTACTTGGAAAAACAAATGAAGTTAATTATTAGTTATTCACTTTTATTTTAACCGTATATCATCATCTTGTAGAATTGTTTTAAGCTAACATATTTCATTTGCTTCTCAGTAAGTTAATATTAGAACATTAGATATGCATTTACCTTGCAGGCAATGATGAGTTTAACAGCTGGAAAATTTGCTCTAGAAATTTAAAAGAATTCTGTTGCTTGGCATGTAAAAAATAATTGGGTATAATTTCTTATTATTATATTTTATATCTAATATTATATTTTATAGCACAGTTCTATTTCAAACAAATTTGAAGTCCATCCAACTATTTTCAATTGAAAATATTCTCAAATACGTCTAAGGACCATAGATTAATTAATGTAATTATTAACATTAATTATTAATGTAATCATTATTAATGTAATGATTAAAAGTATTATTATTTCCTTTTTTTAACCTTGAGATAGATATTAAATTAAATATTAAATCATGGAAATTTTATCTATTTCAATTTTTTAAAATACTGTATAACTTTTGGATTGGATATGATGAATCTTTTTTTAAATGTCATTGCGCAAGCTATCAAAACCTGTACTGCATTCTTGAGCAATCTAAATTCTCAATTTTATGAAAAAATTATTTTCAGGAATGTGAAATTTGGTTGCTTTTTGTTCAAAGCTCAATTAAGTTCTTGAGCAATCTCAGTTTCTGAGTAGTTAAGAGTTCATGAGACACCCACAAGTTCTGTTTGATATCATTCCATATTGCATGCAAATTATACACACATATACATGTTAATATAATCCATAATCAGTACTGCACCCAAAAAGTTGAAGCTTATTTGTGCTTTTATTTGCCTCACTATCAATAATGCTAGAAATGACAAAAAGAACCTAAGCATGGGTTATCCTCAGCATAATCTTTCAAAACAGAATAATTAAAAATTATGAGAAATTTATAATATACCGGTAAACATCACATTATTTTCACTATTTTAGTTAAGCCCTTTTCTTTTATCCACCTCTGAAAAATAGTTTAATTTCATTGAAAAGAATTTAATTTCATTGAAAAGAAGAGTGAAGCTCCATTAGATATATTGCAACGGTAAATGGTCTGATGAGAATAAAGTGAAAACTGGATTCAATAAGATGAAAGAAGACAAACATACTGTACTCACACCATTGTATCAAGAACAGCAAGGGTCAATGGATTTCAGAAAAACTGAATTAAACAGGAATTGTGAACATGAAAAAAAAAGAGAACTTATTTTATTTGCTCTATTTGCATTTTTTCCTTATGAGAAAAGAAATAACATTAACAAACCGATGCAAGATAAAAAGTTTCCTTTTAAAAGTTAGCAGGTCGGGTAATTACATTATGTTACATTAAAGTTTTCCAAACAATAAGTTGGCTGCGTTAGAATGGATTTCTTACAAGTGCTTTGTTGTGTTTTCATAAAGTTCCAATAATTAGAGAATATTACACACCCCTCTCTATCACACAACAAACTTATTGCTTTGACAGAGGTCATTAGAGGTCATTGTGATTGACAAGTCTTTGGTAACTCTGGAATTGCAGATAATACATTATTATTATTATTATTATTATTATTATTATTATTATTAATTAGATTTGTATGCCGTCCCTCTCCGCAGACTCGAGGCGGCTCACAATGATAAAAACATTATATAATGACAAATCTAATAATTAGAATCTAAAATAACAATGGTACATTTAAAAAATCTAAAAAGCAAGGAACCCCAATATAAAAAAAACATACATGCAGTCATATCATGCACAAAAAACTACATTGGCAGGGGGAGATGTCTCAGTTCCCCCACGCTTGACGACAGAGGTGGGTTTAAGGAGTTTACCATTTCTATAGACATAGAGCTCCAAGTACGTCTAAACATAATCAAAAGGAAAACTGAAGAACTGGGTTAAATAATGCTTTATAAACCATGATTCAAATATATCCTCAGCCAATTAGTACTAAGTAGAAAGCAAAAGGGTACTTTAAAATGTAAAAACAACAAGTTTTTTTCTCCAATCCAATTGCCTAATGTTCTAGCTCTTTTTATACAATTCCTTGTGATAATCATCTTCTACAATATAGCCACAATTACATGGAAATTTACTTAGAATCCTGTATATTTTGCTATCTTCAATTTTTAAAAAGGGAGACCAGATGCCCAGATTTGAATTTTAATAATCTATAATAATCCAAGCACTCAAACTAAGATTTCATAAAATGGTAGTAAGAAATATAAAAAAGCCAACCTCCAGAACCAGTTTAATAAAGAATGAGTAAAAAAAAACCACTTTTAACAGACAGCTTATGAAGCAAGTACTTTTCCAAAGTGAAAGATCTGAATGCAGTGAAAGTTTAGCATTTTAACTACAATATATTGTTAATATCTGTTTTGTTTTTTTCAAATGAACTGACAGATGTTTACCTTTCTGTGAATGTTAATAGGACATAGTTATAAACACATATTTTATTCAGTGCTTAGCAGCCACTCTTTCCAACTAATTCAAAACTACTGAGTGAAAACAGCCTTGTATTTTCATCACAGAAAACATTACTTCTTTCAGCTTTTCAGGACAAAATTCAATGAAAACTGTTTGTGTACTTTATGCCCTACTGATCTTCTAAATTAAATGAGTGATCCATTATGTCCCAACATTCTCTATATGCAATTCTGTACATCCGCACAGAGAACTTCTAGGACTATATTCTGTTCTAAAAGAAGTTCCATAATTTATTTCACAACTTTTTGATAATTTGTTTTACCAATCTAACCAAAAAGAAATGAGAAATATGTAGAGTACCAATCAAATTCAAATCTATTTCCTGCTTAGTTTGATGTGAAAATGTACAAAGTTGGGTATCATCAGCATGCTGATTTATTTATTTATTTATTATTCTATGCCGCCCTTCTCGAGGCGACTCAAGGCGGTGTACAACAATGATACCACATACTGAACTCATTAGTTCTCCTAGCAATTTATGTAGCAATAAAAATAATGGGAAAAGAACCAAGGACTAGGCCAGTCCAGAATGAAATCACCACTGGGTCACTAACTCCTCTTTTCCTAATTGTGCATTTATAAAGAGCTGAACCATTGTAGAAAAGTACTCTCAACTTCCAGCTATTTCAGATTTCTCAATAGAACACCATGGATGACAATCCATGACAATCCTATGACAATCATTAAGTGTTGTACCTCATGATTCTTGACAAATGTATCTTTTCTTTAATGTACACTGAGAGCATATGCACCAAGACAAATTTCTTGTGTGTCCAATCACACTTGACCAATAAATAATTCTATTCCATTCTATTCTATTCCATTCTATTCTATTCTATGTTCCTTAGAGGTCAATCAGGGTGAGAGGCAGATTTTCCCTATTTACAGGGTGTGTTCCAAAAGTAATGTAATTGAACTTCCCATGCTATTGGTTGGAGTGGTATCGAAGCACTTGGAGTGTGGGGAGACAGGAATGCTAAGCTTTGCCGTGAAACCAGTCTCAATGCTCTCCAAGCTGTGGAAGTGGCAGGATGTCAGTTATTGTAAACTTCTGTGCATCGACCGTGTCATGAAAAAAATGGAATCGATGATCGAGCAACGTTACACAATTAAGTTTTGTGCTAATCTGAAAAAATATCTTGAGGAGACTAACAAAATGATTCGTGAGGCTTGCGGGGACTCTGCTCTGTCCTACTCACAAGTTTTGAGGTGGTTAAAAGCCTTTAAGGAGGGTCAGGAAGATATTGACCCATCATCCCCAGCAGGTCAATAGATGAGAATTGCATGCACAATTAGCACAGACGCTTTGTTATTCTCAGCATCGCCATGTACACCCAAAATCTGAGATTGTATCCACATTTGGACATATTTTTTCTTTGTCTTTTACTTATATTGTATTAAGCGTTCACCCTAAAGTTTTATTTCCAGAGAACTTCAGTAAAAAATAAAACATAACTAGATTGATGTAAAGAGAGAAAGACCAATGAGGGACAATTCTCTTAAGTATCTTCTTCATCTCCTTTACTTCTAAGATCAATCAGCCAGCCAACTGGATAATAAGGAAAGTGAGAGTTTTTTAGCCAAGCTTGACTCTTGGTAATTTCATGGACACATTGATTATTCACGGATGAAAGTTTAAGATTTATATTGAATACATGCACACCTAAGGTAAGCAGAATATACCTTAGAAGCAGGTTAAAAGCATTTTATTTTTGTTTTAAAAATAAAGGGGAGCAAAAAGCTTCAGGTCCCTTGAACTGGAAATGCTATTCTATCTGTATCAGACCAGATAAAAATAATGCAATTTATAGCAAAACTCAAAAATAAATTCCAGCATTTCTAAATTTTTATTTTGTTTTCCATACTTGGAAATATTTTAAAATGAGCTCTCTATTTATTTGTATTTCAGTATTAACAAGGTTATAGCACTAAAATTGAAGATCCATGTAATTACTGAAGTTATTCACATGCTTCATAAATCACGTCGAGGTCACAGTAAGCATTTGTACTGTGACCTAACTTTATACTTCTGCACACCATCCAGTTGATAATGTTTGTATATAAAGCAATGCTAGCTTGTCACTAAATGTCATAAATAAAGACTGAAGCAGGCCTACACAGTTTTAAACAATATTACAAGTAATAATCAGCATTTCTGAAACATTAAATTACTAACTGAAATTACTAACTGAAATTACTAGTGAAAGGGCAGACTAGATGGACCAAGAGGTCTTTTTCTGCCGTCAGTCTTCTATGTTTCTATGTTTCTATGTTTCTAACTGCCAGCTGCATACACTTTAAAGAAAAACATATCAGTAGTTTTTGTAAACAGAAATGTTTTTTATTTCACTGAGAAACAGCAATCTTTTTAACTTCTCAACATCAGTATTTTTTTCCTCCGACTGGCTATTAAATTCAATGGCAACTAGTTTGGAGCAAATATGATGTAAAGAAATAGCAAAGAGATCACAATATGCAGAATTAACTGGGTTTAGTAATTTGAGATTTTATACATTTGCTGCACCAGAATTTCAATGCACAATAAAGACAACTAAGAAACTGCAAGAAATATATACAAAACAAAATATTGTTGTCATAGAACTGATCATTTTAATATCAAAGCATACTTTTGAAACCACATATCTGTCATATGATAGAGGAATTAATACACAGAAAAGTTAAGGATAAAAAAGAATGAAGGACTTTCTCAAGAACATTTATTTTGTGTATCTGATTTGTTTTATTGAATTTTTAATTTTAACTTTCCTTGAATCAATTTAACTTGGGAGCACTGTAAATATAATATGTTGTTGCTGATATTATTACAAAGTTAGTCAAATGTTTAGACTGGATTTGGCATTTTTAACCACCTCTCCAATGATCTAGCATAAGACAATGTTATTTGATGTTATTTATTATTTGCATTATTACTTTATCATCTAACATGTATACAAGCTCACATATTTTTGCTCATAGCCGTATGAACTTGCACAACTGGTGTCTGACTAAATACTTTTCCCCCATGTATATAACTTATATGCATTCAAACATTTGCACATATCTGTGTATGCATAGAAGTATGGCATCTATACCTACATAAAATATCTATCAACTGAAGCTGGGATTTCATGTGTTCTAGATTAGAGTCCCCAACCTGTAGGATGCAGTCAACTACCGGGTCATCATCTATTCGCAATTGGGCTGTGTAAATGGTATGCCAGCACACGCACAGGCAATCCCACTTGAGTGAGAAGCGGCTGCCTCACTTGTACAAGAAGCAGGCACTCACAGCCCACTTATGCGAGCTGTGCACACGCGCCTGCCCCTCTCACAAAACCATCTCTTCCCCCTCCCCCCCACCCCCAGGCTTCCAAGCCAGAATGGTTGGGGAACCCAGGTCTAGATTGTACAATGGTATGTTAAAATAGTAAGGAAAGAATGCAAAATCTATTTCAGCCTTAAAACTGAATTGATTACAAGCAAGCATAATGAAGGAAGATTCATAGAAGCAAACTAACCATCATCCAAGATAGGCTGGAATATCTACAATTATTATTATTATTATTATTATTATTATTATTATTATTATTATTTATTAATTAATTAAATTTGTATGCCACCCCTCTCCGCAGACTCGGGGCAGCTCACAGCAATACAAATCTAATATTTAAAAAGTAAAAACCCATAATTTAAAAAACATACACACAACATACCATACATAAACTATATAGACCTGGGGAAGATGTCTCAATTCTGGCGGCAGAGATGGGTCTGAAGAAGTTTACGAAAGGCAAGGAGGGTGGGGGCAATCCTAATCTCCGGTGGGAGCTGGTTCCAGAGGGTCGGGACCACCACAGAGAAGGCTCTTCCCTTGGGTCCCGCCAGACAACATTGTTTAGTCGACGGGACCCGGAGAAGGCCAACTCTGTGGGACCTAACCGGTTGCTGGGATTCGTGCGGCAGAAGGCGGTCCCGGAGATATTCTGGTCCGATGTCTTCCCCAGCTAAGTTGTTAAATAAAATGGTCTCAATTTATTCATAATAAGTACTTATATGCTAAGTGTTGATTTACATCAAAGAAAAAAATAGAATCCTTGTAGAATGGAAATACAGGTCTTGAGAAAAAAATCACAAACTCAGTTTTAAAATAATGTTAACTGGCCACTTCACATTATGGAAAAAATATTTGATCAGTTTTTAATTAGAGATAAAAACTCTTTTACTTTATTTATTTATTTATTTTTTGATTTGATTTGATTTGATTTGATTTGTATGCCGCCCTCTCTGTAGACTCGGGGCGGCTCACAACAACAATAAAACAATTCAAGACAAATCTAATAATTTAAAAACATTTTTTAAAACCCGTTATTAAAGCAGACATACACACAAACATACCATACATGAATTGTATAGGTCCGGGGGAAAGGTGGGTTTTAAGGAGTTTACAAAAGGCAAGGAGGGTGGGGGCAGTTCTAATCTCACGGGGGAGCTAGTTCCAGAGGGTTGGGGCTGCCACAGAGAAGGCTCTCCTCCTGGGACCGACCAAACAACATTATTTAGTCGACGGGACCCAGAGAAGGCCAACTCTGTGGGACCTAACTTTACTATTAGAATGAAGCAGTAAGAATCCTTGTGATGGAAATGACAAAAGTAGAATGCTTGATCGAATGGCAGGATGGGGAAGAATCTTCCAAAGGCAGAAAAAAGAAATTAGATTTAGTTGCCCCATTCCTATTTTAAAGTATTTCAAAATGGGTTTCAAGAATCATTTATTTGGGCCTAAGCACCCTGGTAATGATCCCTTGCCTCCATGCATTAAAATGAGGCAAACTGGGCTTTCATTAGATGTCCTAAACCAGTGATGGCAAACCTATGGTATGTGTGCCATAGGTGGCATGTGGAGCCACATCTGAGATGCAAGGCATTGCCCTATGTCAGCTCCAGCATGAATGTGCACACTGGCTAGCTGATTTTCGGTCTTTTTTTCGGCTCTTTCTGCTTTCCCCAGTCTTCAGGAAAGCCTCCTAAAGCCTGGGAAGAGTGAAAAACAGACCAATGGGCCTACTGGAAGTCAGGAGGCTTCAGTGAGATCTATGTGCATCCTGGAGGTGGAGCGTGGGGGCTTGTGCGCATGCACGGGGGAGAGCATTGTATTATGCGTGTGAGCATGCACACGCATGATATTATTATTATTATTATTATTATTATTATTATTATTATTATTATTATTATTATTATTTATACTTTGAATTGTGACCAGAAACTGATCGGCAACCAATGCAGACTGCGGAGTGTTGGTGTGACATGGGCATATTTAGGAAAGCCCATGATATCTCTCGCAGCTGCATTCTGCATGATCTGAAGTTTCCGAACACTTTTCAAAGGTAGCCCCATGTAGAGAGCATTACAGTAGTCGAGCCTCGAGGTGATGAGGGCATGAGTGACTGTGAGCAGTGACTCCCGGTCCAAATAGGGCCGCAACTGGTGCACCAGGCGAACCTGGTTTTAAGCTGATATTGTGTTTGCGCGCACACCCTTTTGGCACCCGAGCCATCACTGTACTAAATATTGCAGAATACATGTACACAGTGTTTATGTAAACTATATGGATCTGTAAATCTTACCAGCAACAATTGTTTCCAGTGCTTCTGGAATAAAAGCATACATGAACCTCTAGTTTGACCAAAAAAATTAATGAAATCTATCCGTCTCAGGCATATACAATTGATTTAAAGTTAGGTTTTATATGGTGAGTCGGAAACTTTCTAACCATTGGTGCTAAAGGGCACACAGTCTTACCAACATTTCATCTTCAATCTCATACTTGCTCACATGTATGCCATTAACAGATGGGGTTCTGCTGTCCTGCCCATAGTGAAGCAGCAGTTAACCCATCACCAAAATGTCCACCTGAAGAGCCAGAAAGTGCTCACAAGAATAGGCAAAAGACAGTTGCTGTCCTCCTCTTTTATAGAAGCCAGGTAAATATATATGGGGGCGAGGAGCGAAGGTACTGTAGGAAGGATCATTTCAGACAGCAGGCCTTTGGGTGCCAACCCCTATTTTCTGCAGAAATACATAAACACACACACGCACACACACGGAGGGATGATGATGATGATGATGATGATTATTATTATTATTATTATTATTATTATTATCAAAACTTATTTCTCAAAGTTATATTTGAAGTATACCTTGTATAGACTAGATTTTTCTAAAACTCTGTACAGCATAATTCCATAATACTTCTTAGTAGAGATATATTATTATTATTATTATTATTATTATTATTATTATTATTATTATTATTATCATTATTATTATTAATTAGATTTGTATGCCACCCCTCTCCGCAGACTCGCAGGGATGAATGGAGGGAGAGAGGGAGGGAAAGAGAAAGAGATTTTAAAGTATCATTCTTATTATTTTTGCCAAAATAGACTAACATACTTTCTTTTTTTAAAGTCTAATTATGACTATGCTTTACCTCTGTATACACAGGAAGTTCTGTAATTAACAGCTCTAAAGAAAATAAGAAAGTATGAATCTTTCTAATTTAAAAACAATAAAAATAGATTTCTCTCTCTCTCTCACTCTCTCTCACACACACACACAGAGTGTGAGAGAGAGGAGAGAAGAAGAGGGGAGAGAGGGAGGGGGGAGAGAAAGAGAGAGAAAATCAGAGGGAGACATAGGGAAAGAAATATGACAGGAAAAACATAAACATACATAGAAGTAGGAAATATATTATTTTCTTTATCTGGCACCTAAATTTGTAGAGCCAGTTGGAGTCTGTAATGAAGCCTGTTGGATGACCTGGCAAGTATATCTTCGGCTGCAACAACTTCTACCATATTTCATATTTTGTCGTAAGTACTTTTCTTCCTTTTCAGCAACAGCTGAACACTGCTATCTCTGAAAGCTAATAATTAATATCTAAGGAAATAATAAATCTCTGTCATCTGGAAAACAGATGAAAGACATTTTTTTCTTGCCACCTATTTCTTCATGCTCACTCTTGGACTGTAATTATTATTAGTAAGAATATATCTCTACTAAGAAGTATTATGGAATTATGCTATACAGAGTTTTAGAAAAATCCAGTCTATACAAGGTATACTTCAAATATAACTTTGAGAAATAAGTTTTGAGTTAAAGCAGTAAATCATAAACCTACACTATAGGCCTCTTGGTGACATTTTTTTGAAAGAGAGCCATTTTTCTAATCTAAGTTTAAACATTGGACTGTTTTTACCTATTAGTAAATCAGAACGCAGAGATATTTATGACTCTTTTGTTTCACTTAGTTTATCTTACATGAACATAAAAGAATGTATTTATATTTTTATAAGATTTTTTTTGATAGAGTAGTTTGAGATAACTGTTAGCTATGCAAATAATAAAATGTTTTAAGCTGAATTGAATTACAGCTTTTTATATTGTGTGCAGCAGCTGCCAAAAAGGCCAACAGAGTTATAGGTTTCATTAACAGAGGGATAGAATCAAAATCATGCGAAGTGTTAATACCACTTTATAATGCCTTGCTAAGACCACATTTGGAATAGTGCATTCAGTTTTGGCCGCCGTGATGCAAAAAGAATATTGAGACTAGAAAAAGTGCAGAGAAAAGCAACAAAAATGATTAGGGGACTGGAGGCTAAAACATATGAAGAATGGTTGCAGAAACTGGATATGTCTAGTTTAATGAAAAGAAGGACTGAGTAGACATGATAGCAGTGCTCCAATATCTCAGGGGTTGCTACAAAGAAGTGGGAGTCAACCTATTCTCCAAAGCACCTGAGGGTAGCACAAGAAGCAATGGGTGGAAAATAAACAAGGAGAGAAGTAACTTAGAACTAGGGAGTAATTTCCTGACAGTTAGAACCAGTAGAACAGCTTGCCTCCAGAAGTTGTGAATGCTTCAACACTGAAAGTTATTAAGAAGATGTTGGATAACCATTTATCTGAAGTAGTGTAGGGTTTCCTGCCTAAGCAGGAAGCTGGACTAGAAGACCTCCAAATCTTCTCTTGTTGTTGCTACTGCTACTGTTATTCTTTTTTATTTTTATGATTGTTATATGGAAAAATATCTTCTTTATTTATAGTTAGTAATACTTTTAAGTATTGCATTAAAATCCCCAATCTTTCTTCTAATATATCTTAATATAACACATTAGACACAATTGTTAAATCAGTCTTGATTTGCAGTTTGAACAGTGTGTTCTCCTATGCCTTTTCTCTTTTTGTGAATTTTCTCTGAGCTTTAAGTGAAATGTTTTATTTTGTTTAAAATGCCTAATTTTCTTGAGCCAGCCTCCACTAAGAATTACATACCTATCTCCTTACTTGTACGTCAACAACGTGCAGGCCATGTGAGACAGGAAAAATGTAAGAGCTCCCACTCCAAAAAGAGTGACCATGATCAAGCTTGGTGAAAAGTAGAAAGGTAATAGCCATAATGCTGCAATAGAAAAATGAACTTCTTTGGTACCTAAGGAAAATCTACTAAAACTAAGTTTTAGAGCTGAAATACTTTTAAACTTTATTATACAGTGATCCCTCGAGTATCGCGAGGGTTACGTTCCAAGACCCCTCGCGATACTCGATTTTTCGCGATATAGTGCTGCGGAAGTAAAAACACCATCTGCGCATGCACGCCTTTTTCCATGGCCGCGCATGCGCAGATGGTGGAGTTTGCGTGGGCGGCGGGGAAGACCCAGGAAAGGTTTCTTCGGCCGCCAGCAGCTGATCTGCTCGGCAGCGCCGCAGCAGCGAGGAGCCGAAGATCGGGGTTTCCCCGCCGCCCACGCAAAGGGGAAACCCCGATCTTCGGCTCCTCGCTGCTGCGGCGCTGCCGAGCAGATCAGCTGCTGGGCGGCCGAAGAAACCTTCCCTGGGTCTTCCCCGCCGCCCACGCAAAGGGGAAACCCCGATCTTCGGCTCCTCGCTGCTGCCCGCCCGCCGCTCTCCCGCTCTCCCGCCGCCCGCCGCTCGAGAGCAAGAGGGGGAGAGATAGAGAAAGAGAGAGAAGGAAAGAAAGAGATGAGAGAGGGAGGAAGAGAGTGTGAGAGAGGAAGAAGCAAGATAGAGAAAGAGAGAGAGAAAGAAAGATGAGAAAGGAAGAGAGTGACGTCATCGGGTGGGAAAAATCACAATATAGCGTTTCGCGAAGATCGAGATCGTGAAAATCGAGGGATCACTGTATAGCAGTTTTTCATAAAAGACAAATTTCATAATACGTATGTTAATCTATTACTAAATCTATTTGTTTAATAACACAAAGTTACATTACAAAGATAAACATTATTACATACTTGCTATCTATAATTAAATTTTATAATTATAAATTATTATTCAGATAAATTAATGTGCCTTCTTTTTCATTCTTTACCATTATCTAATGAAAAAAAGAGGTATTATTTTAAAAACTAATAATACAATGAACTTTTTGACTTGTCTCGTTATACCACCTTCACAACTTTGTTTTGTTAACATTATTTTTATCTGTAAAACTGCTACTTTTTATGGCCTTTTCATATCATTATTTCAAATGATATGGAAGAAAGTCAATTATATCTTTTAAATTAATATTTTAACAAATCTTACAAAAATAACTAAAGGTGAATTGCTCTTACTTAGTACAGTATGTGAATTTATTTTCTGGGTATCTGCCTACAAAAACCATATAATTTTGTGTAAGCATTCCTTATTCAGAAACAAGCCTCACTGAATTTAGTGTAATAATAATAATGGAAGAAAAGCACAAAATAACACAGGGAAGGAAGAGTGTTGAATATTTAAACAGAATGTTTATACATTTTATGATCATGTAGTCTAGCACATATACACTCCTACATCCAGAATGAACACATGTATTATTTCTACATAGTCCACTGTTATGTCAAAAAGGCAAATGATGCATAGAAAAAAACAGCACAACATAAATTTTGAAGTAGCCTGGATTAGAAACAACATAAACCAGAAATGTATTTTTTTTGTCTCACTGATGAGCACACTGACCTCCGCCAAAGTCAAGGGACTAAATGCATTATTTTCTCTGACTCCTTTCATCTATTCCTTTTATTTTGTTCTGTGGACAGAGCAGAAAAGCTCTCAAAAGCTATGACATAAAATAGCAATATGTGATAGCTACCATATGGAAATAAATGAATCACACAGGTCAAACTGGAGCCCAAGAATAACATCTGGGAAAGCCATTCATCATTTGGCCAATGCCCTGCAGACCAGATGAGTCTCTAGCTGTCAAGCTAGGAGAAGGCATCCCTCCTTATCTCTTTCAATAAAGTATCAACTTACTAGCAATTCCAACAACCAAGGAATTTTTTTTCTAAGATGGGAAGTAACAGTTATCATATAAGTTATTTCAGCTGAGAATTACAAGTTCTCCACTGTATGTGCCTTTCTAGCACATATGAGCAAGCTTCACTTTGTAATTGGCAAATTGTTTATTTTCTTTTAATTAATTAATTAATTTATTTATTTATTATTTGGATTTGTATGCCGCCCCTCTCCGAAGACTCGGGGCGGCTCACAACAAGTGAAAAACAATCCAATACATAATCCAATTAATTAAAATATTTAAATTTTTTTAAAAAACCCTATACTAACATACACACACACAAGCATACCATGTATAAATTCAACGTGCCCAGGGGGAGATGTTTAGTTTCCCCATGCCTGACGGCAAAGGTGGGTTTTGAGGAGTTTACGGAAGGCAGGAAGAGTAGGGGCAGTTCTGATCTCCGGGGGGAGTTGGTTCCAGAGAGTCGGTGCCGCCACAGAGAAGGCTCTCCCCCTGGGGCCCGCCAACCGACATTGTTTAGTTGACGGGACCCGGAGGAGGCCCACTCTGTGGGACCTAATCGGTCGCTGGGATTCGTGCGGCAGAAGGCGGTCTCGGAGATATTCTGGTCTGATGCCATGAAGGGCTTTAAAGGTCATAACCAACACTTTGAATTGTGACCGGAAACTGATCAGCAGCCAGTGCAGACTGCGGAGTGATGGTGAAACATGGGCATACCTGGGTAAGCCCATGACTGCTCTCGCAGCTGCATTCTGCATGATCTGAAGTTTCCGAACACTTTTCAAAGGTAGCCCCATGTAGAGAGCATTACAGTAGTCGAACCTCGAGGTGATGAGGGCATGAGTGACTGTGAGCAATGAGTCCCGGTCCAGATAGGGCCGCAACTGGTGCACCAGGCGAACCTGGGCAAACTCCCCCCTCGCCACAGCTGAAAGATGGTTCTCTAATGTGAGCTGTGGATCGAGGAGGACGCTCAAGTTGCGGACCCTCTCTGAGGGGGTCAATAATTCCCCCCCCCAGGGTAATGGACGGACAGATGGGATTGTCCTTGGGAGGCAAAACCCACAGCCACTCCATCTTATCCGGGTTGAGCTTCAGTCTGTTGACACCCATCCAGGCCCCAACAGCCTCCAGGCACCGGCACATTACTTCTACCCCTTCGTTGACTGGGCATGGGGTGGAGATCTAAAGCTGGGTATCATCGGCATATTGATGATACCTCACCCCATGTCCTTGGATGATCTCACCCAGCGGCTTCATGTAGATGTTAAATAGCAAGGGGGAGAGGACCGACCCCTGAGGTATTCCACAAGGGAGAGACCTCGGAGTCGACCTCTGACCCCCCACTAACACTGACTGTGACCGGCCAGAGAGGTAGGAGGAGAACCACTGAAGCACAGTGCCTCCCACCCCCAACCCCTCCAACCGGTGCAGAAGGATACCATGGTCGATGGTATCGAAAGCCGCTGAAAGATCGAGGAGCACCAGGACAGAGGATAAACCCCTGTCCCGGGCCCGCCAGAGATCATCCATCAATGCGACCAAAGCTGTTTCTGTGCTGTAACCGGGCCTGAAGCCCGACTGCTGGGGACCTAGATAATCGGCTTCTTCCAAGGACCGCTGGAGCTGGAGTGCCACCACCTTCTCGACAACCTTCCCCATAAAGGGAAGGTTGGAGACTGGACGATAGTTGTTGAGTACGGCTGGGTCCAGGGAAGGCCTCTTGAGGAGGGGGCGCACAAGCGCTTCTTTATAGAGTGTTGGAAAAACTCCCCTCCCCATGGAAGCGTTGGTAATCTCCTGGGCCCAGCTCCGTGTCACCTCCCTGCCGGCCGAGACCAACCAAGAGGGACACGGATCCAGTAGACAGGTGGCGGAACTCACAGCTCCAATGGCCTTGTCCACTTCATCAGGTGTCACCAGATCAAACTCTTCCCAGACAGGTGGACAAGTACGTGCCCCAGTCACCTCGACTGACTCATTGTCAGTCGACTGTTTTACAATTGGAGTCGAGGTCGGCCCGGATCTGAGCGACTTTATCAGCGAAAAACGTGTTAAACTCCTCGGCACTACTCTGCAAGGGCTCCCCAACTCCCCCCTGGTTAAGAAGGGAGCGGGTCACCCTAAACAGAGCGGCCGGGCGGGATTCCGCTGATGCAATCAAGGCGGCATGGTACGCGCATCTTGCCGCCTTGAGCGCCACTTTGTAAGTCTTAATAAAAGCTCTTACAAGTGTTCGATCAGATTCAGACCTACTCTTCCTCCATCGCTTCTCTAGACATCTCTTTTGGCGTTTCAACTCCTGGAGCTCCTCGTTGAACCATGGGGCTCTACGGGGTCTAGCGCCACGGAGAGGTCGCAAAGGCGCAATCCGGTCGAGAGCCTCCGCAGCAGCCGTATTCCAGGCCTCCGCAAGAGACTCCGCCGAACTGTGGATGAGTGCCTCTGGAATAACCCCAAGCGCCGTCTGAAAGCCCTCTGGGTCCATCAAGCGTCTGGGGCGGAACATCTTCATTGGTTCCACCTCCCTGCGGGGAAGGATTGGAGCCAGGAAGTCAAGCCATAGTAGAAAATGGTCTGACCATGACAAAGGCACTGCTTCTAAGCCCCTTAGTCTCAGACCATTACTCAATTGCTCGGAAAGGAATACCATGTCAGGTGCGTGCCCCCCCCCTCATGAGTCGGACCCCGTACTACTTGAGTCAGGTCCATGGCTGTCATGGTGGCCATGAACTCCTGTGCCAACCCAGAGGTTTCGCCGAGTGACGGCAGGTTGAAGTCCCCCAAGACAATAAGTCTGGGGAACTCCACCGCCAACCCAGCTACCTCCTCGAGTAGCACAGGCAGGGCTTTTGACACGCAGCTGGGAGGCAGGTACGTGAGAAATAAGCCCACCTGAACCCCTAAGTCCAACTTCATCAAGAGTGACTCGCAACCTGCAATTTCCGGAGCAATGAGTCCACGTAGGCAAAGGCTCTCCTTGGCTATAATAGCCACTCCTCCCCCCCTTCCCTGGGGTCGAGGTTGATGCCATATCTGAAACCCAGCTGGGCAAATTTCAGAGAGAGGAACACCTCCCTCTGGGCCCAGCCAGGTTTCAGTAATACATGCCAGGTCGGCCTCCTCATCCAGGATCAGATCCCGGATGAGGAGAGCTTTATTTACCACCGACCTGGCATTAAGCAGCAGCAACCTGAGCCCAGGGCCAGAGTTACACTCATCACCAGTACCCAAGATTGGGCTCACGGAGCCAGAACAAGGGATCGTTATTAAGCAACGGTCCCTCTTTCCCCTGGAACGGCTAACTCCGTGGCCCCCGCCATATCTGCCTCTCCCCAGCAACACAGAAATATTCCGACCCTCTGCCGCCCCAGAGATCGGTGCCCCATCTCCTCCCGCCTCTTGAGCGTCAGGTGGGCCAAATCTACCATTCATACTCTTACCATTCATCTCATCCATACCGTAGCCCCTCCCACCCCAGTCATCCCAATCATACCAGCCATTCAGCTCATGCCCACAGGTAATTCTGTCCCAGTCATTAATGATTGAAGATATGACAGCTTTTAACTGTATTTTAGACAATAGCCATGTGTTGCATTTGTTCCACTTTACTTAGACATTAATGTTTCCAAAATTAATTATAAAACTACAGTGGAACCCCGACATACGAAATTAATTGGTTCCGGAAGGAACCTCGTATGTCGAAGAGCTCGTAGGTCGAAGCATTGTTTCCCATAGGAAACAATGGAAAAGTGATTAATGCGTGCAAGCCCGAGGGCTGAGGGGAAAAGACGTCGGCTGAGGGGTGCCCGGTGCTTCGGAGCCGGCATGGGGGGGCTTTCCATGCTGGCTCCGATCTTTTCAGATAGGCGCGCCGATTCTCCGCTCACTCCGGGTGAGCGGCGAATCGGTGCATCTGTTTAAAAAGATCGTAGCCGGCATGGAACATCCCCCCATGCCAGCTACGAGCTTTTCAGACAGGCGTGCCGATTCTCCGCTTTTAGCAGTAAGCGGAGAATCGGCGCGCCTGCCTGAAAAGCTCGTAGCCGGCATGGGGGGATTTTCCATGCCGGCTACGATCTTTTTAAACAGATGCGCCGATTCGCCGCTCACCCGGAGTGAGCGGAGAATCGGCGTGCCTGCCTGAAAAGCTCGTAGCCGGCATGGGGGGATTTTCCATGCCGGCTACGATCTTTTTAAACAGATGCGCCGATTCGCCGCTCACCCGGAGTGAGCGGAGAATCGGCGCGCCTGCCTGAAAAGCTCGTAGCTGGCATGGGGGGATGTTCCATGCCGGCTACGATCTTTTTAAACAGATGCGCCGATTTGCCGCTCACCCGGAGTGAGCGGAGAATCGGCGCGCCTGCCTGAAAAGCTCGTAGCTGGCATGGGGGGATGTTCCATGCCGGCTACGAGCTTTTTAAACAGATGCGCCGATTCGCCACTCACCCGGAGTGAGCGGAGAATCGGCGCGCCTACCTGAAAAGCTCGTAGCTGGCATGGGGGGATGTTCCATGCCGGCTACGATCTTTTTAAACAGATGCGCTGATTCGCCGCTCACCCGGAGTGAGCGGAGAATCGGCGCGCCTGCCTGAAAAGCTCGTAGCTGGCATGGGGGGATGTTCCATGCCGGCTACGATCTTTTTAAACAGATGCGCCGATTCGCCGCTCACCCGGAGTGAGCGGAGAATCGGCGCGCCTGCCTGAAAAGCTCGTAGCTGGCATGGGGGGATGTTCCATGCCGGCTACGATCTTTTTAAACAGATGCGCCGATTCGCCGCTCACCCGGAGTGAGCGGAGAATCGGCGCGCCTGCCTGAAAAGCTCGTAGCTGGCATGGGGGGATGTTCCATGCCGGCTACGATCTTTTTAAACAGATGCGCCGATTCGCCGCTTACCCGGAGTGAGCGGAGAATCGGCGCGCCTGCCTGAAAAGCTCGTAGCTGGCATGGGGGGATGTTCCATGCCGGCTACGATCTTTTTAAACAGATGCGCCGATTCGCCGCTCACCCGGAGTGAGCGGAGAATCGGCGCGCCTGCCTGAAAAGCTCGTAGCTGGCATGGGAGGATGTTCCATGCCGGCTACGATCTTTTTAAACAGATGCGCCGATTCGCCGCTCACCCGGAGTGAGCGGAGAATCGGCACGCCTGCCTGAAAAGCTCGTAGCTGGCATGGGGGGATGTTCCATGCCGGCTACGATCTTTTTAAACAGATGCGCCGATTCACCGCTCACCCGGAGTGAGCGGAGAATCGGCGCGCCTGCCTGAAAAGCTCGTAGCTGGCATGGGGGGATGTTCCATGCCAGCTACGAGCTTTTCAGACAGGCGCGCCGATTCTCCGCTCACTGCTAAAAGCGGAGAATCGGCACGCCTGTCTGAAAAGATCGCCGCCGGTCCGGTGGGGTTTTGCAGCAACCTCCGAGCCCAGCGGCGATCTTTTCAGACAGGCGCGCTTTCTCGAAAGGGCGGAGAAAGCCCTCTCTCGCAGCCTCCTGGCTGGGAGCACTTTCGCTGCGAGAGAGGGCTTTCTCCGTCCCTTTCGGGAAAGCCCTCTCTCGCAGCGAAAGTGCTCCCAGCCAGGGAGAGCGTTCAGATCCCCCCACCCCCAGCAGAAAGCGTTCAGATCCCCCCACCCCCAGCAGAAGCCAAGGACTCACCAAGCGCTGGATACGAACGGAGAAGAGCCAGGCTGGTTTGCTTTGCAGAGCCGAATAAAGCGTCACGCCCCCCTGACGCTTTTGGCGGCAAAAGAGCCCAGCATCGCTTCGGAAGCCGCCGAAAGCGTCAGAGGGGTGGGACGCTTTATTCGGCTCTGCATCAGCTCGGAAGCAAAGCAAGCCAGGCCGGCTCTTCTCGGTTCGTATCCCGAATGGAAGCTCGTGAGTCGAGCAAAAATTTCTCTACTCTCCCAGCTCGTATCTCGAGTAGCTCGTAAGTAGAGCTGCTCGTATGTCGGGGTTCCACTGTATTAGAGGAAGCAACATACTCTAAATGTCTTCATGTATATATTGTCAAGTCATCTTGTACAATAAGTTAAAGCAGAAATACATATTACAAGGTTTATGCCGTTATGTAAAGCTAAACTATACCATTACACTTAAGAGAGAACCTTCTCCTGTAGATCAGGAAAAGATAAGCATTGCTGGAGAAACCTAAATCAGGATCATATGCTTGCTTCAGCCATTACTTGCAATTTTTTTTCTGACAACCAGGTCAGGTCTTCACCAATCGGTGAAGCAGTAGAAGTGATGTGCCGGTGCCTGGAGGCTGTTAGGGTCTGGATGGGTGTCAACAGACTTAAGCTCAACCCTGACAAGACAGAGTGGCTGTGGGTCCTGCCTCCCAAGGACAATTCCATCTGTCCGTCCATTACTGGGGGGGAAGAATCACTGACCCCCCTCGGAGAGGGTTCGCAAATTGGGCGTCCTTCTTGATCTACAGCTAACATTAGAGCACCATCTTTCGGCTGTGGTGAGGGGGGCGTTTGCCTGGTGCACCAGTTACGACCCTATTTGGACAGGGAGTCATTGCTCACAGTCACTCATGCCCTCATCACCTCGAGTTTCGACTGCTGCAATGCTCTCTATATGGGGCTACCTTTGAAGAGTGTTCAGAAACTTCAGACTATACAGAACATGGCTGTGAGAGCAACAGTGGGGCTTTCTACATTCGCCTGCATCTCGTCAACACTCTGCGGCCTGCACTGGCTGCCGATTAGTTTCTGGTCACAATTCAAGGTGTTGGTAATGACCTATAAAGCCCTACGTGGCATCGGACCAGAATAACTTTGGGACCATCTTCTGCTGTCCCTTTCTATTCTCTGCCTCCCGAGTCCTAGCTGACTGGGAGGAAATAATGATTTTGCAGTATCCTTCCCCTGGAGTGGAGTGGGAATAAATATTTTACAGTACCCTTCCCATTCCACACCATGCCCACAAAGCCATGCCCACAGAACCGGTGGGGAAAAATTTGAATCCCACCATTGACTTCAGCATATAGTCATTCTGACCATGTAATCACAGAAATACCTTTGGACAATGTTAGCTCCCTCGGTTAAGAATAAGGGATGAGCACGACACAGCTCACCAGAATTAGACAAGGGTGGAAAGGGGAAAGCCTTACTTTACCTTTATATCAATGGAGAGAGAGGTATGTAGATAAGAAACTAAAACATATGAAGAATAGCTGCAGGATTTGGGCTTGGCTAATATAAAGAAAAGAAGAATTAGAGATGACATGATAGCAGTATTCTAGTTATTTGAGGGACTGCCACAAAGATTAATAAAAAAAAGAAGCAAGCTGGAATTAAGGAGAAACTTTGCAATAATGAGGACAATTAACCAGTAGAACAGCTTACTTCCAGAAATCATGGTCACTCCATCACTGGAGATTCTTAAAAAGAGACTAGACCCGTGATGGCGAACCTATGGGACACGTGCCCAAAGTAGCATGCAGAGCCATGTCACCTGGCATGCACAGTGTCATCCATTCCTCTTTTGGGTTTCTAGTCCATGCATGCAAACTGGCCAGCTAGTCTTCTGGTTACTGTTGCGCATGCCAACTAGTCTTCTGGTTACTGGCCTTCATATGTGCGGCAATGCCAGAAACTGGAAGATCAGCCGGCCAACTGTTCATCATGCAGACATGCATCCCAGTAGCCATAAGATTAGCTGGCTGGTGTGTATGCATGCCCTGGGACATCCACCCATTTGCCAGCCAAGAGTGCTACCGCCAGACGCTGCCATGAGCCCACCTGCCTGTCTTGTCACCACGAGGAAAGGCCCCGAAGCTGCGCTGCCCAGTATCCACATGGGCTGCTGCAGAGGAATGCCAGGGGCAGATGGGGTACTACCTATTTTACTGTCCCCCCCCCCCCCGGCAATACAAATTCTCACCCCAGCTCCTCCAAGGTTCAAAAGTGCTCTCCACCAGAGGAAGCCCCATTGGCAATCCTCCTGTCCCTTAAAAGCCCCATTCATTTCATTTTGCTTTCCTTCATTCCACACCAGCCGATCACCTCCCAGATTGAAGACTTGCAGCAACCAGCAGAATGAAGCCATTCTGCGCTTCTGGACTTCTGTTGGTGCAAGGTTGATCCAAAACACAATACCTGGCTCTCAAACCCACCTCCTTACTCACTCTTTTGCTCACTTCTTCTCCTCTTCTGCTTTCTGCGCATGCCCCTTTCGCAGCCCCTTTCGCAGCCACTTTGTTACCAGAAAAAAGGTTTGCCATTACTGGACTAGAAAGTCATTTATCTGAAATAGTATAGGTTCTCCTACTTGAACAGGGGGCTGGACTATAAAACTTCCAAGGTCCCTCCCATCTCAATCATTCATCCATTCAATGGATAGTGGATATCCCCATATATATGAAGATACATGGACATGGACACAGATTGTGAAAGTTGGACTCTAGTCACTTCTCAGTTTACTGGGTTTATTAGCAGTTCATAAATGGCTAAACACATGTGTTCAGATCAAAATTCATGAAGCGTTCCATATTTTTGTTGTAAGCCGCCCTGAGTCTAAGGAGAAGGGCGGCATAAAAATCAAATAAATAAATAAATAAATAAATAAATAAATAAATAAATAAATAAACAAACAAACAAACAAACAAACAAACAAACAAATAAATAAATATTTTATCACACAAAAATCTATTTACAATTTGTTTTTCCCATACACAGAAACATAAGTATAGATATTTTCTATGATATACATAACTTTCTTATTACTTATCCCAACATTTAAGATATGGGAAATATTTAGTATTTTTAACTCAGCTTGAAATTTAAAAAAATGACTTTTTTAGTAAATAAAGTCTACACATAATCTAAAATTTAAATACAATTAGGCTAAAACATTTTGCTAATACCATGTGTATATTCTTATTACCTACTATGAAAAGCTTTGAATTTAAAGTATAAGGCTAGTTTTGAAACTATAATTTAATTTGAACTGCTCAGACAGTATAATTGAAGAACCAAATTATTGCTGCCTTTCCACTAACACATACCTCAGCCTCCTTTTCATCATACAAAGTTACTTTCAAAAGAGATTTTGGTATTCAGGATGGTTAGGGGTTTTTTTGTACCAGACAGATGGCTTGACAAGATTCACTAAGGAAGATTAAACAACAAAACTGCAGTAACGTTTGAAAAAGTAAACCAGAAAAGTAAAAAGTATTAGAAGAATGAACTTACCCTATGTGTTAACATATCAACATGTATTCATACATGCAACGAATCAGTTTTTTCTTTAAGTTAAATTTAAATTCCTTTTCAGTAAAGACCTTTTATGCATTTTGATTGTTCTATATTTCTGATATTTTATAACCATGCAATTACGAAAGAAGCAGTTGTCTTTTGCTCAGCAAGAAAAGTTCCATGTATTGTGCTAATAGGATCATTTTTGCTTCAGAAGTACATGGTGACAATTTTCAATAAAGCGAAATATATTCTATCATTCTTATTGACTCTTTGATTACTTTACACAGTCAAAAGATGAGAGAAAACTGTTATGAGTAGTCTATGGGTACATGAAAGAAAATGGAAGCATACATAAGATTATCACAGTTTGGTTACGGATAGTCCAAGATTTGCAATCAGTCATTTAGTGACCGTTTGAAGTTACTGAAAAAAGTGACTTACGAATGTTTTTCAGAGTTATGACCACTGCAGCATCCCCATGGTCAGGTGATTAAAATTCAGATGCTTGGCAACTGACTTATGTTTATGATGGTTGCAAGATTACATGATGTCTTCTTGAGAACTTCTGCCGAGCAAAGTCAAGGGAGAATCCAGATTCATTTAACAACCATGTTACTAACTTAACAACTGCAGTGATTCATTTAACAACTGTGGCAATAATAATCATACAATGGGGCAAATACTTTGTTTTGCAACAGAAATTTTGGACTCAATTGTGGTCATAAGTTAAGGACCTCCTGTATTCCCATGACTACAATTCCTTTACAGAATCTTGGCTCTAACCCCAAACTCTGATTAAGTTGATCTAATATGCTGCATAACTTACTTTTTCTTTCATCTTTCTGTTTGATTAATAATGTTGGACTTTTGTTAAAGACTAGCTTCTTGTTACACGCAAAGCCATTGTGTGCATTATGTTCTGAACATTTCCCAGATTGAAATGACAATGGGAAAGCAAGAAAAACAGCTAGATGTTAAAGCTATTGGTAACAGCAGTGAAGAACAATATTACACTTTTTTCCATCTCTTTCTATTAATTTAATGAGAGCCTACTATTCAAAAGAGAGGAAGTCTTGGTGTCAGAGGTTAAGAAATGGATTATGAATGTGTGTGACTAAAAATGGTACTGATGAATCTTACTATTGAAACATTTCTGTTTCACTGTTTGTCCCACCCACTGTAGAGAGAAAAAGACTTTGGAAAGAAATTGTACCTAGTCTACTGAAAAAATTGGCATCAACACTTGTGAGGTCAAAGAAGCAGTCACTAATTCAATACTGTAAGCATATCATAAGTTTTATATAATCAGGAGGGTGCCTGGAAATAAATTAGAGAAGCTATTTAATGTCATGTATTTTAAAAATAAATCACGTGGAGTGATGAAAAGGAAGACCTGAGTATTTGAATAGATTATTTCAGTCAGTTATTAAGGTTTTGAGTACTTCAAGATAAAATGCTGATAGTGATGTCAGTTGTTGGAAACATTTTTTAATATATCACCTGGTTAGTATCATGTAGCCTTTTAAATTCTGAACTCATTGGTTACTGGATTACATTTTCACAGAGCTGTAATTATCCCTGTATGCAGAGCAAAATCTATTTTAAGGGCTTATGATTATTCAAGAAAGATGGTCATATCTCTCTATGTGTTGATAGTTTTGTTTTTAAGATCAATCAGTATAAACAGTGTTAAAATACTGTTATGGATCTAAAGCAAGAATGTTGATAGCTGATGGTTTTATTGCTGTTGACCTAAAAAAGAACTTGATTGTTCATTAAAATCAGTAAAATGAATCAGAAAGCAATACGTTTCTACTGAGACCATTAAATAGAAATAATCCGCTTTTGTTGGTTGCAGGTAGTCGGTGTCAAAAATCCAGGCAGTTAAAATAGTCATAGGACTCTCATTTTAGCTTCAAGCAGTGATGGGCTCCTATGGGTATGGTCAGGAACGCAGTACCGGTAGCAAAATTTGGAACTCCACCCAAGAGAACTCAATTTGCACTGAAAGATGTTGAAACAAAATGCATAAGCCACGCCCACAGTATGGTAGTAAAAAATTTGGTAGCTCATCACTGGTTTCAAGGTACTTAATGACAAAACAAGTCCTGGAATTTAATACTCAATAAATCTATTTATCTAGCACTACTTACAAGCCCACTCCTATAGGATAAAATTTAGAACACACTTGTATCTATTATGAGAAGGCACATGAGACAATGTTTCTTGATGTATATTCAAGGCTCTGGAAGAGAGATCAGTACAGCTCCGTTTTCCTTCTGAGAGCAAGCAAACATGTTTATTTAAGCAGCGCTTTTCAGAAAGAACTTGGATAATTAATTTGGGATTATTCTATATGAATAATTGTCCATATACATTTATATATGGATATTATTTCTCAGCTTCCTGCAGTTATCACAATCTACTATGACAGAAGGACATAGAAATTAATCAATTGAGCATTCACAATTCAGGTATGAGTGTCTCAATAAAAAGTCCTAACCATTTTTTATTGTAAAAAACAAAATTATTGTATCATGAACATTAGATGGCATTAAGCCTTCACAAATTACTTACGTGTTAAGTCTAATCCTAGCTGTCATTTCATCATACACTGATTAATCACAACTAGCAGCCTTTGCCCAGGTGAAACACAGGTCAGGGCAAGGCAAGGTGTCTCAGATCAGAACCTGACATTGCAGGGAGTTATGCTTGAAGAAATCTGTTGAAAACCTGTTTTTAATATGACTCATTGATGAATGTGCTTTCAGGCACTAACTTTCATCAGCATCAAATTAAGCCAAAACTTTAAAGCTTGAAAGCAGAAGAAAAAAAAACTATGTCCATGTAAAAGATGGTAAACCAAAACAAAATATTTCACATGATTGATATTCCCCCCATACATGAAGCAACAGTATTTATTATGTCCTGCATTTTATATTTATAATTAATAATGTTGATACTTTTGATTTTAAAAAAGCTAGATAAGTCAGCTATTTTAGATACCAGGTAATAACTGATATAGAAATTTTGACTGTTGATTTTTCTATTTCTTCCAAATTAAGAAAATAGAAGAAAATTACACAAAGGTTTCTGAATATATAAAATAAAACAAATTTTTAGAACCTAGCATGTGTTAAATCAAAATATTTGCATTTGAGAAAAGCAACTTTAATTTTTTTTATATGCATTATGATTCAGTAAAATTAGGAATGCAACAGTGCAACCTCTTCACCTTTTCTTGAAATTAATTTTTGATATCTTCAAAGAAATCTTCCCCAATTTTGATTGGAAATATATTCTGTACACTACTAAGTTAACAAATGAATCCACCAAACCCATCGTGTTTAGTACCAATATATTTAATGAAGAGTTAATTTTGGAATGCTATTCAAAATTTGAATACCGTAAGTCTTTTTTTTAAAGGAGAAATACAGCACATGAGAGGAAATGTAAAAAAGTTATTTTTTAGGACTGAAAAATCTGTCACATAATAAAAACCAAAATAGAAGCAAGCAAAAGCTTCACTGAATTATTCATGCAGTATTAAATATTAAATATTTTATAGTATTAAAAATGATTCATAACAATAAAACTCAAAGAGGAGTTCACTTCCAAACAAACATGACATAGACTATAAGTTTGCATAGCATGTAGTTTATGCTATGCAAACTTATAGTGAACTTTATGAAAAATGATAATGCAGCAGTTTGAATACTATTACTAATAAGATTAGCAGCTAACAAGATTATTCAGTTTTACAGCAATGTTATTGGTTTTTATTTTCTTTGTAAATTATGCTGGACTAGATGAACTGTTGTAAAACTTTTTGATGAGATTATAACATTTCTCACAAAATGCTGTAATAGCACACAATGGTTCATTCAAAAAAGAAAAGAAACATTTAAACACATGCAATATACAGACAACAAATTATAGAGATAAAGATAAATATAAATATATAGATATAGACATATAGATGTATATCAAGAGGTGAGGGTAGAAAAAATAGTTATTGGGAGAAATTATAAAGAACAAAGATTAAAAAATCTTGCCAATACATTTTTTTCTATTGTATTTGCCTATCAAGGCAGGATTTTTTTTAACTGTTAAATTAAACTTAAATTAGTATAAATTTATTTATATAATAATTAGGATAATATTATCTAATGCATATGCAGCCATATATTTAAATGTTGTTTTAACAGTTCCTCTCTACTATGACTCAGATAATTCTGTTGTATTATTTAATTTAGACATAGCATTGCAAACACATGGGGAAAACAGTTACAGCTAACAGCTATACATAGTTTATACACAAGATCTTATATATCCTAACTAAGCCATGGATGTTTTAACTGTTTTATTGAATAAACTTATTTCATGCATACTGCTAAACAATAATCCTTGGTTTATACTTCATGCCATGCAAAGTTAAGCCCTCCTCCAATACGTTGTAGTGCTGTTGAACACTGCCACCTAGTTTTATATATTGTTAGGTAGCCAGGGTTAATAGAGGGCCTTATAATTTCTATACACAATCAAATATCAAATATAGCAAGCCATTTCAGTTTTAGGATTTTTTCCCTCCTTGCTTATAATTTAAAAACTTTCAAGATTCCCATGTCAATTGGGAAAAATGAGGAACGATATCTAAACTTCTTGAAAGTAATGTTTTCAACCATATTCATTTGCAATCAGGAACTTTAAATTATAACGGGAGTGGCTCATTAATTTTTTCCTAATTCATAACAATCGCAATGCTGCTTTGTTTCTGTAATTTTAAAACAGATCTCTGTATACAAATCTGTTTTCAGAAAATAAAATGCCACTGCTTAAATAACATTTACAGGTAGCAGTTACAACTCAATAGCAGGTTATGTCTATATCAAACTTTTGAATTTAAGCTTCCAGGAAATAGAAAAAATAAAAGCTAGACAATGCTACTGTTGCCAGTGCATCAAATTAAAATCTTTCACAACCACTACCTATTTGTCAAGATAGCAAGTCTTGGCATGCAAAATAGTGTATGTTTATCTTGTGATCTTGGCTGTAAACCAAACATGCTTAATCCTTCAATGACAACTGCACAAACTTCATAGCTACGAAATTCCAATTGGATAATACAAACTGGATGTTTATCTATTAGTTAAAGTAGAAATCAAAGCCCTATCATCACACATTTGAATAATTTAGCCCTACTCATACAGTAGGTATTATGACACACCAACTGCAGCATATACCCATCTAGAAGACTATACTTTAAGTTGTTTAGCATAATACAAATCCTTATGGCTTCCAGTTTTAGAGTAAAAAAAATTAAAATTAAAAACATACTGCATGTAAGTGATAAGATTTTCTTATAACTTACATGCAGTATGCTTTTGATTTTTTTAAAGGCAATAAAACCCCTTTCCATCCTTGCGCAAAGGTATTTTATTACATTTTTTCTTCCTGAAATGAATTAAAGAAGTAGGCTTTTCCCATTTCTAAATATAATTTATTTCACCAAATAGCCACAATAATTTCTTTAAGAACATATACGTTTATTAAGCATGTAAGGGATTAGTAATTTGATTTTTTTGGATCATCAACAACAATTCTACCTTCTGCACTATTCACTGCTTAGCAGTCATATGACTTAGAAATGGAATACAGATACGAACACTTACATATACCCAATCATGAATAACCACAAATCCTTCTATGCAAAATTGAAAACAGAACTTAGTTTTCTAATATGACAAATTTTCATCTATTCAGCCAAGTACCTTTTCAGAGCAATTATGCAAAATCCTTTCATTTGTTTTTGCTTCCTAATGCAACTATAGATTTAATAACACTTTTCATGCTGCCATGAAGAGCACTTAAAATTGCTATTAGCACCTACTTCTGTTCCCCTTCTTTCTATTTATTACCTTTCTCCCATGTTATGGACAGGTAGCTGAGGAGAAAAGGATAAACTGTAAAAGCACATCTTCCCTTCTAAGAAGTTCTAGCTTGAATAAATCATTTGGATTTCTCAGAATGATCTATTATGGCTAAACAATCCAACCAAAGGAGCAAGCCCCAAAGCACATGTTTTAAGTTCTTTCAAAATTAAATACATGTTATGAACAGTCATATGTAGGTTTAGATTTCTCTTATGACACAATTAACCTGTCAGTGTCATTTTATGCTTTATTCCTTCTCTTTACTAGTTTTTGTGTTCTTACAATAATCCTATGAACTTGATTTGCATTAAAATAATTTTTACTGTTTAAGATTATAGTAATGAAATAATAATTTAAAAATATAATTTGGTTTTACTAAATGAATACCATGGCCATAATTGCCAATAATTTCTTTAATGAGAAGAATATGGTTCAATTCAATTTCAATTTATTAGATTTGTATGCCGCCCCTCTCTGAAGACTCGGGGCGGCTCACAACAATAATAAAAACAGGATAACAATGGAACAAATCTAATAAAATTATATTAAAAAACCCCAACAATTTAAAAACCATACAACACATACATACCAAACATAAAATATAAGAAAGCCTGGGGGAGATGTCTTAATTCCCCCATGCCTAGCGATATAGGTGGGTCTTGAGTAACTTGCAAAAGACAAGGAGGGTGGGGGCTGTTCTAATCTCCGGGGGGAGTTGATTCCAGAGGGCCGGGGCTGCCACAGAGAAGGCTCTTTCCCTGGGGCCCGCCAAACAACATTGTTTGGTCGACGGGACCCGGAGAAGGCCAACTCTGTGGGACGTTATCGGCCACTGGGATTCGTGCGGTAGAAGGCGGTTCCGAAGGTATTCTGGTCCAATGCCATGAAGAGCTTTAAAGGTCATTACCAACACTTTGAATTGTGACCGGAAACCGATCGGCAGCCAATGCAGGCCACGTAGAAACGTGGGCGAATCTAGGAAGCCCCACGATAGCTCTCGCAGCTGCATTCTGCATGATCTGAAGTTTCCGAACACTTTTCAAAGGTAGCCCCATGTAGAGAGCGTTGCAGTAGTCGAACCTCGAGGTGATAAGGGCATGAGCGACTGTGAGCAATGACTCCCTGTCCAAATAGGGTCGCAACTGGTGCACCAGGCGAACCTGGGCAAACGCCCTCCTCGCCACAGCTGAAAGATGGTGTTCCAATGTTAGCTGTGGATCGAGGAGGACGCCCAAGTTATGAACTCTCTCTGAGGAGGCCAATAATTCCCCCCCAGGGTAATGGACGGACAGATGGAATTGTCCTTGGGAGGCAAAACCCACAGCCACTCCGTCTTGTCTGGATTGAGTTGGAGCTTGTTGACACCCATCTAGACCCCAACAGCCTCCAGGCACCAGCACATCACTTCCACTGCTTCGTTGACTGGACATGGTTGCACTGACAAGCATAACATCCCAATTTCATCAACTATCTCATCAGAATAACCCTACACTTATTTAAATTTAAAAGGTAATATTTGAGTTTAACAATGCACACAGATAAAAAACTTTGTAAGTAGTTTTACCTTCAACTTTTAACTATGATTAACTGTATACATTTTAAAATTTAAGGTCATACTTTGAGATTCTTCTGAATGTAACCACTGAAAAACAAGTGCTTGACAGATATTTGTTTACGTTAAACACATGTACACGATTATTATTAAATCCTCCATCCAAATGCAGCTAGAAACTACTTTAAAATAAGTTTAATATACATTTATGAACGCAAACCAGGATGCTATATGGAAATTTTTACACTTTATCATAAGTTTTCTTGTTGTGAGGAACATTTTTCTAAGTGCCCAGTTATTGCACACTTCAAAACCAATTTTGTTGAACACTTTCCATTCTTGACTTACATAACTTGCATTCTCAAAGAAACAAGTGTGCTTGTATATTTTTTCACAATCTCTGTACAGCTGCTACAAAGCAAAATGAGCAATTAAATTTCCCTTGTTCACAGGTCAGCATGAAGAAAATAAGAAGGAAAATAAGCACTGACTAATTAGGAGTTTTAGCATTAATAGTCTCAGTCACAGAATAAAAATATTTATTTTAGTTTATCCATTCTCAGAAAAATGCAAAAAAAGATGACATATTACACAACAGAGGTACCTTGATTTTCTACAAATTGTTAATCAGAATCATAAAGAGTTTTATGAGTTAGCAAGTACTGACTTACTAGGATGCATGTTGACTCACAACTAGCTACAATTCTTGAAACTGAGTCTCTCAGATTACATTTTTTTAGTATCTGAAAATCTAACCTTTTTATTAGCCTGTTGAATGAAAGAATATGTGTGCAACCACTGAAGGAAAAATTTCATCCATCCACTTTATTCTTGTACTCATCCACTTTAAACCAGTTTTCCTCCAAATTACTACTAACGGATTGAGAGTTCTATTACATACCTTTATTAGAAAAACCAACTAAAAACAAGAAATGGTCAAGGGGTGTAAGTAGGCATAAAAACTGCTGCTGAAAAGTGTCAGTGCTTTGAAATTTAGCCTTAAGATTATTAGCCTGCTGCTTTGGAAGGGTTGTTTGTCTGAAGAATTTAACCCCTTTTGTAATACCTAAACTGAACTTTTGTCTGCCCCATATTATTATTATTATTATTATTATTATTATTATTATTATTACAGTGATCTCTCGGTTAGCGCGGGGGTTACGTTCCAAGACCTCCCGCGCTAACCGATTTCCGCGTTATATTGGATGCGGAAGTAAAACTACCATCTGCGCATGTGCGCCATTTTTTTCATGGCCGCACATGCGCAGATGGTGGAGTTTGCGTGTGGGCGGCGGGGAAGACCAAGGGAAGATTCCTTCAGCCGCCCAACAGCTGATCTGCTCCGCAGCGCGGAAGCAGCGAGGAGCCGAAGATGGGGTAAAGGCAAAGGGGAAACCCCATCTTCGGCTCCTCGCTGCTGCCGCGCTGCGGAGCGGATCAGGTGTTGGGCGGCTGAAGGAACCTTCCCTTGGTCTTCCCGCTTGCCGCTTGCCAGTCCACACACGCCCCCCTGGATGAGCCGGCCACAGGGGCGAGGGGTGGGGAGGAAGGGGCAGGACTTCCCGGGCGGAAGGCGTGCTCGGCTCTGCCGCTCCAGCCGCTTTCGGCCGAGCCTCCCTAGCCAAGCGACTGCCTTCCGTAGCAGCGGGGAACATCGGCGCAGGAGAGGACCGGGCGACCGGAGAAGCAGCGCTGCCGCCGCCACGCCTGGCTCGACTTCCCTGGCTGCTTGGCCGGGGAGGCTCGGCCGAAAGCGGCTGGAGCGGCAGAGCCGAGCACGCCTTCCACCCAGGGAGTCCTGCCCTTTCATCCCCGCCGACCACAGGGGCGAGGGGTGGGGATGAAGGGGCAGGACTTCCCGGGCGGAAGGCGTGCTCGGCTCTGCCGCTCCAGCCGCTTTCGGCCGAGCCTCCCCGGCCAAGCAGCCAGGGAAGTCGAGCCAGGCGTGGCGCTGGCTGTCAACTTTTCTTTTTAGCACTGGGGAGGCAAGTCAGCTCCTGCCCAGTTTTAAAAAGAAAAGTTGACAGCCAGCGATTGTTCCGCTGCCGCCAGCATGGCCTGGCTGGCAGCGGAAGATGTAACGGAGCCCACGGGGGATTCGCCTTCCTCCCACCCGCAGCCGAGACTGATTGTGGGTTCCTTCGCAACCTCGGAGAGCTTCCAGGGCATGAAAGCTCACGAAAACCAGGAAGCTCTCCGAGGTTGCGAAGGAACCCACAATCAGTCTCGGCTGCGGGTGGGAGGAAAGCGAATGCCACGGGGCTGGGCTCGGCTCCCCCCTCGGCTCCCCCCCTTACCAGCCCCGCCGCGGAAGGCTCCATTCTGTTCCCTGCCGGCCCGATTGAGCGGCCGGCGGTCTCCATTCAGGGAACAGAATTAAAAAAAAATTATTTTTTAATATTTTATAAAAAAAAATTTATTTTTTAATATTTTATTTTTTTAAATAATATTTTTTGAAAAACCGCGTTGCAGCGTTTCGCGCTAATCGAGAACGCGCAAGTCGAGGGACCACTGTAATTAGATTTGTATGCCGCCCCTCTCCGTAGACTCGGGGCGGCTGTTCTTCTAGCTACTTGTTCTTCTTTATCCTCATAGTACTAGTAGCAGCAGAAGCAGGACTGGTGGCTTGACCTTAGAAATGTGACTTCTGACAGTTTGTACATGCGCACCTTTGTAAATATGCACAATCTTATACAGTGATCTCTCGATTAGCGCGGGGGGGCTTACGTTCCAAGACCTCCCGCGCTAATCGATTTCCGCGTTATAGTGGTGCGGAAGTAAAAAACACCATCTACGCATGCGCGCCATTTTTTTTCATGGCCGCACATGCGCAGATGGTGGAGTTTGCGTGTGGGCGGCGGGGAAGACCAAGGGAAGGTTCCTTCAGCCGCCCAACAGCTGATCTGCTCCGCAGCGCGGAAGCAGCGAGGAGCCGAAGATGGGGTAAAGGCAAAGGGGAAACCCCATCTTCGGCTCCTCGCTGCTGCCGCGCTGCGGAGCGGATCAGGTGTTGGGCGGCTGAAGGAACCTTCCCTTGGTCTTCCCGCCGCCCAGGCAAAGGGGAAACCCCAAGATCGCTTGCCGCTTGCCGCTTGCCGTATTGCAGCTTGGAGCCTTGCTTCGCCTCCTTCGCTGCAATACGGCAAGCGGCAAGCGATCTTGGGGTTTCCCCTTTGCCTGGGCGGCGCTGGGGCCATGTGGAGCCGCTCATCTAGGGGGGCGTGGACCGGCAAGGTGCCCTCCGCTCTCTCTCTTTCTCTCCCTGTTACCGGTGTGGTATAAGAGAGAAAGAAAGAGAAAGGAGGGCAACTTGCCAGTCCACGCCCCCCTGGATGAGCGGCCCCGCATGGCCCCAGCGCCGGACTCCGCCGTTGCCTCCGCCCTTGTTCGGCTCTGCAGCTGAGAGGCCACGTCCACCCCCTCCTCGGTGTCCCCGGCACCCAGCGTCCCCACGCCGCCTCCACCTCCCGGTAATGCGCCCGACCTCTGCCTCTCTCTTTCTCTCTCATATACCACGCCGGCAACAGGGAGAGAAAGAGAGAGAGAACTAGCACGGACTTATAGAAACATAGAAACATAGAAGACTGATTATTATTTTGATTATTTTATTATTAATTATTTTTTAATTAATATTTTTTGAAAAACCGCGTTGCAGCGTTTCGCGCTAATCGAGACCGTGCTAATCGAGGGATCACTGTATATATATATATGTCCATATGCATTTGAGATGATGCAGTAATCTGGATTTGAAAATCCTGCAATGGAAGAGCAAGAATTTCCTCAACACATTTGCCAACAAATGCTACAAAATTATATTTGATTCTTGAAATGCAGATAATCTTCCAATCTTCACATTCATAATTTGCTTGTTTATATATATGTGTATGGGTAATATCTGTATATTACTGGGGTGTATGGGGGTATTCAGGGAGGGGTAGCACCTCTGGTGTCCTTTTACAACAGCTCCTTTAGGGCAATTTTTAGGGTAGCCTCATTCACCTTTGGTCCCCACCTGTCACTCAGCTCTCACCTGTGGCTCCTAATAGCTGTAGCATGCACAGCGGCCACACCTCGGGCAACAGCTTTGACAGGCTGGCCAAACCAGGCTCAGAGTAGCCAATGGTTCATTGTCCTTCAGCGAGATAGGGACTTGTATATCCCGAGCATGTGAAGATAGAGTCCGGTGGACTGAGCGGATGAAACCTACTAGAATAGGTCAACGATCATGAAGGCGATCTCTGCAAATGATGTGGTACACTAAGAGCACGGCAAGATACAAAAGACGCTCTTGTCAACCACTAGGAGAAGGGAAACTCCGACTGCAAAGGAACCAATTGTATTAACCTTTGCCATTCCATAGGAATATTTTAGAGATGTGGAGAGGGGACATCTGCTGCTTGGGTAACAGTCTATTATCCATACTAACCTACCCAGGCTTCATGTTCTGGGGAATCCAGAGCACAATACCATGGTCTTTCAAGACTGAAGGATGCCAATATATTACTGAAATGTGTGTGTGACCTTTAGCAGGGTGAAATTATGCACCATAGGGCAACAATTTTTGAAACAAAGTACCTGAAAAAGACTATCTAACACTCTACATCCAAAATCCAGAGTTCGTGGCTCCCATGGAATTGAAATTTGGCAAACTTTATAAAACATTTTATACCATTAAAATTATCATAAAATGTTATATGCCATCGTACCTCAGTATTCATGTTCTGGAAAAGCCATGCATACACCATTTTTTTTGCACTGTCGCGCATGCAGACAGCTGTTTGTTGCGAGCACATGTGTGCCAAAAACCTGGATGACAAACAGGCATGGCCGTGCATGCTGGGAGACATGGCTTTGTGTGACAATTTGGGCATGCGTGCCATAGCTTCATATTACAGTTTAAGGTTGTTAACTGAAAATGGGGAGATTTGTAGAATTTGTTTCAACTGCACATTTCATAATTTTTTTTCTACAATTAATCATCCTTATGACCGTTCATTTAATTCAAACTTATGATAGTGCTGAAAAAATCAGTACTCACATTTATGACCATCACAAAGTCTCTGTGATCCCATGATAAAAAAAATTGTGGGAGCTGTATGTACATTAGCTGCAATGTGTGAGGTCATGTGATCGTATTCATGACTTCCCAGACAAGTCAATGAAGGGAGCCACATTTGCTTACAACTGCATGTTTCATTTAATAACTAGTGATTCACTTAATGACAATGGTAAAAAAAAGTTGTTAAACCAGATATAAATCACCTAACAACCACCACACTTAGCAAGGAAGTTCCATCCCTGATTGTGGCCATAAATCCAACTACCTATATGCCCCTCTTTTTGAGAGATTAACTAAAATTCAGGTTGTCTTCCTTTCCATATTTCTGTTCTTGAGTAATAGCTATTTCACTTCATATATATTGCCAAAAAGAATTTTTGTTAATGTTTTATTCTTTCTAAATTTATATACTGTCAGACAAGCCTTTTTAGAATGTCTGCTTTTGCCATTTCTATGGAAAACAGCATCACTTAGATGAAAGCTATGCCTTCCACACTCTTTCTGAATCCAACTCTTCTTTTTTACATAACTGCTTGTATCAAGTTTCATTTATCAGTTAAGATTAAGGCATACTTGGATCTGTCAGATATTTCTAGGTGCCGGATGAGTAAAAAGTTGCCATTTCTCCTACCTTTGTGCTAACCTGCTACTTAAGTACTAAACAGCTGGTGAGCCACATTGATAGGAACAGTTGTACAGTATGTTCTTCAATTATGTGCCACATACATACACAGGTATGATTCAAATACAACAAGCTCTATCTCTTTCTTGGTCTCAATAAAATTGTAAACACTCAGGTAAGAATATACAAATAAAGAAATGAAAAGCAGATTCTAATTATAAGATCAAATCCTACAGATGTTTTGGATTGGAGAACAATATTCCTCCATGATAATTCAAGATTTGCCAATGGGATAGTTTCCATAACTGAAGAAATTCTATGAATCAAAAACTATGAATTCAAAATTCAGCACATCTATAAGGTACCAAGCTACAATAACCTAACATATTAGATTCTGGAATAATTTGGGCCAGGTGATGCTTATAGATATTGCCAGGAAATTGGTATCTTTATTTGTTTATTTTTCCCAGTTGTTAAGAAAAGCATACATTGTTACAGTTTTAACTACTATGGATATTCCTCTTTCCTTAAACATTCCACATTCCATAGTATTCCAAAATATATTTATACATTTACAGCAACTATTGCAAATCTTTGCTGAAGATGCTATTTTCTGCTAAACAAAATATCTTACTTACACAGCTCCCAAGCAATATTCCCTCTAGCGTGGGTGGGTGCGCGGCTACGCAGGCAAAAACCAAATGCGGCACGGGGTTTTCAAACCCCGCATGGTGGAGCCTGCACAGTTTCTCCCCACCTAACTGCTGATCTGCCCCTCCCAAGCTGTTGGCCAAGGAGAAACCCCCGTGGGCTCTCTGCCTCAGGGCAAACATCTGCGCCCTGCCATGTATGTGTGTGTGAGGGGGGAAGCTGAGCACTCCATCGTGAGCTTTAAAGAGAAAGGCGGAGGGAGGGCAAGCCAAGAGCTCCAGTTTGGGCAGCGCCACGGGAGTGTATGTGGGGGGAGGGGAAGGGGTGGTCGATCCCATTTCAGACTCCTTCCCTCCCTCTAAATAGCTAATCCCAATTTTAAAAATTATTTCAAACCATTTAACATTTAGCCAATTAATACTTATGTAAATTTCTTACTTAATTATTAATCTTAAATTTAGTCAATTTTAGAAAAGAACAAAGGGAAAAAAATATAAAAATTCTCTATTTTCAATCAATTAAAAATCATTAACACCATTAATCTCCCCAACAATTCTAAATTCAATTCCATTTATGCATTAATCCAAATCAGTATCACCTACTACATATCTTATTATAATCAATACTTATAACTTTATCAAAACAGATCAGCAATTCCTAAATTCATATATCTAAATAGAAAAAATAATTAAAGTTTAAAAAGAGCAAACAAACAATACTCCAAGGTTAATCAACCCTTCTTAAACTCCAATTTTCTTTAATCTGAGCAGAACTTTGAACTGAACCCTTTTCTTTTTTATTTTTTGTATCCCCTTTTCCATTTTATTCTTTCTATTTTTCCTTCTAGGAAGGAAGGACTTTGTTAGAAAAATAAAGGGGGTATTGGATCAGACTTTGGACACTTGACAACGTAGTTATGATGGTGGCAATGTCCCAGGGTTATGTGAACATCTTTTGGGATCTTCTGATAAGCAACTGCAGGGATTCACTTAACGACTGTGGCAAGAAAGATGGTAAAGTGAGGCAGAACTCACTCAATAACCATCTTACTCAGGAGATAGAAACGTTGGCCTCCATTGGGGTCAAAACAGAAGTCGAGGATTATCTGTCTAACCAGTGCACTCTTTTAGAAGCAGATCAGGAGTTCATTTTGAAGCTCCATAGAAACATCTAGGGGAGAAGGCAGGTTGTCCTCGACTTACAACAGTTCATTTACTGACCGTTCAAAGCTGCAATGGTCCTGAAAAAAGTGACTTTTTCACACTTATGACCTTCGCAGCAGCCCCACAATTGTGTGATCAAACTTTAGCCACTGTTTCATATTTATGACCGTTGCTGTGTCTTGAGGTCACATGTCCCCCTTTTGCGACCGTCTCACAAGCAAAGACAATGGGGGAGGGGGAATGGAGAAGCCAGATTCGCTTAACAACCGGGTTTCTAACTGATCCACACCCAGGCATGAAAATATGCCACTCAGACACTATATTTTTCCGTCCACACCGGAAAAAAATTAGAGGGAACATTGTAATTTTAAAAAGATTTCAAGATATATATTGTACATATTTTATAGCTAGAGATGAATTAGAACAGAATAGGCATATATTTTATGCTTTCCATAAAATATAACTAGAGCTTGATATACCAGATATCTTGAAAGCAAAACATTCATAAATGTTAGCATTGTTCCTTATTTTTTGAAAATATATTATAATTATTATTTTTGAAATAGATATATAGTTTCATATTTTCTTCAGACATAAAGACACACACTTTTTCTACAGATTAAATTTGTGCAATAAAGGTATACTCAGGAAGAATTTAACAGCATAGCCAAAACATAAATTATTGCATCTAATTCTTATTCTGTTCCAAGGCCACTTTGGCTGCATACTCAGACTTTTAGTAACTTTGAAAATTGTAAGTTTATGAGGATTATAAAAGACAAACAACAATATGAAAATATACAAAATTGAGCACTACATAAAGCTGAATTTGTAACACAATAACATACTGTATTTTTCAGAGTATAAGATGCATCTTAGTTTTGGGGTAGGAAAATAGGGAAAAGAATCTGCTTACCAGATATTCATCTGGCTAGCATCCTTAGTCTGGTCAGCTTCAGCACATTATTTTATCCCCTGGTTAGGGCTTAAAAAAACCCTTATTTGGAGAGAGTAAAAACAGGTTGCAAGCCAGTAAGAGCTGGAAACATCATTAGCACCTGGAAAGAAACATTCGGAGCAAGTAGAGCAATTTAAAAAAAAACCTGAAAGACTTAGGGCTTGGAAAACATTCTTTGCAGAGAGAAACAATGAAAGAGCTTGCAAGCTGGTAAGAACTGGGGACATTGTTAACACCTGGTTAGGGCTGGAAAGAAACCTATTCAGAGAAAGTTAGAGCAATGGGGAAAAAAACCTGAAAAGACTTAGGGCTTGGAAAACATTCTTAGCAGAGAGAAACAATGAAACAGCCTGAAAGGTAATAACTGGGAAGATTGTTAGCAGCTAGTTAGGGTTGGGGGGTGGGGGGTACATTCAGAGTATAAAACACACCCAAATTATCGACCTCTTTTTAAATTATTATTATTATTTAATTTTATTAGAAAAGAAAAGTTTGTTTACAAAGATATATTACATTTAAGGGTATATAAACACACAAAATACAACATTAAAACAAGAGAGAAAACCTTGATCTCTTTTTACTAGGTTGTTTTTACTTATATGTTTCTAGGGTTTGCAGATTTTTCATATCATTAGCAAAGTATCTTTTCATTTTAGTTCCATTCCATTATATTATAGTGATAAAATATTACTTATTAATAATACATTGTATTAGTGTCAAAACTAAATTATTAGTAGCAAGTAGATTCATTCTTAGTCAATTTAATATCTCACCTTTCATAGAAAAACAGTCATTTGATTCATTCTTTCCTTTCTATATTCTATTGTGGCTATAACGTCCTTTTCCTCATTTCCTTAAAATCTCCTCTATGTGCTGTATTTGAATTATTTACCATCTTAATTGTTTATTTTTTTCACAATTTATTTCTTAGTCTTTGGTAGCCAATTATACCATTTGTCTCAAATTTTATAAAAGGCTGAATCTTCTTTCTCTTTTAATCTCATTGTTAATCAGTTCATTTCTGCCAATTCCATTACAGTAATACCTCATGATGCGAACTTAATTGGTGCGAGGAAGTTCGTAAGACGAAAAGTTCGTAAGACGAAACATTGTTTCCCACAGGAAACAATGTAAAGTCAATTAATCCGTGCAACCAAAAACCCCCCCCGCAAAAAAACGGCTTTCCGGCTGTTTTAAAAGGTGACAGCCGGCCTGGGGGGCTTCCCAGCACCCCCCCGAACCCGGGTTCGGGGTTCGGGGGGTTCTGGCAAGTCCCCCAGGCCGGCTACGACCTTTTAAAACACCCGCGCCGCTTCCCATCTGTCTCCTGAAGCCGAACGGCAAAGCCGAACTTCCGTGTTCGGCTTCAGGAGACAGATGGGAAGCGGCGTGGGTATTTTAAAAGGTCGCAGCCGGCCTGGGGGGCTTGCCAGCACCCCCCCGAACCCCGAACCCGGGTTCGGGGGGGTGCTGGCAAGCCCCCCAGGCCGGCTGCGACCTTTTAAAAGAGCCGCGCCGCTTCACAGCTGTCTCCTGAAGCCAAACGGCAAAGCCGAACTTCCGCGTTCGGCTTCAGGAGACAGCTGCGAAGCAGCGCAGGTGTTTTAAAAGGTTGCAGCCGGCCTGGGGGGCTTGCCAGCACCCCCCCGAACCCCAAACCGGGAAGTTCGGCAAAAGTTCGGGGTTCGGGGGGGTGCTGGCAAGCCCCCCAGGCCAGCTGAGACCTTTTAAAACACCCGCGCCGCTTCGTAGCTGTCTCCTGAAGCCGAACGCTAAAGCCGAACTTCCACGTTCGGCTTCGGGAGACAGCTGCGAAGCGGCGCAGGTGTTTTAAAAGGTCGCAGCCAGCCTGGGGGGCTTGCCAGCACCCCCCCCGAACCCCGAACCCGGGTTCGGGGGGGTGCTGGCAAGCCCCCCAGGCCGGCTGCGACCTTTTAAAAGAGCCGCGCCGCTTCGCGGTTGTCTCCTGAAGCCGAACAGCAAAGCCGAACTTCCGCGTTCGGCTTCAGGAGACAGCTGCGAAGCGGCGCGGGTGTTTTAAAAGGTCGCAGCCGGCCTGGGGGGCTTGCCAGGAACCTCCCGAACCGAACCCGGGGTGCAGCCAAATTTTGCCTCTTCTTACGAACTTTGTTCGAGTTACGAACCGGCATTCGGGAGGCTTCTGGGAAGCCCCGCCGCCCGGCTGTTACCTTTTAAAACAGCCGCGCGGCTTCCCAGCTGTCTCCGAACGCAGGTTCGTAACTCGAAAAAAGTTCGTAAGAAGAGGCAAAATTTTGCTGAACCCCGGGTTCGTATCACGAGTTGTTCGTAAGACGAGGGGTTCGTATCTTGAGGTACCACTGTATTTTGTTTTTTATGTGTACATTGGTAGGCATAGTGTTTTTCTTCCAATCTTGTGCATAGCAGATTCTTACTGCAGTAATTAAATGTGTAATCAAATATCTTTTATCATTGTTTCTTTTTGAATCAATCATTCATACTTAAAATATTTTCAGTCTCATTTATTATTATTATTATTATTATTATTATTATTATTATTTATTGGATTTGTATGCCGCCCCTCTCCGTAGACTCGGGGTGGCTAACAACGATGATAAAAACAGCATGTAACAATCCAATACCAAAACAACTAAAAATTTCCAATTTGTGTGATGAGTCTTATCTATTTTTCAATTTTTTTCCAGTAAGTCCTAGCCTCCGCACAAGTCTATCACATATGAAAATATGTTCCTAGCTCTACTGTATATTTCCAACATTTAGAAGAGATTCCTGGATAATTTTTTGCTAGTCTTACTGGAGCAAGACGCCAACAGTAGAATATTTTGTAAAGATTTCCTTTATAAGCTGTATCGACCTCTTTTAGGGAAGAAAAGGGTGCATCTTATACTCCGAAAAATACAGTACATTATTTTTAAGTTGAATGATTTTGGGGTTATTTCTTAAATCATTAATTATTCCATGTTCACAAATAAGGAAAATAAAAAATATTTTATTCTACAAACATTTTTTTCTGTTTTGGGCAGTACCACTATATGGAGGAGTGATTTTTATTGAAACTATATCAATTAGAAACCTTAAAGTTTCCCATCTTACTTTGCAAAATTCAGACGCATCAAAAAGGAGGGGGCAATCATTCAGCCAAGTTGGGTTCTTATCTTTTTCTGTAAGCTAGCATTGTGTGTCGGGGGAGCATTTAACTGGAGTAGGTGGGGTGGGAAATTATTTTCATGGGGCAGAAGAGGGACTTGGAACTAAAGGCTCCACTCCTGGTTTTGGTGGTGATGTGTGCTGAAGTGCTGGGCAGTTTGTGCACTCAGGTCAATCACTTTCCCACTCAAAAATGCAGAGATCAAAAAACAGAATTGTGTTTCAGGCGGCAGGAAGTGCTGGCTGCACACCGCAATTTTTGGAATAGAGGAGGAAAGTGTTTTTGGGCTGCAGTGCCGGCCAGAACCACCCACTGCCTGAAACGTGATGCTCGTTTTTTGCCTCCGCATGTCCCATTTTTTGAATGGGGTTGGGTGACCAGTGGGTAGCTCCGGACAGCACTGCAGCTCGGAAATGCTTTCCTCCTTGATTTCAAAAATGGGGCATGAAGAGTAAAAAAAAAAGAGCATTGCATTTCAGGCGATGGATGATTTTCAAATAAAGACATTTTCAGTTGAAAAGCATCGCATTTTCTAAGCATCCTTTGTTTTTTTAGATTCTCCATTTTTAAGAAGACAACACAAGATGTCAGGGTTTTTTTTTTAAAAAAAAATTCTGAGCTTTTTCAGATGGGAAACATTTGGGAAAAGATGGGAAAAATTGCCCTGAATCATCAAAAAAGTGTGAAGTGCAGAGGCTGAAAACCTCTGAAGAGTGGGGGCTGTTGGGTGGACGCACTCAGTTTTTGAGCCTCTTTTGGGTAGTAAAAAGGTGAGTTGTATATTCTGTGTCTTATATTTTTCAGAATATTCTTATATTCCCAAAAATAGAGTTGAGATATTTCGAGCTCCTTTGCTCTCTTCAGTTAGCCATACCCTTACCGGGATTCAAACCTGTGGAGTCTGCCTTGAAAGACAGCAGATTTAATCTCTAGACCACAAGATCTCCTCTGCTCAGCTACCAGGGAAGAGCCATATGGTTTTTTTTTTCTTTCATCAAATAACCTATATAATATATATTCTATATCTTGCCTATATAGAACATTACTTTCTATTAAAGATTGAATTAAGAATTTAAAAATATTTATGGAGAGAGGTAAGTCCATTAAGAGATAGTTTCTATTTTGACACAAAACAGTTTTCAAACATGTGGAAATTAAAGCATCACTGCAATGATTTTTTTAAAAAAAATACGATAAATTGTCTGTATCTTCTCAGAATCTTTCAGTTGTTAACTTTTCCCAATACTTTTTCTTTTTAAAAAATATCATAGGAAAAAAGTAATGAAAGCCAGCTATTTGTTTAACATGGCTTACCCAAGCTGTTTGTATATTTACAAGCTGCTTAGCTCTATCATTATATTAAAATTTCCAAGAACCGAAACAGAAGAATATCACTTTTTGAGAAACTATGCATACTTCGCCTTGTGGTCTACCCTCTTGATTTGGTTGGAATACAACCTTTGACATGACTGGAAGCTTGAGGTTAGAAAGCAGAGCAGTTCGAACAGATTTTAGGACCAGATACAAGTTACCAGAAGGCCCAAGACAAGAGAGGGGGAAATCTTTGCAAGTATCTCAAAAAGTCAAGCATGACACTCATTCCCCTTCTAAAATATCTGTAATTTCAACAAAAGTATAAAACCAAAGTATGGAACAAGATACAAACCGGTGGCCATTTTAAATGCAATTTAGGAACAAAAAAGAGGCTTGAGTTTTAAACGGACATTTCTTTTCCTTTCATGTTGGCTTCACTGAAAGGCTATTATTTGGTGATTGCAATTGCCCCATTGCTTGCTAGCAACCCAGGAGTGTGCATAATGCACAAACAGTGTGAACTAGCTGGTGGAGAGTGTGACACCCCTCTTTGTTAAGATAGCCTCAGTTAAGACCGATATGACTGCCTTAAAGGAGAGGGTAGCCTGGATAGCAGTCCCTGAAAGCTTTTTTGCTGCCAATTACACAAGGATCAGTGGAGTTGTTACTCTCTCCAAATTGGCAGCTTGCCGCACCCCACAAAGGCATGGCAAAGAGGAAACAGGTTGTTCCAGACCCCACAAGGGCCGCTTTGAAGATACCATGGGCCAAGGGATTCTGTACTCTTTTCCACCGCTTCCCCTCATATTGAGTGTCATACAGAAGATCTTGGAGGAGAAAGCGGAAGTCATTCTTGTCGCTCCTTATTGACCTTGCAGGCCATGGTTTGTGGACATAATGAGCCTTTCAACCTTTCTATCCTGGAGGTTTCCTCAGCACCCTAGTCTCTCAGATCCTTATACACCCAGACCCTCAGTGGTTCAAATGACCACCTGGTGCTTGAGCGGGTTGCTCTGAGGAAAGACAATCTCTCCTCCAGGATCATTGGGTCCACAAGGAGTGCAGCTATCTCAGCAGCATGGGAGACTCAGGCACTACTCGAAGAGGTCTGCCAAGATGAAAACTTGATCTACACCATCTCCCTTTGTGCGTCACTGTAAAGTGGATGTGTGTGCCTGGGAGGAATTACCAATGTTACCCTTCTGTTTGGACAGTCAGCTTTGGTATGTCCCGTTCCTAGATGTTACATTCACCTTGAGGGAGAAGGGACATTCATTTTACCTGATACTCCAAGTAGTGGATATAGTATCCAGTCTCGTCCTGTTTAGTCAATACCTACTGTTGGCTTTGGAATAATAGAGAAAAATATTTAATTGACTTTGGCACAACAGAGTCTATCGTTTCATGTCTTCATTTCAAACTGTCAAGCATAGTAACAAGGGCGGAATCTGAACAACTTTGACAGACTGAGTCCAATCAGAGAGCAGATGGATTTAACCCATTTCTGATACTATATACAGTACTCAGAGAAGAGGCTTATCAGGTAAGACGAACGCCCCTTTTCTTAAATGTGACTGTCATTGACCTTCTTCTGCTACTATTTTTGTTTTGCTTTTAAAGTTAAACCTATATTACTGTGCTACTGCAACTTAGACTGATCTCTTTGATTGTTGGCAAGTTAACATTAGTCTGCAGGATATGTGAAAAGATGCATTTTATTACAGCCTAGGTAATAAAACATCATCTAAAATATAACATTTTATAAAATGTTATTTTACCGCTTAAAGCACAGGAATTACAGATATTTTAATTTTTACTTTACCTTTGATAATTCATACTTGGTAAATAAAGCAAATCTATTTAAATGCTGAAGCAATAAGTGTGCTATTCACTAAATAGCAAAAACAAATGAATACTACAGCACAAAAGGAATATTGTCACTTTCTTGTACCTTAGAAAATTGTTTATTTCTAACTCAAAGAATAGAACAAATGAACTGCAATGTACCAGGGGGAAATGTAGCGAAAGAGAAAAATAGAAAGAGATGTTACAGTGGTCACAGCAAAGTATTCATGGATGATTTTTAGGAATTCACAAGTGCAAAATGGATACAGAGAAGAAGAGGTTAATTATAAGTGACACTGTATAATTTCTATTGAAGAGAATCCTGAGGCGTGTAAAAAGAGAGGTTACCCTGAAGTCTAATAAAACATTATGCTGGAATGCCTCTTTCTTATATAGGAAAGGAAGCTGCATTGTTTTATGGCTGGGTAGGCAGCTGGCACTACACTTTGACCTCCAACCCTGACTCAGCAAGGAGCTCATTTATGACCTCACAAGAATCAATCAATTAAATGAGATCATTCAGGAGAAAATCTCAGACTGTTTGTCTTCTATCCACAGCTCTCCTCTCATTCCCAGACACATGGTGGTATGCAGGTCCTGTTAAGCTGCACAATTTAGTTTCCTTCATAAACTCACCATTTTTCATGTGTATTTGATAGGTTCTTTCCCTCCAATTCAAAGCTTCTTTCAGAGGAATGTAAAAGAGTGTGAGCTCTCTATTCTTGCCATAGATTTGATTAATTTGTGGTTTTTCATGTGCCTATTTGCATTCAGACAATGGAAATAGACTGGTTCAACTCCATCTACAAGCAATTTAAGGCAGAGACATGTGAATATGTGAAAGAAAAAAAAAGATTTCTAGAGTTGCTTCAACTTAGGAAGTAAGGAGTATTTTTTAAAAAATGAAACATCTGGTTTAACACTAATAATGGCTGATAAATTACAGCACATTTGCAAAGATAATTATATACTTTGAAAGTTTTATTTAGATGAAAAGAGATTTCGTTTAATCAAAGACATCTCTTCCCAGCATATCAAGTAATAAGAAATGTATATAGTAATGTATTACTATAATAATATGATGTAATAATGTATATAGTAATGTATTACTATACATATAATGTAATGTATTATTATATTATAATGTATATAGTGATGTATATACTGGTACAAGTAATGTATATAGACTCATTTATTTAGATGAAAAGAGATATCCTTTTAATCAAGAACATCCCTTTCCAGCATATAAATCAATGAACATAGAATAAACAAATATATCACAACTTATTGGGGGTTTTCTGATAAATCTTAAACATATTATATCACATGATGAGAAAATGGCATCTGTAGTCAAAACAATCTGCATTTGCTCTACATGACATCAAAAATAAAGAGATACAATGCAAGATTGCCAGCTTTATTATTGTACTTAATCAAAGTTTGTTACAAAGTTATATTTTCTCTTCTCATGAAAAGGTTGTGGAACAATCCAAGTCACTATCTTTGATTTACCATACAGGATGTAGCCAGAGGTTGGGGTTTTTTTAATCTTTATTAATAATAGTAATTATAAAAATAATTTGTTTTATTACCCTATTTGCCACCCAGAATGAGTGGTTTAAAAAGGGTGGCTATAAAAAATGTCAAGGATAGGTTCATAACTGGTTACAGATACCCTTGTTCTCTCTGTGTTGTTTCCTTGCTATCCTAACAATCTCTTCATTATCCATAATTTATTTCTGTTCTCTCTTACTTCATCTGCACATATTGACCTATTCATCCATGCACCTTTGTAGTTTTCCCCCCCTAAATGATTTCCCCCGCTAAATCATTTTGCAACGAATGTGCCATTTTTTAAAATTAATTTTATTACACAAACATGATGCTTGATTATAGGTATAACAAAATGAAATTCATGAAAGTTATACCATTATCAAATTTCCTATATAACACACTAATGCACTTATAATTACATAAGAATATATAAATGAAATAAAATCTGAAAAATGTACTGATAGATTGGAAATGAGTGATTATATCGCTTTAGATCACTTCTGATTTATTAAGGGGGGGAGAAAACTCTACATTTCCCAACATTTTAAACACTTCGCAGGCTATACTGTATGGGAAAGGGTTTTTTGAATATAAAATTTCTTGATATTATATCAAGTGATAAGATGATATGGGATAAGATATTGTGGGATGAGACCCAGCAGATCCTTTTCTGCATTAGGCCCCCCCATTTTGGAACATCCTACCCTCCAAAGTGAGATCTGCTCCACCCTCCTATCTTTCCATAAGAGCCTGAGCATCTGGTTCTGCCAGTTGGCCTGATGACCCAACAAGGGAGTCCCATAATGGAGATGGCTACAAGATTGATAGCAAACCCTACCTCCTCTCTCACTCCCTGCATCCTTACCTGCCCATCTTTTATTCTCATATATTCTTGTGTATTCTCACTGTTTTCTTTTCACTGTTTATTCTATTGTTCCATTACTTTATCATTGTTATGTTTACACTTCTTTTCATTTCTCCATTTTTATTGCAGTAACATATTTAGAGAAATCCCACGGCGAGATAGGTGGCATAATGATAATGAGAAGTAGGAGGAAAACCACTGACAATCCAAACTGTCAACTTTGCAACGACAAAGTTGAAACTGTTTCACATTTAATATGTGTGTGCAGCAAAACCGCGCGCACCGATTGCAAAGCTACACACAACCAAGTTGCTAAACTAATCCACTGGGGATTATGTAAAAAATATGACTTATCTGTATCCAAAAAGTCATGTGAACACAAAGTGGAAAAAGTTGTCGAAAATGAGGAGGTGAAGATCTTGTGAGACTTTCAAATACAGATGGATAGTCATTAAGAACACAACATGCCAGATATCACATTCATCAAAAACCAAAGAACTGTAAAAAAATCATGAAATATTGCAACCTGGCCATTGAAACTATGTGATTATGGATAAAACATGTGACAGTGATACCCAGTGTCATTGGGGCCCTCAGCACCATGTCCAAGAATATTACAAAGTACATCAAGAAATTGCAGCTTCCTGCAATAACACCAGTGGAACTGCAAAAGATTGCACTACTCGGAACAACATACATTTTAAGAAGATGCGATACTTAGGATGCTGACAGCAACCTGTATCAACTATCTGAGCTAGTCAATGATATTTGCGATATACAGTGTTCCCTCGATTTCCACGGGGGATGCGTTCCGAGACCGCCCGGGAAAATTGAATTCCACCGAAGTAGAGATGCGGAAGTAAAAACACAATTTTTGGCTATGGACAGTATCACAATCCATCCCTTAACCCTTTAAACCCTTAAATTACCATTTCCCATTTTCTTAACAACCATTTACTCACCATTATTACTGGTACTCATCGTTGAATAAGACATTTAGTGATCTTGATATTTATAAACATAATTATTTATTAACAAATTTTTTTTTGTTATTTATTTGCAAAAATTATTAGTTTGGCGATGACATATGACATCATCGGGTGGAAAAAACCGTGGTATAGGGAAAAAACCGCAAAGTATTTTTTAATTAATTTTTTTTTAAAATCGTGGTATAGGCCATTTGCGAAGATTGAACCCGCGAAAATCGAGGGAACACTGTATTTTTAAATGTTCAGTTGACTGAGTTTCATGTTTAATGAATAAAAGATTGTTGTTGTTGTTGTTGTTTTTTGTTTGTTTGTTGTTGTTGTTATACAGCCAATTGCAACTGTTAATTAGGTTCATTCTCTAGAAAATGTTTCATCAAACTTCCACAGCCTGCAGAGCTGCTTCTGTCTACATCAGCAAGAGTGGGAAATTTTCCAGCCTTCAGACTGTGCATAATCTAACCAAAGGGCAGAGTACATTGGAATTTAATGGGTCGGGCTTTCGAGCCAAAGCTCTTGCTGATAAGCCATACTGTGATTACAAGCTCTGATCACATAACTGGTGAACTTTCATTCTGAAATTATCATGCTTCTTTTTCTTACATTCACATTATTTTTAATAAAAACTGCTATACAAAACAGACTGAAAAGGAACTGGTTTTGACTATTAAAATAGTCATTTATTAGCTAAACAAAATATAAACTGTCCAGTGATTTTTCTAAACAAACTAACACTTTTCATAACCTCACATCCGTAGCAAGGGCAGCATAATGTACTTTCACTAAGCAGAATATTTGAAACATCTTTCTATACACTGAACAATCTAATGAGATGAAAGAAAATCCTCTGTAATTTCATAATATAGTAAGGAGATAATTCCAGCTGGTAACTTCTGGCTCTCTGAAGAATTCTTCCTCTACTGTGCTTCACATTTTTGTTGGAACATGGTATGGGTGTGTACGTACATGTTTCTACTGCATTCTATTCTATTGCAAGAATATTTTGCAGACTAGCAGTATTGCAAAAAGAGCAGTCAAAATATTGCACAATTACACTCTTTGGTACACGGCCAACATCGAAGAATATGGTTGTGCATGGCTTCTTTACATATAGGATAGGCAACTGAAAATATTTTATTGACAGTAGTTTAATCTAATAAAAAGGTTCATGGAAATATTTATTGATTACAGAAGGCTTCTTCAGTTTTCATAGTACAGTATTGCCTATGTACAGTAACTTTAACTAGCAATGGCACCCCCTGCTGGCTCTTACTTTGTAATTTTTCATTTCATTTTTCTTCTAAACCTCTGACACACACACACACACAAAATTCCAAAATACATTTCAGAGTCCTTTGTAGTTTAAATATATTTTAAACTTAAAAAGTTACTGGATTGCAAATCTTCACTGATTTAAAATTTTACCCATTGTGTATTACTTAAGACAGTCCTCTCAATTGCAAGTTTTAACATATTATTTCGTAGTTAAATGTGTATCTAATATCTGTTAACCACTATATAAAATAAAAGAAATACCGATACATTCATGAGATATCAAGAAGAAACTGAATTTCTAACAATGAAAAATATTAAAGCCATAGGATAGAGAAATGATACTTTCCTCCCTAAAATTACATTACAAAGCAATAATCTGACTCCCTTGTCATTCATTGATATTAATAACAAAAGATGGTAGCAGATGCTCAAAAGAACAATCACTTCTCCCATAGGATTCTATATTCCTTGAAACTCAAATTTAACATATAAAAATTGCAAATAAACTTTAAATAAAATTTCCATGAAAGAAATTGATTATTAATCACTGCCTTTGAATATCCTAAAGGGAAAAAAACACCCTATCCTTCAAAATGTGTGTAATAAGCACTTAGTTTCATAAAATTAGTACAAGTGGGTATTACCACTTTCATGGTAAATTAAAATTTTAAATTAAATTTATTGTTTGGGATTACAAATTTAAAAAGTTTAAAGAACAATTTTGGTAGATTTCAATAGAGAAAAGCACAGCTTTCCTTGAGATCCTTACAGTTGTCACTTTCCACGAAAGCTGGAAAGAAGAACAACTGTTGTTTCATAAAATTACACTGATCTTACGTAGCAACCTCGGACCCCACTAAGACAGCCTCCTTTCAACACGACTGCTGTAGCATTTCAGGGTCTGACAGAAAATCCTGTGTAACACAAGCAGCAAGATTATCCGAAAGCACATTCCCACCATCATCAATTGGAAACGGTTACTTAAGGAAAACTGCTGCTAATACGTTCCAGTCAGCTATGTCACTAGGATGACAAAAGCTCCAATAAAAAAATATGCAACATTTAACCTGATGGCAATAGCTCTGATTATCTGTCAGAAGCATTCATCTATTTTTCTTGTTGTCCGATAAACCATCCCATTGTTTCCTGAGGAAACTCTATGCATGTTAGTCACACTGATGCAAACAAGCCATTTGGCTTAAGCTATCTAAGCTTCCTTAAAACATTTTCTGTTTCCAACCTACACAGACATGGATTGAAAGTGAGAGGAATTAGACTGTAGAATAAGTAGAAATTCATAAGAACTGTTTTGCCTCTTTATTAAGTTAATTACCCACAATATTTTGTAATGTCATGCAGACTATGCAGCATTTCAATAATAGACAGATGATGCTAAAATATGCTGTTAGGCACTATTGAGAGATAATGTATTAACAGTATTAAATTCTTCTTGGCACATGAAGAAATTACAAAAAAGTTGAAATTTTGCTAGAAGCTGAAGAATGGTTCCTAGTGATGTAAAATTTTAAATATAAATTCAAATACTCAGTTACTCACCCTAATTTCACTGTATTTAAACAGCTAATGAAAATCATAACTTTTAAGGAAGCATAGAATACTAAGCTGCTTTTCCCTATGCTTATAAAACTGGACAAAGGGAAAGAGAGAAACAAGAATGTAAAAATATTAATGTATTTCTTTGACTTTTATCACAATATTAATTCTGAAATGTTTATGCTATAGTATTGAACTACCTGGCTTTATCTATCAGAAAGTCAGCACAATTTACAACCACTAAAATATGAACCAGCAATATCCTCTTTTAATCTCATTTCAATAGATTTTCATGGTCAATAAGTTAATTTTCTCTCTCATCATCATTAGCTTGTCTACCATTGAAGAGACTCAAGCAGCCAAGATAAAATATCACACTAATTCAATAGAGATGGTTAATATTCTGTGATGCTCTGTTTTAGCATTGGATCATTCTTATTGGAAACTCTTTGCTACTGTACTTTGCAGTGCAAATATTACATATCTCATAGACGGTTTCTTGCATGGAAACCTAAAACCTCAGGTTAATTAGCTATAAGAGTCACTTGAAAAAAATCCAATATAATGCTACTTCATGTCAACATTTTTTAAGAAAACAAGAGGGACTATTTAAAACAGGCTCCAATGTATTATCAGTAAGTAGAGTTCATTTTTGCCGGCAACACAAAATAAGGCTGATAAATGAAAACCATCTTCCATGGGTTTAAGCTAATACACCATTAATATGAAAAGAATTTGACAGTTTACATAAGGGATGTGACCTGGTGCCAACAACCTCTGGCTTCTCCATTTTCCAGATGGAGAGAGATTAGTCTAAAGCCTTTATTCACATAAGAAGATTTCCCCTCCCCCCCGTCCCGGAAAAACTATAAAAGACAATTCCAAACTTCAAGTCTCCTTCACAAATGTCTACTCAATTCGAGTCCTTTAACTAATGCCTATTAAAAGAAGCCCTTGGGCCTGAAGCTACTGGGGAAAAAAGACTAATGCAAACTCCACTTTAATGCTTGCCTTTAAAAGATCTATTGACAAAACCAATGGGGAGAATTTGGACAAATGTTAACTTAAGGAAAAAAAGGTTGGTGAGTTTCAATCGTGGATGTGAACGCCTGCTTGAGTTTGATCTTGACAGGCTTAAGGCAGGAAAAGTTAATCCTACTTGCATATTAAAAATACGTTAATTTTAAATTCAGCGGGTATCTTTTTCCCATTTTGAGTTATAAGCATCACTGAAAAAGACTGAAGTACTTTCTTGTTTAAAATAGTACAGAGTTACAGGACAGAGTACTATCTCTTCTTTTGAAATACTAATGAAAACTCTCCATTAACAAAGCATGGCACAATTTCTTAGTAACCCTTAAAGAAAGCAAAAATGGGAAATTGACTATTTCAGTACTTTGTTAAGGGAGTACAATATGAACTGAAGCAGAAATTTCCCTATTTTGTTTTTATCTTAGACATATAGAAACCATAACCGTTAATTACAGAGCACAAGCATTTAAAACATTTTCTATTACTATGACACCATTAAAAGTTATCTATAGAGAATTATTTGTTTGTTTGTTTGTTTGTTTGTTTAAATCTGGAACCAGCTCCCCCCGGAGATTAGAACTGCCCCTACTCTTCCTGCCTTCCGTAAACTCCTTAAAACCCACCTTTGCCGTCAGGCATGGGGGAACTGAAACATCTCCCCCTGGGCATGTTTAATTTATACATGGTATGCTTGTGTGCGTGTCTGTTAGTATATGGGTTTTTTTAAATCTTCAAATATTTTAAATTTAGTCGGATTATTTATGATTTGTTCCACTTGTTGTGAGCCGCCCCGAGTCTTCGGAGAGGGGCGGCATACAAATCCAAATAATAAATAAATAAATAAATAAATAAATAAATTTGTATGCCGCCCATCTCCCTAGGGACTTTAAGCAGCTATTTTGACTGGCATCAAAACAGAATCACATCATCTTTATGGTCATAATCTCTCCCTAAGTGGACAAAACTCTTGTTCTGAAATATAACAAAAGATCAGAGAAACATGTACTGCTTGCTTTCCATAGTTAAAAAGATAAATATAAAGGAATCCTATATTTCAACACTTTAGAGAAGTGAATACTTTTGCTGTTCTGTTCTGATCTAAGGATACCTTCTAGGCCTAGAGCAAAACTGTGAACGTTTGTCACCTCCCTTTCTGAGTTGGAGACAAGATTTCTTCTAACTTTGAAGTTTCACTGACGAAATTCCAGACTTCAGCCAACTCTGAGAAGAGGACAGTATGGCTCTCTCAACTTTAATTCCAGAACTGGAATGAACTTAAATTTATATTGATAATCATAATCTGGCTTCTTCTATAATTATGGGAAGAGGTAAACAAGGGTTTTATTCTAATAGCATTATAAAGCATTATATTAGCATTCCTACATAGATAAACAGCAATTTATTTATCTCTTCTAAATTTTAAATATTTTATTATAGATTTTAGCATAAGTAAAAAAATGAACTCAGTTATCTTTCCATTTACAAAATGGAAAATTAAGAAATGGAAAACAGAAAAAGTGTAGATGTAAAGATTGGAGAAGATATAAAGGAATTACTTCCAAACTTCTTTATAGGAGTTACACACAAACTAATTATCCTTTCTTCCTCTTCAAGATTACATTACATGGCTCTCTTCATTCATATCCAACCTTTTTATTTTATTTTTTAACAATTTTTATTGAATTAATCTTTAACAAAGCAATATACAAAATACACATATATACAAGATCAGCATACAAAAGGAGGGGAGGGAAAATACACTAACGTAAACAACATAACCTAACCTAAAAAGAAAAGAAACAAAGAAAAAAATTGTATATGTATATTACAGCATTACATATCGCTACCGTAAGTCTTATTATGTTCTTTACTTTTGATTTATTTATTCTTATCTTTCATCACCCATAGTATCTTGTGTAATATTATTTATTATGTTGATTTTTTGTGTGTTCCAACCATTTATACTACTTCTCCCAAACACTATAAAATTCTGTGTCCTCTTTATCCTCTAATTGCATTGTCATTTTACACATCTCTGCACATTCCAGTACTTTGGTTATTATCATTGTATTTGTAGGGATTATGTCTGTTTTCCAAAATTGTATGTACAAGATTCATGCAGCTGTCATAATAGGTAATATGACATATTGGAGGTTTTTATCTATTTTTTTCCTAAATATTCCTAACAGAAAGGTTTCTGGTTTAAAGTTCTATAATCTGTTTGGTTACTTCATCAATCCTAGAGACCAATAAGAGCCCAGAGTTGGCGTCCTCCAGGTCCCGTCCTCTAAGCAATGCAGGTTGGCGGGGCTGCGGGGGGGAGAGGTTCTCTGTTGCTGTCCCAGTTCTATGGAATCAACCCGCCCCCCAAAACATCCATACTTCTCCCACCCTACTGGCCTTCTTCAAAGCCGTGAAGATCTGGCTTTGCCGGCAGACCTGGGGGCCATGAACTGACATCCATTATGGCCAAATTGTGTGAATGATATGCATGTATTTTGATTGGATTGTTAAACTGTGGGTTTTAATTGGGGTTTTATAGTTATAGTTTTTGACTTTTATATTTAACTTCTTTTATTGTATTGTATTTGTATTTTTATGTCATTGGAAGCCGCCCTGAGTCCTTCAGGATTGGGCGGCATAGAAGCTGAATTAAATAAATAAATAAATAAATTCATTTTTGTATTGTTTTCCAATACTTCCTTATATTTGAGCATGTCCACCACATGTGATAATAATACAAATTTCTTTGTTTGCATTTCCAACATATAGGCAATGTGTTGCGAAAAATTTCTGCAAATCTTGCCGGAGATAAAAGCCACCTACGGTATATAACATTTTATAGATATTCTCTCTATAGGATGAAGTCATTGCCATTTTATAATTTTTATTCCATAATTTGTCCCAGAGATCCAATTCAATAGTGTGGCCAAAATTTTGTGCCCAAATTATCATTACCTCTTTCACTGTTTTGTCTTCCATTTTTATATGAAGTAAGCAATTATAAAATTTAATAATTATTTTCTCTTCTGTACCTAATAATATTTTATCCAATTCTTGGTGTTCATTTTGGAATCCAGATTGCAATATATCTTTTTTATATTTAGTTTGCATTTGTAGATATGTCCACCAGTCAATGTTTATCCCCCTTTCTCCCATTAAAGAAATTGTTCTCGTTTTCAGATTGTTCTGCTTATCTAATAATTCCTAATGAATTGGGGTAGATTAGGGGCTGCATTGGGGATATCAATTTAGGTATCTGGTTGCAATATTTATTCTTGATATCTGACCAGTTATCCAGTAATATTCCTCTGATGTAATGGTGCTGAAAATACTTATGTTCTGGTGTTTACCTTACCAAATAAAATCATGTCCTTCTATTGTTAAAATTATTTTATCCATGATATGGTTGCTGCTTGGTGATATAGTTTCCAATCCGGTACCCTAAAACCGTCTCTCTTCCTTTTATCTGTAGTAGGTTTTTTATTATTATTGCTTTTTTGCCAGACCAAATAAACTTCAAAATTAATTTATCTAAATTGGTATAGATTTTTTCTTTATTTTTATTGCACTGTTTAAAAGAGATAAAGAATCTTAGGCAGTATGCTCATTTTAATCGTGGAAATTTTGCCCATTAAAGAAAGTTGTAATTTAGATCATTTTCTAACTGTTCTTGGATTTCCTGCACTAGTTTCACATAATTGTCTTCCTTTATTGTTAAGCAGTTGGCTGTCAACCAAATTACTAGATGTTTAACTTTATTCATTGTTTGAATTCCTAGGAGTTCTTCCAATTTTTTTTTGTTTCTGTGTACAATTTTTGGTTATCTACCCCTGTCCTACTGTCTACTGTCCTCTTTTATCATTACTTTTTTAACTTGTGTTAATACAAACTACTACTATCCTATACATGTTTGACTGACAAACAAACAAACAAATAAACAAATAAATAAATTTTGGGTTTGGTCCTTATTAATTTTTAAGCCAGCCACCAGGCCAAAATTTTCAATTTCTTTTATAAATTTGGGTCCAGAGTTTTGGAGATCTTCCATAATTAAAACTATATCATCTACAAAAGCCTGGATTTTGTACTCAACCTTTTTAATTTTTAAATCTTTAATTTCTGGATTTCTTCTAATTTGGATCAGCAATATTTCTATTACAAAAAAATGAACAATAGAGGGAATAAAGAGCATCCTTGTCTTACGCCCATCACCTCCTCTATTTTCCCTGTCATGTCACCATTTATGAGGATTCTCTCTATTTGTGTTGAGTATATTGTATCTATTGTTTTAATGAATTTGTCACTGAATTTCATGTATTCTAATTGTATTGTAAAAAATTTCCAGTCTAGATTATCTGTGTGTCAATAAATATTAGAGCCAATTGTTGATTTGAGTGAGTTTCGTAATATTCTAGTGTATTCATAATTATTCTTGTATTGTTTCAAATGTGTCTTTTAGGAAGAAAGCCATTTTGGTCTGAATGTACCATTTGATTTAATATTATTTTTAATCTTTCTGCCAATATTGTTGTAAAAATTTTATAATCCGAATTTAATAGTGAGATTGATCTGTAATTTGGGATTGAAGTCTTATCTGTATTCTCTTTGGGGATGAGTATTATGAATATTTCTTCCCATGATTTCAGTAATTTGGTCTGATTCAATGCTTGGTTGTACAGTTCTACCATTTTCCTTCTGATGCATCTTGAAATTTTTTGTAGCTGTCCACCAGAAGCCCATCTGGTCCCGGTGTTTTGTTATTCTTTTGTTTTTTGATGCCTTCTCTTAGTTCTTCCAATGTAATTTCTTTGTTTAATATTGCTTGTTTTCCCTCCAGCACAATTGGCAAGTTTTTGTTTCCTAAATATTCTTTGATATCTTCTTTCATTTCAGTTCTTCCATACAGAGTTGCAAAAATGTTTTGGATAATCGTCTTTTTTTCATCTATGTCATGGTGGAGTTCTCCTTTCTCATCTCTAAGTTGTTGAATTGTCCTGTTTACCTTTTCTTTTCTTAATTTACAGGCCAATCATTTCCCAGACTTGCTAGTGTGCTCAAAATAGTTTTGTCTTATTTTTTTTAATGTTAATACCAACCTTTATTTCTTCACCTGAAGCACAGCTAAGCAGCTACTCAGATGTCTTTTGGGCTGAAACCACCTTCTGAACATGCACAGAAGTGAATTCGTACAAGTGGACATGCACAAGTGGAGCAAGCGCTTACGCACAAAATGTCGCAATGTGAGCCAGTGGTGAAGGTAAGTGGAACCCACCCTCAATCTATATGATAACAAATCAAGTGTTTTCAAATATGGTTTTGCAAAATACATTCCCTGTTGCTTTTGTCGTTTGTGACACTGTCATAGACTTCATGACTGTATAAATATATTGTAATATTTTATCCATAAAATATATATTTGGCATATTCATTATGAGACCATCTCAAAATATTAAGATATACTTTGAATCTTATTAGAATGAAATCCAAATGTTTTATTATATTTACTTTACACTAAGAACAGAACAATTGTAAAATTAATATTATTTTTAGTAAACTATGTGGTTATGAACAATGGTAATTTTTCAGTTCTAGGTTTATAAATGGAAAGATAAGCATACTCAAAATTCTCAAATAAAAATATTCTAAAATGATAACAACTTTGCAATTATGTAATAAGTTTAGAAAAATGCTTACTGAAAGAAATCTTATATTGCATCACATCAGAACAATTCTCTTTATTAGAGCATTTCATATCAAATAATCACTTTTGCTTTTAAGAATAAAAATATTCAGATTTATTCAAAAATTAAGCTATTGTTCTGCCAAACATTTGAAAGTAATTCAGAGATTTGTAATTTGAAAATTATGATCTTCAAAAATATATTTCTTTGTATAAATGTTAGCTCCCTGTACAATGATTTAGCTAATCAGCAATTCTGCCCTACTTAATTTCATCCATTTATGGATCCTTTCATCATCAATTTGTGTTCACTGCACATATTCAGTCCCATTACATTGTTTGGGGATAGTTTATTTTTTCCCTGATAATATTAGCCTAGTTCTCTTCTTTTTTTTTCATGGCCCTATTTGTCTAAAACCTAATTAAAGAAACTAACTTGCAACTTTGCCTCCAAATTGTAATACAGTGAACCCTCGAGTTTCGCGTCCTCAAGCATCGCGAAAGGGCTATTTCGCGAGTTTTCAACCCGGAAGTAAACTCCACCATCTGCGCATGTGTGCCTTTTTTTCTATGGCCACGCATGCGTAGATGGTGGAGTTCCCCAGCTGGGAAGCTGGGCGGCTTCCCTGGGTCTTCCCCCTCTTGCCCCGGTAAGACCCCAGCGGCGGCGCAAGCAACGGCGTGGGCGGGCGGGCGGCACGCGCGGGGACACCCCAGCTCCGCTGCCCAGCTGGGGAGCGGAGCTGGGGTTTCCCCAAGCGCGCGTGCGTCGGGGTTTCTCCAAGCGCGTGCTGGGGCCGCTCCCCAGCTGGGGAGCGGATCTGGGGTTTCCCCAAGCGCGCGCGCGTTGCTGGGGCCGCTCCCCAGCTGGGGAGCGGAGCCGGGGTTTCTCCAAGCGCGCGCGCGTTGCTGGGGCCGCTCCCCAGCTGGTGAGCGGAGCCGGGGTTTCTCCAAGCGTGCGTGCGTTGCTGGGGCCGCTCCCCAGCTGGTGAGCGGAGCCGGGGTTTCTCCAAGCGCGCGCGCGTTGCTGGGGCCGCTCCCCAGCTGGGAAGCGGCCCCAGCAACGCGCGCGCGCTTGGGGAAACCCCAGATCCGCTCCCCAGCTGGGGAGCGGCCCCAGCAACGCGCGCGCGCTTGGAGAACCCCCGGCTTCGCTCCCCAGCTGGGGAGCGGCCCCAGCAACGCGCGCGCGCTTGGGGAAACCCCAGATCCGCTCCCCAGCTGGGGAGCGGCCCCAGCAATGCGCGCGCGCTTGGAGAAACCCTGGCTCCGCTCCCCAGCTGGGGAGCGGCCCCAGCAACGCGCACGCGCTTGGGGAAACCCCGGCTCCGCTCCCCAGCTGGGAAGCGGCCCCAGCAATGCGCGCGCGCTTGGGGACACCCCGGCTCCGCTCCCCAGGAAACCCCAGGCGCGAGCAACGGGGTGGGCGGGCGAAGGGCGGGCGGCGGTGGAAGTAAAAACACCATCTGCACATGCGCAGATGGTGTTTTTACTTCCGCACCGCTACTTCGCGAAAAATCGATCATCGCTTGGGGTCCTGGAACGGAACCCTCGCGATGATCGAGGGTTCACTGTATAGCTTTTACTGAGTTATAGTCTTATTAATTTTTCTTACCTGCAAGTTTCCTGCTGATTAATATAAGTAAAGTTTCAATTAATACATTACTGAATTCAGCCCTTTTCTGCTGCTTGCACAAGATGGTCTCATATCTCAGCATGGCTTGATGGTATACTGTAAATGATAGGAAATTGAATATATACACCCTAGGACATATCTATCAAGATTACTGAATATATCAGGTGTGTAAAGATCTTAAGAAGAGTCATAATAACATTGCTAGACTAAGGCCACTATCTTAATTGAACAAACACAAAGTCTGTACATCATACACCTATGATCACAAACTTAGTGAAGGTTTTTGTCACAAGTGCTAATGTATTAATATTTGCTAGTTTCACCTGAATAAAAAGGAATTTTGGAATTACCATTAAGGAGAAAATGTGCCATTTGTAGTAAAATTTAAAAACAATGGTACATACTTATTCCTAAGCCTTTCAAAAGTAAAATTCCTCACACAACACAAAATGGAAAATAATATTTTATAACAAGTTCAAAAATAATCTAGAGAAATTTTAATGCAAAAGTATATAATGCTGCCATATAAGCTGTATATAATGTACTTTAATAAAAACTTTTGTTAAGGAAATCCTGATGTTAAATAAAATAATGGCAAGGGGTGTGTGTTAATTCTTCTTTCTACTGAAATAACACTTTGCCGCAATTTTATTTAAAGATTTTCATTTTCTCTGCACTATTCTTTTAAAAGAAATTGCAGTGATAGCATTTCACAAAATTAAGACAAACCTTCTACCAAGTGCTTATAGCTCATTATAAAAATGAATAGCTACACTGTATAATCACAACCACCACCTCGTATTAAAATACTTCTACCTTCTGACTTGTTTGAACCATTATTAAGGGAACAGAATATAATTTCAATAGCAAAATTTGGGTTCAGGAAGGAAAGATTTTCACTGTTCCTTAAACATACAAAATGAAAGAATGTATCATAAAGTGTTAGACGTTCACATGTTTACTTTATAGCTCTATTTAAAATCTACCATTCAAATTAGTAAACATTAAATAACATAAGCAATGCCTTCACTATAATGTAATATAAAGCAACATTACTTACTGTTCACTATGTAAAACTTCACAATAGAAGAAAAAAACAGCATCTTTTTAAAAACTAGAGAAAACCTATTTATTACAGGTTATTTCTTATTTCTGTGTCTATTGTTATACAGTAATACCTCATCTTACGAACTTAATTGGTTCCAGGACGTAAGGTGAAAAGTTCGTAAGATGAAACAATGTTTCCCATAGGAATCAATGGAAAAGCCAATAATGCGTGCAAGCCGATTAGGAAAAACCAAAACATTAAGGCTAAAAAAAAAAAACTGCCGGCAGACGAAGCTGAGGCGAACGGAGTGGGGGGAGGGAAACCCATGGAGATCCAGAGGGGAGAATGGGGCAGGACAGGGTAGAGAAAAACGGAGGAAACTCATGGAGATCCAGAGGGGAGAATGGGGCAGGACAGGGTGGAGAAAAACGGAGGAAACCCATGGAGATCCAGAGGGGAGAATGGGGCAGGACAGAGTGGAGAAAAACGGAGGAAACCCATGGAGATCCAGAGGGGAGAATGGGGCAAGACAGAGTGGAGAAAAACGGAGGAAACCCATGGAGATCCAGAGGGGAGAATGGGGCAGGACAGAGTGGAGAAAAACGGAGGAAACCCATGGAGATCCAGAGCGGAGAATGGGGCAGGACAGAGTGGAGAAAAACGGAGGAAACCCATGGAGATCCAGAGCGGAGAATGGGGCAGGACAGAGTGGAGAAAAACGGAGGAAACCCATGGAGATCCAGAGGGGAGAATGGGGCAGGACAGGGTGGAGAAAAACGGAGGAAACCCATGGAGATCCAGAGGGGAGAATGGGGCAGGACAGGGTGGAGAAAAACGGAGGAAACCCATGGAGATCCAGAGAGGAGAATGGGGCAGGACAGGGTGGAGAAAAACGGAGGAAACCCATGGAGATCCAGAGGGGAGAATGGGGCAGGACAGGGTGGAGAAAAATGGAGGAAACCCATGGAGATCCAGAGGGGAGAATGGGGCAGGACAGGGTGGAGAAAAATGGAGGAAACCCATGGAGATCCAGAGGGGAGAATGGGGCAGGACAGGGTGGAGAAAAACGGAGGAAACCCATGGAGATCCAGAGGGGAGAATGGGGCAGGACAGGGTGGAGAAAAACGGAGGAAACCCATGGAGATCCAGAGGGGAGAATGGGGCAGGACAGGGTGGAGAAAAACGGAGGAAACCCATGGAGATCCAGAGGGGAGAATGGGGCAGGACAGGGTGGAGAAAAACGGAGGAAACCCATGGAGATCCAGAGGGGAGAATGGGGCAGGACAGGGTGGAGAAAAACGGAGGAAACCCATGGAGATCCAGAGGGGAGAATGGGGCAGGACAGGGTGGAGAAAAACGGAGGAAACCCATGGAGATCCAGAGGGGAGAATGGGGCAGGACAGGGTGGAGAAAAACGGAGGAAACCCATGGAGATCCAGAGGGGAGAATGGGGCAGGACAGAGTGGAGAAAAACGGAGGAAACCCATGGAGATGCAGAGGGGAGAATGGGGCAGGACAGAGTGGAGAAAAACGGAGGAAACCCATGGAGATCTAGAGGGGAGAATGGGGCAGGACAGAGTGGAGAAAAATGGAGGAAACCCATGGAGATCCAGAGGGGAGAATGGGGCAGGACAGAGTGGAGAAAAACGGAGGAAACCCATGGAGACCCAGAGGGGAGAATGGGGCAGGACAGAGTGGAGAAAAACTGAGGAAACCCATGGAGATCCAGAGGGGAGAATGGGGCAGGACAGAGTGGAGAAAAAGGGAGGAAACCCATGGAGATCCAGAGGGGAGAATGGGGCAGGACAGAGTGGAGAAAAACGGAGGAAACCCATGGAGATCCAGAGGGGAGAATGGGGCAGGACAGGGTGGAGAAAAACGGAGGAAACCCATGGAGATCCAGAGGGGAGAATGGGGCAGGACAGAGTGGAGAAAAACGGAGGAAACCCATGGAGACCCAGAGGGGAGAATGGGGCAGGACAGAGTGGAGAAAAACTGAGGAAACCCATGGAGATCCAGAGGGGAGAATGGGGCAGGACAGAGTGGAGAAAAACGGAGGAAACCCATGGAGATCCAGAGGGGAGAATGGGGCAGGACAGAGTGGAGAAAAACGGAGGAAACCCATGGAGATCCAGAGGGGAGAATGGGGCAGGACAGAGTGGAGAAAAACGGAGGAAACCCATGGAGATCCAGAGGGGAGAATGGGGCAGGACAGGGTGGAGAAAAACGGAGGAAACCCATGGAGATCCAGAGGGGAGAATGGGGCAGGACAGAGTGGAGAAAAACGGAGGAAACCCATGGAGATCCAGAGGGGAGAATGGGGCAAGACAGGGTGGAGAAAAACGGAGGAAACCCATGGAGATCCAGAGGGGAGAATGGGGCAGGACAGAGTGGAGAAAAACGGAGGAAACCCATGGAGATCCAGAGGGGAGAATGGGGCAGGACAGAGTGGAGAAAAACGGAGGAAACCCATGGAGATCCAGAGGGGAGAATGGGGCAGGACAGAGTGGAGAAAAACGGAGGAAACCCATGGAGATCCAGAGGGGAGAATGGGGCAGGACAGGGTGGAGAAAAACGGAGGAAACCCATGGAGATCCAGAGGGGAGAATGGGGCAGGACAGAGTGGAGAAAAACGGAGGAAACCCATGGAGATCCAGAGGGGAGAATGGGGCAGGACAGAGTGGAGAAAAACGGAGGAAACCCATGGAGATCCAGAGGGGAGAATGGGGCAAGACAGGGTGGGGAAAAACGGGGGAAACCCATGGAGATCCAGAGGGGAGAATGGGGCAGGACAGGGTGGGAAAAAACGGGAGGAACTCAAGTCTGGAGGTGGGGCATCCCAGCGGCCGGCGGCAGGTTCGTAAGGTGAAAAAAGTTCGTAAGAAGAGGCAAAAAAATTCCGAACCCTGGGTTCGTATCTTGAAAAGTTCGTATGACGAGGGGTTCGTATCATGAGGTACCACTGTACTTTAAATAAATAACCAGGTTGGTTTAAAATATGATATTAATTAAATATGAAATAATGAGTAGAAGAATTATACCCTTTATTTCAAGAGAGTTTAGAGCAGGAATTTCCAAACTTGGCAACTTTAAGACTTGTGGACTTTAACTCCCAGAATTCCATGCTGGCTGAAAATGATTGAGAATGTTCAACAAGAGTGACAAGTCTTAAAGTTGTAAAATTTGGAGAAACCTGGTTTAGAGAACAAAAAACAGTCCACTCCTGGAGAATTATGGAAAGTGTGGCTCCCAGAAAGGGATGATACTACTTTAGATGGTTCAAACTGATCCATGTAGCAATACTGTACAGTAGTAGCTCGTGATACGAACCTGTCATACAGTCATACGAACTTTTCGAGATACGAACCCGGGGTTTGGAATTTTTTTGCCTCTTCTTTTGGACTTTTTTTGCCTTATGAACCCGCCGCCGCCAGGATGCCCCGCCTCCGGACTTCCGTTACAAGCGAAGCACCCATTTTTGCGATCCTGGGATTCCCCTGAGGCTTCCCTCCACCTTCCCCACCTTCTGAAACAGCTGGGGCACTTCTCGGCGTTCTCCCGAATGCCGAACCCAGGAGTTCGGCAAAAGTTCGGGTTCGGCATTCAAGTTCGGGAGAACGTCGAGAAGTGCAGCCGCCGCCCGGCTGTCACCTTCCTAGAGGAGCCGTGAAGCTGTTGACTGGTCGGGAGGCTCAAACGGAGGTGGGGAATCCCAATGGGGAATTCCAGGAGCGGAGCTTTGAAGTCATGGAGACGTCCTTCCTGGCCGGCTGAAACATGGACTTCGACTCCCAGAATTCCTCCTTCAGTCACAAGCCTTAAACACGCCAGGTCTGAAGACCCTTGCACTCCTACCTTCAAACCTTCACCGAGGCCATGGCGCTTGTCCTGGTCCCCCAATGGAGAGACCTACTTTTCCCCAGCGACGGGCGCTTCCCCCGTGGCTCAACCGGTCACATCCCTGCGAGGACTGGGGGAAGCGTGTGTATGGGAAGGTCTCCGGCTGTGACTACCTCCGCCTCTTTTGCGACGCCCCAAGATTGGGAGCGGGACATGGGACTGCCCTCCTGGTGCCCTAGGAGCAGCGCTGCTGACGTGGTGACTCCTCTCCGCAGACTACTTGCCCATGCAGGGTTTGATGGAAGGATGCCGCCAAGGAACAAACAGCGAGTGGATGGATCAGCCCGGCCTTCACCCTCCCAACATGGGGAAGATGGGAGGCTGCTGCTTTCGCCACCACCACTTCTAATGGAGGCTGAGGCAAATGGGCAGCGCTGCGTTCTCATCAGATCCACTTCATCCTTCCTCCTCAGCTGCCCGGGTTTTGGTTCCATCCAAAGAGGGTTGGCTGAGGAGGAAGGATGAAGCGGATCTGACTGTTGGGTGGTGGTCAGTGGTGGCAGCAGTAGCCTTCCCCTAGTCCCAGCAGCGGCTTTTCATGTGGTTTGATGGCTGGCGCTGGCTGCCACTACCAAACTGCGTGAGAAGCCGGTATCGCCAGACTACGGGAAGGCTGCTACCGCTGCTACTGACCGCTCCCGCTGGACTCTGGGACTACGTCCCAAGTTTAATGGCATGGGGGGGTAAACCCGAGCTTCTGTCCTCTGTAACGTGGGCATTCATCTCACTTCGTCCTCTGTAAAGATATCATTCCAAGAAGGGTTGGACGGGAGGCTGCTGCTTCCACTGCTGCTTCTAATGGAGGCTGAAGCAAACGGGCAGCACTGTGTTCTCATCAGATCCGCTTTATCCATCCTCCTCAGCCTCCCGTTCTCCCCTTGTTGGAACAAAACATTTACAGAGGAAGAAGAGCTGAGTTGGTTTACAATGGAGGAAGCGAGTCTTCGGAGAGGGGCGGCATACAAATCTAAGTAATAAATAAATAAAATAAATGAACGTACCAAGGGAGAGAGGCGCCCATGCGACAGAGGACAGAAGCTCGGGTTTCCCCCCATGCCATTAAACATGGGGTGTAGTCCCGTAGTCTGGTGGGGGCGGAGTAGCAGCAACAGCAGCCTTCCCCTAGTCTGGCGATACTGGCTTCTCATGCATTTTGGTAGTGGTAGTCAGCGCCAGCGCCAGTGAAAAGCCACCGCTGGGACTAGGGGAAGGCTGCTTCCCTGGCCACTGACTGCCACCCAATAGCATTCGGTGTATAAGATGCACCCAGTTTTTGGCATACTTTTTTGAAGTAAAAAGGTGCTTCTTATACATCGAAAAATACGGTAAACAAATACTTACAGTAGCATTTAGCATCATAAGGAGTATATGACGAGTTTATTTGGCCTGATAAATCATTAATTATAAATTTCTAGGATAATTTATATGTACTAATCAAAAAGTAATGAAAGCATTAGTGGGAAACAGTACACATACAGGCATTTCATCAATTTTTTAAAAAGCATTATAGGTATATATTCAGCAGGATTTCATATTGTTAGCATGAAAGCCATTTTTGGACTACCTATAAAAGTTCAATTACAGTAATCCGTAAACATTTGCTTGATCATTAAAGTGCACGGCTTCACTATTAAAGTGATTAGATTTTATTAGGGTTTAACTACAGTATTATGTTCTTTCTATAGTTTATTATGTAACAGTAAGTCCCTATTTTAGAAATTTTGGAACTGAAAAAAAGCAGCAAGGACCTACAAATTCATTAGTGTTTTATATTGACATTTGTAACCTGCATAAGTAACAACAATATGACTTTTGCTCTATGAATTCTATAATGTGAATAACTTTCTCAAATTATTTGGCAATTTCTACTTCCTCTATCTTCAGATTAGTTCTATTCATTCTTCAAACTTGATGCTACGGAGAAATCTGGAACTGAACATACTCAAAACCGTAGAATGGTGGTAAACTCTAGGAGAAACCCTCCTATCCTACCACATCTCACAATACTAGACAACAAAGTATCAACAGTAGAGACTTTCAAATTTCTATCATATCTCAAGACCTAAAATGGTCACCTAACATCAAAAACTTCATCTGCACCAACTCAGGACGCTCAAACTGCCCAAGGAGTGCTGATACAGTTCTACAGAGGAATCACTGAATCTGTCATCTGCACCTCTATAAATGTCAGGTTTGGTTCTGCAACCCAATAAGACCGACACAGACTTCAGAACATAATCAGAATTGCAGAAAAACCAATTGCTGCCAACCTGCCTTCCTTTGAGGACCTGTATACTGCATGAGTTAAAAAGAGGGCTGTGAAAATATTTACTGACCCCTCACATCCTGGACATAAACTGTTTCAACTCCTACCCTCAAAACATCGCTACAGAGCACTGCACACCAAGACAACTAGACACAAGAACAGTCTTTTTCCGAACACCATCACTCTGCTAAACCAATAATTCTCTCAACACTGTTAAACTATTTACTAAGTCTGCACTACTATTACTACTAGTTTTTTCTCATCATTTCTATCACCCATTTCCTCCCATGTTGACCGTATGACTGTAACCTGCTGCTTGAATCCTTACGCTCTTATTAATATTGTTTCTTCATTGCTTATTTGACCCCTATGACAATCATTAAGTGTTGAACCTCGTGATTCTTGACAAATGTATATTTTATTTTATGTACACTGAGAGCATATGCACCAAAAACAAATTCCTTATGTGTGCAATCACACTTGGCCAGTAAAGAATTCTATTCTATTCTAACTTTCAAACAGACAGGATCTGAGGAGTTTTATACTTTGATGCAACATATTTTTTGTTTAAAAGGTGTTGGTATTAAACTGATATGCCCTTTCTCAGGTTGATTGAAGGAGCCTCCGGGACAATAAAGCATCATAGCTTTATTGATTGAGTTAAAATTCTGGGGACACATCTCTCTGGTAACTGTCTTGGCATCCATTCGCCAATGTCGTAGCGCAACTGAGCTGTACAAATATGACACAATGATGGTGATGATGATGGAGAGGGCAGGTCTCTCCACATCTTCTGAATTTGTGCTATTTCTTTCAGCTATTCTGAGCTCTGATTGTGTCAGATTTAATGGTGTCCAGTCACCATGTTCTTTGGAATCCTGGTTTCCTTTGACTATTAAGTCTAAGACTTCCAAGCACCACAGACAGAAAGTCTGTATGAAATAAGATTCATACTTTCATGTGCAAATCCCCCCTGCTATTTAATATCTACATGAAACCGCTGGGTGAGATCATCCAAGGGCATGGAGTGAGATATCATCAGTATGCCGATGATACCCAGTTGTACATCTCCACCCCATGTCCAATCAACGAAGCAGTGGAAGTGATGTGCCGATGCCTGGAGGCTGTTAGGGTCTGGATGGGTGTCAACAGACTCAAACTCAACCCTGATAAGACGAAGTGGCTGTGGGTTTTGCCTCCCAAGGACAATTTCATCTGTCCGTCCATTACCCTGGGGGGGAATTACTGACCCCCTTAGAGAGTGTTCGCAACTTGGGCGTCCTCCTCGATCCACAGCTAACATTAGAGAACCATATTTCGGCTGTGGTGAGGGGGGCGTTTGCCCAGGTTTGCTGGTGTACCTATCAGTTGCGGCCCTATCTGGACCGGGACTCACTGCTCACAGTCACTCATGCCCTCATCTCCTCGAGGTTCGACTACTGTAATGCTCTCTACATGGGGCTACCCTTGAAGAGTGTTCAGAAACTTCAGATCGTGCAGAATGCAACTGCGAGAGCAATTGTGGGCTTCCCTAGGTATGCCCATGTCACACCAACATTCCGCAGTATGCATTGGTTACCGATCAGTTTCCGGTTACAATTCAAAGTGTTGGTTATGACCTATAAAGCCCTTCATGGCATCAGACCAGAATATCTCCGGGACCGCCTTCTGCCGCACGAATCCCAGCGACCGATTAGGTCCCAGAGATGGCCTTCTCCGGGTCCCGTCGACGAAACAATGTCATCTGGAAGGGCCCAGGGTTCTCTGTGGCAGCCCCGACCCTCTGGAACCAACTACCTCCAGAGATCAGAATTGCCCCCACCCTCCTTGCCTTTCGCAAACTCCTAAAAACCCAACTCTGCTGTCAGGCATGAGGGAATTGATTCCCCCGTGCCATTTCATTTTATGTATGGTTTGTCTGGGATGCATGATTGCTTTTATAATGGGTTTTAAACTGTTCTTTTTAACCATTAGATTTGTACTATGTATTATAATAATAATAATAATAATAATAATAATAATAATAATAATAATAATAATAATAAAAATATTGGCTGTATACACTTATATTTGTGAAAATATGATCAAGATATTGGCAAACTAATCCAAAAGTGGCCAGATTCTCAGTAGAAAAGAATCAATTGTGAAGATATACTTGCAAAATCTATGAATTTGTAACAACTTTTAGTTCATACTCTTGCCAAGATGTTTAACAGGATGCTGTTCAAATATTTAACTGAGACATATTTTCATTCAATTTAATTTAATTTAATTTTAAGTCTGGTTTCAGTGCTGAAGCCATCTTCATCATCCTGATGAAGATGGCTTCAGCACTGAAAGGACAGGCAAAATAGTTTTATTTTTTCTAATTACATTTTTACTCTGTTTCTATTTGTACATGGAATAGAACTTTTAGATCCATATAATGACTATCTAACCTTCATGCCTTTAATTTCCATTAAGGTACTGAAAAGGTCATGCAGATATTTGAAAGTGTCACCAATATAACACTTCCATATACTTTTTCTTTACAGCTGATTGAAGTTGGGAAGCAGTGAACTGTTAAATTGGTGTCTGGACAAATTATGGGTTAGATAAGGGTTAATTAACTTAATCTCACTGCAGATAAGGATTGGCTGATATTGATGAGTGATCCATGGTGAATGACAATATTCAGTTTGTTGTGGACAGAAGTTGCACTCTCTTTAAAGAATAAAGATAATTCAAACGCCTCTGGAGCATAGACATCTCCTAGCAATTAACATATGGTACACCAATTCTGCTTATTTTTGAACTGTCATGTCATAGCATCTTTTGTTTAGATTACTGCAAAGTTTGGGTGTTTAATGAAAAGACTGCACTTAGGTCAAAATCACTATACAAATAATAACTAGGACCATAAGATGGGAGCAGTTAAAATACAAGATACTTATTTTTCTGGGGAACCAACATCAGATTTTAGAACCTTGATTATGTAAGAAAATAAAGTACTTTGTACCCTTTGAGAATTATCTGGCTAGTTTAGCAATCACAAAGCAGAAAAAGGAGACTTAAATAGGCAAGAACAGTGGAATTTGGCAGTGTTCAAAGAGAAAGAGTTGAGAAGATCCCTATATATTCTAATACTGACCATTAGCTAGAAAGAAAAATAACCCAATTTCATGTAACTATGTCTAGTGTTTTATTTTATTTACCACATTAAACAAGAAAAAATACTTTCAACAGCATTCTGCTTTATAAAGTTTGCTGCTGAATAAATCATGTTTCAGCATTTTTCTATTTTACAAAAAGAGAATACCACATTTCTCTTTCTTTACTAAATTAGCAATGCAATCTGTTCATTTTATGCAGAAATAAATACCAGTAAGTTCAGTGAGCTCTGTCCCAGATAAATTGGCATATGAACACAAAATAAATAATTCAATGCAAGTTCTAAAGTTATGTGCAAAGCATAAGTAACTGAGCTAAGAAGAAATTCTAATAAATATAAATTATTTAATAACTAGCCCACAATCTGTCCACCTATAAATCTCATTTTAAAATATATTCTATTGTGTTATTTTTGAAAGTTTTGAAAACTAAACAGATAATAATCTAAGACCCACTAAGTTTGAATAATTCTGTCAAATCTGATTTAACTTTATTTTTCCCATTTTACTCCATTTTATTTATGCATATTTCAACAGTTAGCTTACTGCTTTTTTGCCTACTGTACCCTAATATGTGAATTTCCTTTTTCAAGTTGTAGATTATATGATAACATTCAGCATTATGACTAATTAAATCCATTCTCATTTGTAAATAAGAATTTTAAGTGTATTTACGGGTAGTCCTCAATCTATGACAGAAGTGGGGACAAGAATCCTAAATTAGGTGAGATATCACATGTTATTTCACTCAATGACCATAATCCTAGCACTCCCAGTTGTAATAGTTAAGTGATCTCATGGTTCTTTAACAAGCAGAGTCTCAGGTAAGGAACAAAGAGTGGCTGGGGGGAGGGGGGGGGACGAAGCTGAGTTTAGGGGTTCTGCAGTTTAGGTTAGAGAAGGTAACAGAGATGCTGCATTGCTATGCAATGCAACAGCCAATGAGCAGTGAGATTTCCTGCGCCTGGACAGTTTTGCTTCCACTGGCGAGCCAGATGGGTGGTGAGGTTTCCTTGGCTGCGGCAACCTTGTTTGCACTGGTGGACTGGTGGAAGTGAGATCAGGAGATAAATAGTTGAAGTGCTCAGGAAAGACTTAATGAACTCAATCTGTATAGTCTGGAGGACAGAAGGAAAAGGGGGGACATGATCGAAACATTTAAATATATTAAAGGGTTAAATAAGGTCCAGGAGGGAAGTGTTTTTAATAGGAAAGTGAACACAAGAACAAGGGGACACAATCTGAAGTTAGTTGGGGGAAAGATCAAAAGCAACATGAGAAAATATTATTTTACTGAAAGAGTAGTAGATCCTTGGAACAAACTTCCAGCAGATGTGGTAGATAAATCCACAGTAACTGAATTTAAACATGCCTGGGATAAACATATATCCATCCTAAGATAAAATACAGAAAATAGTATAAGGGCAGACTAGATGGACCATGAGGTCTTTTTCTGCCGTCAGACTTCTATGTTTCTATGTTTCTATGCTCATGTAGTCTTAAGCATGGACAAGCTGCCATGCACTCGAATTTTTATCATGTGACCATGTGGATACTACAATAGCCAAAATTTCAAGCACATGTCGTAAGTACATTCAGTATCATCATAATTTTGAACAGTCACTGAACAAATGGTCATAACTTGAATACCACCTGTAATAGTCATGAAAATGGAATTCCAATCTCCTTTAAAATAGCATCTATGTCCAGTAATCAATATGGTTTGTACAAACAAATAGCACAGCAAAATCAGTCACAGTTAAAAGTGATTGGTTGCAGAACCAAACCAGATAGTTATAGAGGTGCAGATGACAGACTCAATGATTCCTCTGTAGAACTGTATTAGCAGCTCCTTGGGCAGTTTGAGCTTCCAGTGTTGGTGCAAAAAGAACATTCTTTGTTGTGGTTTTATGATGACATTTTTGATGATGTTAGGTGACCATTTTAGGTCTTGACATATGATATAAATTTGAAAGTCTCTACCGTTGGTACTGTGTTGTCTAGCATTGTGACAGGTGGTATGATGGGAGGGTTTTTCCTAAAGTCTATCACCATTTCTATGGTTTTGAGTGTGTTCAGTTCTAGATTGTTCTGGTCGCACCACAAGGCTAGTTTTTCAACCTCCCAGCTGTATGCGGTGAATGTGACGAATCACTGTTGTAGATCGTTTCAGATGCAGTCATTGGTATAGAGAGAAAAGTGGTGAGAGTACACAGCCTTGGGGAGCCCCTGTGCTAATTGTACAGGTATCTGATGCAATTTTGTCTAGCTTCACCTGCTGCTTCCTGTCTGTTAGGAAGCTTGTGATCCACTTACAAGTGTGTTCAGGTATCACCAACTGGTTTACTTTAGTTTAAAAAATGTCCAGTATGATGGTGTTGAATGCTGAACTAAAGTCTATAAAAAGGACCCTAGCATAGGTCTTTGGAGATTCAAGATGTCGTAGGATGTAATGCAAAGCTGTATTAACAGCATCATCTGTCAATCGTTTTGGGGTGGGGGGAAAGGAAGACAAGGACACATTGAGTTCATAGAGTAAAGAAAACTGTTTGGAAGAGATCGTGTTGGGGTGAGGGAAAAGGAAGGCAAGGACACATTGAGCTCATAAAGAGATTGTTTGAAGAGACACAAAACGTAACAGCAGGCAAGAGATCATGCATAGCAGAGATTGGGCGGCCGCGAAGAGCTCCTCAGACTCTCTTCAAAATGCCCCTTGCTTGCTGCTACATTCTCCACCTGATCTCTCTTCAAAATGCTCCTTGCTTGCTGCTACGTTCTCCACCCGATCTCTCTCCAAAATGATTCCAAACAGATTTCTTTAATTTATGAGCTCAATGTGTCGTCTTCCTTTTCCCCCACCCCAAAACGATTTCTTTCAAACAGCTTTTTCTTCTTTATGAGCTCAATGTGTCCTTGCCTTCCTTTTCCCTCACCCCAAAACAATCTCTTCCAAGCAGCTTCTCTTCTTTATGAGCTCAATGTTTCTTCAAAATGTCCCTTGCTTGCTGCTAGGTTCTGTGCCCAATCTCTCTTCAAAATGCCCCCTGCCTGCTGCTACATTCTCCACCCAATCTCACTTTCAAAATAACCTCTGATCCGCTGCTTACTCCAGTCGCCCCTTAAAAAAAAAAAAAAAAAAGCCTTAAAGTTTTGTATTTTCCTAATTGGTTTGCATATATTATTCGCTTTTACATTGATTCCTATGGGAAAAATTGCCTCTTCTTACGAACCTGGTCACGAAACGAATTAAGTTCGTAAGTAGAAGTATCACTGTATAAGAAAAAAAGAAAAGGTTATAAAGGTGGGGAAAAGAAGAGGGAGCCAGCTAATTAGCTGGCACTTCAATAGTATACAACCACTGATTTGAGTATGTGGATGGAGTAAAATTCTCTTCTCTTGATGATTTTAACAAGTATAAATAGCGTTTATCTAATGTATATGGTTTGTCTAATTAGTCAGTATTTTAAGGGTTTGTTCATACGGTGTGTTGGATTTCTACGAGTTGTATCAATCAATGTCTTATGTAAGTTGTACATAAATGTAGTGATGTAAGTTACTTCATACTTTGTTGTCTCTAAGTGATGTTGTTATTGGGCAGTCTTCTTTTTTGAAGATTTTTTTTTGGGGGGGTTGTTTTAACCAATAGTACCATTTGTCCCAGGCCCTCTAAAAATCTGAGTTGTCCCTGTTTTGCAATTCCATTGTTAATTTTGACATTTCAGCACATTCCATAATTTTGATTAAAAGGTTTAATATAGTTGGGCCCTTTTCTTGTAAATTGGGCGTATAAAATTCTCGTGATAGTGAGAATATGAAGTACAGTATAATGTAGCTATCTTCTTTTTAAATATTTTGTCTAACAATTCCTAGTAAAAATAACTCAGGTTTAATTTGAACATTCTGGGATGTAATCTGGTCTAGCAAACTTTTAATTTTTTGCCAATACTTTTTGTAATCTCACAGGCCCACCAAATATGGTAGTAGGTTCCAGGTTTCTTTCCACATTTCCAACATAGGGGTAATATATCTGGGTACATTTTAGCAAGTCTGGCAGGTGGCAGGGTTATTGAGTCTGTCATAACTTTTTTGAGTCTGTCATAACTTTTTTCAGTCTGTCATAACTTTTTTCAGTCTGTCATAACTTTTTTCAGTCTGTCATAACTTTTTTCAGTCTGTCATAACTTTTTTGAATCTGTCATAACAGTATTAGATGACAATTATAAGTTGAAGACTGCTTGTAATATTTATCCGATATGTTTTATTTGAGCATCTACTAATATCCATTTCAACAATGGTCCTAATCCTCAAAGAAGCTGCCCATGGAATAACCAGTGGTTTTTTGCAACAGAATTATTCTCGTTGTAATCTTCCAAATTATTAAAACTGGTGTCCCTGTCAGGCCCCAATCCAGGGCTCGACACATATACATGGGGGTAGTAGGAGATGTAGATGGCAAGCTCACAGCATCTGGCAGAATAGAGAACAGCAGGAAAATGCCGGGGCAACGATAGACATTTACAACCGGTGACTCAGATACCTGACAATGCAATCTGAGCCAGGCGAGCCATTTAAACAAGCTGCTGAATATCTGAGAGGGCGAAAGGCTGGGGTGCCTGATGGTATTTTGGTGGGAGAGTAGAGTAGGGTGTTAGAAAAGGCCCTGAGAAGCAGATGTTGACTTTTTCTCAGCCAAGCTAAGACAAGCCTATGCGTGATTAAACCTGACATCACTACCCTGATGAACTGTGCGTATTTGCATTTAATGCTACATGGGCTTGGCTTAGCTGTCCTCTCTTAGAGTCCCCTCTACCAACCTTTTGTAAAATTTGGATCTATTATCACACAATTTGAATAAGTGTCATATATACATGTAAACAAAAATAATTATCAGAATTAATTTCCACACATTATAAACTTCTCATACTATAGTATGTTTAATGAGTAGCAAATGTATAAGGGTCATTTAAGTTACCAAAAAAAGTGATTTAAAAAAAAGACAATACCAATTCCTATGCGCATTAGCATAAAAGGGGGAAAAAAGAAAATGCCTTCATTTTTTAAACCTTTAATTTAGCTTTGATTACTGCCCCCCTCCACTTTCTGCTCCGTAACAAAAGACATAAAAATAAGTTTCCATATTCATATAGTACTAATGAGTATGAACCAAGAGGAAAATGAAGAGGAAAAAATAAGCTTGCTGCTCATCAGATAAGCACAGAGCCTCTAAAAATTCCACAGCAGCAGACAGGCTTGTAAGTAATTTGATCCCCAAGGGAAAAGCAGAAGATATCTGGATACAATAAGATATACCTAATATTTTTTTCTTGTCAGTGTGTATAGCAAATAACTGTCTTCTTAAAATGTGTGGAAAAGGTTTACTTCCATAATATTTTAATTTAGTAGATCATCTTGAAAGTTTAAGCAAGTGGCTTGTGTTTCTGTACATTAGAAATTACATAGGAGATTCCTGTAAAGGATTGCATCTAGCCTTTATCTATCAAAATTTAAAGTCATACAGCAGTGAGATTTCCTGAATGCATTCTTCCATGTAGCATGCTTTGCATCCAAAGATAGATTTTAATGTTGTTACATTTCAATTCAAAGTAGTTCACTTTGCAAATTCATAGTAGAGTATGTATATTGCAACATTGTTACTTTTCTTCTAAGATCATAAGAAGAGCCATGCTAAATCGGGCCAAAGCCCATTGAGTCCAGCATTCTGTGTCACACAGTAGCCCGCCAATTGTACATGGGGATCTTGAGAAGAAAGAGAAGGCAAAACCCTCCCTTTCCCTTGACCCCCAACAAATGATACCCAATGGAATCATCCTGCCTGCCTCAACCAACATAGAGGTGGCACTTGGACATCCGTTTCAATAACCAATAGTCAGCTATGCTGGCTGGGGGATTCTGGGAGTTGAAGTCCGCCCAGCTGTCATGGGTGAAGGTTGAGAATCCTTGGCTGTCATTGGTAAAGGCTGAAAATCGAGGGTCCTTGGGATTACAAGCCCCATCATGCCCTCCGAGAGAGGCAGCTGCCTGAGGGGCTGGGATGATGGGTAATGTAGTCCCAACTCATTCCAGAGGGGGTTGGTCTTTCCCCAGAAATAGAGACAGATGTGAATCCCATAAGCCAGGGGGCACTTGGACATCCGTTTCAATAACCACCGATAGATACACTGTGATACACTCTAAAATTGGAATTCTGATTTTCTACAAAAATGATTTTCAATTCAAATCTTTCTGAAAAGTAATGTATTGAATTTTTATTGTTTTAAGATACACACTTTTCCAGACTCATCTACCTGGACATTGATTGAAGCTTCACCATTCACCAATCAATCTCCTTTTTTACATCCATTCACTGAGACAATAATATACATCTTAATATTGTCTACCTTACCTAGTAAATAAAGTAGCCAGAGTCCCCTCTATGTTTGGGACTGCACACATAAGCTCATCCCTTATCTTTGTAGAGATCTTTATCTGAGATGACTGAAGGGGAAATGTCTTCTTCATTTTATAAGGCGTATAATTGAAATAAAATTATGTCAAGTTATTAAAGCAAGTTGTGAGAGTTTAACTATTAATCACTCACCATTCAGCTGTCTATATGAGCAATTTCATGCGCAGGGTCAGAAAAATGTGAAGAAAGAAACTGTTTTTTTAGTCATCAAAATAGATTGTCTAATCTTGAATTAACATCTTTTTCTTATGTTCACAGAGGTTGCTGTTGTCTATGGAAGAGTTTTATCCACGATAATATCTTTTTACTCTAGTTGGTTAAACTAAAGATCTTGATCATCTTATACAGCTCTGGAATAAGATTAGGAAAATGATGTCTCTTTTAGAATTCTGCACCAACTTTTTCTGTTGTATTCTATTAAGGAGTTTGACTTATTTGTGGGCTGTTAGAATTTTTTTAAATTCCTCTTTTGTTATTTATTTATATTTATAAATAACAAAAGGCAGCAAGGAGTAATCCTCCTATTCTTAATTTTATATAATTCTGTTTAGGTTATTTACATAACAAAATCCGATTTTATATAAATTTTGTTCAGGGATATTTATATTTCATACATTGCTTTTACATCACAAAAATAGTTGCAAGAAGACACCGCTTATTTGTTTGTTTGTTTGTTTGTTTGTTTGTTTGTTTGTTTGTTATTTAGATTTATAGGCTGCCCTTCTCCAGTAAACTCAGGGTGGCACCTTATATTCTCTTTTTAATACAAATGATATTAAGACATTTCTGATAATTTTCCATACTTCAAGAAATATAGCATTTTGTCCACATGCATATCTTATTCTATTACACCCAGTCTGTGGTAGCAGTAACAGACAGACAAACAGCTCTAAATATCATCTTTTTCAATTTCTCCTCATTTTCAAAATATTGTACTTGGTTTTTAATGACAAAAGATTATATGGGGGAAAAGGGTGTTCTGTTAAAATCATATTAACAAAAATAATAGCTGATATTTTTGGCACAATTTGAGCAGTATTAAATAAAATTATAGGCAAAAATATTGCAGTACAGATTAAATATGTAATAAAGTGATGCTAATCAGAAAGATTTTGCCAAATTGCGTGATCATGTGGTCTGTGATTTATCAATGAATGCAACAAAATAATACCATTAATAAGTGGAAAGCAACACAAAGATGATCTGAACTGCTGAAATGTTGTATGCACAACAGCGCAACTCATTTAAAAACAGAATATCAGAATTCATGAAATCTGGAAAAAATCCCTTCAAAATCATTGAAGAAATAAAAGGATAATTTGAGTACGGAGGAATGAAGATATATGTAGAAAATGAGAACAAAGCAATACTATACATATCAGGCATTAAAAAAATAGACATACAGTAGAACCCCGACTTACGAGACTAATTGGTTCCGGAAGGAGGCTCGTAAGTCAGAACGCTCGTATGACGAAACATTGTTTCCCATAGGAAACAATGTAAAGTCAATTAATCCGTGCAACAACAAAAAAAAACGCTGCCGCCGAACGCGGAAGTTAGCGTTCAGAGACAGCTGCGAAGCGGCGCGCGTGTTTTAAAACATGGCAGCCGGCCTGGGGGGCTCGAGGGCTTCCCCCCGAGCCCCCCAGGCCGGCTCTGACGTTTTAAAACACGCGCGCCGCTTTGCAGCTGTCTTCTGAAGCCGGAACGCTAACTTCCGCGTTCGGCTTCAGAAGACAGCTGCGAAGCGGCGCGCGTGTTTTAAAACGTGGCAGCCGGCCTGGGGGGCTCGGGGGCTTCCCCCCGAGCCCCCCAGGCCGGCTCTGACGTTTTAAAACATGCGCGCCGCTTTGCAGCTGTCTTCTGAAGCCGGAACGCTAACTTCCGCGTTCGGCTTCAGAAGACAGCTGCAAAGCGGCGCGCGTGTTTTAAAACATGGCAGCCGGCCTGGGGGGCTCGGGGGCTTCCCCCCGAGCCCCCCAGGCCGGCTCTGACGTTTTAAAACACGTGCGCCGCTTTGCAGCTGTCTTCTGAAGCCGGAACGCTAACTTCCGCGTTCGGCTTCAGAAGACAGCTGCAAAGCGGCGCGCGTGTTTTAAAACGTCAGAGCCGGCTTGGGGGGCTCGGGGGCTTCCCCCCGAGCCCCCCAGGCCGGCTCTGACGTTTTAAAACACGCGCGCCGCTTTGCAGCTTTTGAAGCCGGAACGCTAACTTCCGCGTTCGGCTTCAGAAGACAGCTGCAAAGCGGCGCGCGTGTTTTAAAACGTGGCAGCCGGCCTGGGGGGCTCGGGGGCTTCCCCCCGAGCCCCCCAGGCCGGCTCTGACGTTTTAAAACACGCGCGCCGCTTTGCAGCTGTCTTCTGAAGCCGAACGCGGAAGTTAACGTTCCGGCTTCAGAAGACAGCTGCAAAGCGGTGCGCGTGTTTTAAAACGTGGCAGCCGGCCTGGCCCCCCAGGCCGGCTGCCACGTTTTAAAACACGCGCGCCGCTTTGCAGCTGTCTTCTGAAGCCGAACGCGGAAGTTAGCGTTCCGGCTTCAGGAGACAGCTGCGAAGCGGCGCGCGTGTTTTAAAAGGTTGCAGTCGGCCTGGGGGGCTTGCCAGCACCCCCCCCAGCCCCCCAGGCCGGCTGCAACCTTTTAAAACACGCGGGATACGAGCGCCAAGGAGCTGTCTCCTGAAGCCGAGACAGCTCCTTGGCGCTCGTATCCCGAATGTGAGCTCGGGAGACGAACAAAAATGTCGCTCCCCTCCCAGCTCTTATCTCGAGTAGCTCGTAAGTAGAGCTGCTCGTATGTCGAGGTTCCACTGTACTGACTTGCTAGGTGTATTTGCTTCATGGTAAATGTTTTGAGCTCACAGACCAACCTTCTATAGTCTGCTTTAAAATCAACAAAATGCACCATTATATTTTATCTAAATAATAATCTGAGCATCCTATCCTAGACAACTCTTAAACTGCACTAACAAGCAATAAATGAATAAATAAATATATTTTTGAATGAAAACAGATAACAACACAACACTGTTGTTATATTCAAGCACATTGCAACAATATTTTGTTTAACAGATTCTGGCCACCATAATTTTTCTTCCTTTCAATGGAATAATGTGCTAATTTTATCCTTTGACAGGTGAATAAAAGATTTTTATTGTTTTATTTTATTTCTTTTTATTTTATTATAACATAATTATATTTGCTTTAAATCAAATTAATAGCAAGGAAGTAAACACTGTATTGTATTGATTTGATATGGGGATTTAATTGTTATTAATTATTAATTATTGTTATAGAGGGGTTTATATTAAGAGTTTTCTATTGTTATTAATGCTTGAATTTGACTTTTTACTGTATTGTTTTAATGTTGTGAGCCACCCTAAGTCCTTTAGGACTGAACGGCATATAAGTCAAATTAAATTAAATTAATTAATTAATAAGCAATCATTCCATAGGGAGGAGGTCACAGAACAAATGAGAAACTGCTGTATTAATCAGAAGCAAGAAGATGAAAATCAGAAAAGCAGAGCCACAGACAAATGTTTTCAGGTTAAAGATTTTTTATTTAAAATATACTCTACCAAACTCCAAAATACTTGTGAAAGAAAGTGTGATATACTTTTATCCTCTATAATAAAGTCATGCAATCATAATTAGATTGAGTTTAGTAGGACTATACAATCTTTTAGAGAGTATTTGGCATGAGATGTAAATATGGGTATATACTTATATGGAGATAGTTGGGAAGAATTTACTAAGCGGCTATGTGAGCCTGGAAAAAGACATAAGCTGTCTTTTTGCATCTATTTGCACCTTCTTGAATAAAGAAAACAACTAAAATGGGTTTTTAAAGCCTTGTATTTCTCCTTCTCTTATGTCAAAATTCCGTAATAAAGTACCCAGACCATCTTTTAGGAAAATATTTATCCCACTAACTCCTATATTATCTCAACAAAGTTACCTCACTTTCAAGGGTATAGCATTATAGATTTTCTCTAGCATTTACTAGGAGCTGATATAAATAATATAATTTAAGCCACGAGAGATCTCATATTACATTTTTTCCCCTAATATTACATGCTATGTTACACAAGTCATGCAAAATCTTGCTACAGTAATATCACTGTATTAGTGCAAATAGTCATTGACTTATTGGAAGAGTCCAGCAATCCACAGCAATAAAAGAAAAGGTGCAAAAGATGAACTTATTTTATTCCCAGGTTGAATTCAATAGTAGCAAGAAAACAAAAAAGTAAATCAAGTTCAAAATTCAATGATTTTACCCATGTGAAACAAAGCAATCAAAAGTGGTTTTTCTTTAACAATTCAAATGGTTTGGCTTTCCCTGCTGGGTGAACAAATATATGAATTGGACACGCTTCATAATGCATACATTTTTCTCACAGTTTGACAAAACCAACACAAAAAGCACCAGAGCTTTCTGTACCTGAAAGATGGCTACTTTTAGTTGTACTGCATTTTATCTCCATACACACATTAAATATTAGTAGCAGGACATTTTTTAAAAAATTAGAGGCTTTCGAATTTAAGATTTATATCAGTTTTGATAATCAACTTTTCAAAACTGGGTAGAATTATTTACAGTTACAGAGACAGCGAGAGACCTTTTTCAAAAGGTGTTTTTTTAATAAAAATATTTTTTTTAAATTTCAAGATTGGGTACATTTTTAATTTTTGTTACTTCCAACAAATATATGATCATGAAATATAATTTCATTAATGTGAAGCAAAATCACAAAAAAGGCACTAATAAATGTGCTATTACAAACTTTTCAAAATTATATGTATCTAAAATGTCTTTGGAATTTTTTAAAAAAATTAATAGTTGTTTATTGTTTTAAGACACAAACTAGAGTGTCAGGGGATAAGAGAAGGTGCTATATATACTGTACGCACAAATTTAAAAGTATGTAACTATACAATATTTTATTTACCATTAATTAGAAATTATTAAAATACTTTTCAACAGAAATAAAAATTTGAACTGCATATATTAATAAAGAAAAAAATTGAACCAAAATATAATGAATAATATTAACAAAAAATCTTCTTTATGATCTAATAGTAAAGCAATAAAGCAAAGCAAACAATTGTCATTAATCTATAGAATCCAAAACTTCTGACAAATATTGCTTTTTTAAAATTGTATGTATCATACTTTACAACAGTAACATGAAAATAAATAGTAATAGGATACCTAGCTATTAATTAAATCTGGAGAAAAATATTTACTTTATTTTTTAAAAATATGATAGCTTGTCATTTATTTTTCCTCTAAGGTGAATGTATAGTATCAATTTTTTAAACAGAAATTAAAAATGAAAACTTTCCTGAAAATGTTTGATTTTTAAACTGTAAAAACGTGTTAGCAAAAAGTAATACAGACATTTCCCTTATAATTAAAGTAGCAGGTTAAAATGTATACTTCGGATAATATGTGCTCTGTCTTGTGGCCTTTTCATATTCTATGACCACAAGTTCTGTCAAAATACAGTAAAATTGTTATGTTTTTATGTATTGTATGATTAAGAAGATATCAATAAGAATGAAGAGTGAAAATTTTGAATAGTTCATACTTTATTTAAATTTGCCATTATTGAAACTGCTGCTTAAAAAAACGAATTAAAAGTAATCGTGTTCATACCAACCAGGTCTGTCCCACTTCCTTTGTCCAGGGGCTTTCTCTCCTTTGATCTGTCTTTCTGTGTTATTAACAGGAACTGTGAGGGCAGCAAGTTCAAGTCAAAATAAAGTAAATAATTTCCAAACAGAAGAAAGCCAAAGCCCACATGCAGGCAGCTGTCGAACTATGTTAAAAATAAAACCCTACATTGAAAGAAAAGGAACAAGACTCAGGATACAATAAGAGGTCAATGGATTGCATTGCTGAGGAATGCCTGTTAGTACTGAGTCAACAGCAGCTAGACCTAGGCATCCATGTTTTAAAGTATTTGTTAATTTACACTTAGATAGAAAACATTCAATCATGATTACAAAGTGTCAAGCTTATTAGGTTATCCATTATGATGTTTTTAAAAGGACTGAAACAATTTGTCAGAAAAAATTTCAAGAGCATAGGTTCTCTATGCTATAAATTCAGGATTATCTCCAACCTTTAATGAAGATTTTTAAAAAGGGAAGCAGGAGAATCAGCAATACCTGATATATTAGCTTATCTTAATTATTTCTTCAACTCATCTTAGTATCATTTCCAAAAATAATTTTAAATAAATAAAAATATCAGAGTTCAGTATAAGTTATTAAATCAGTACTGCAATAATTATAATTATTGACGAACCATAAGCATTAGTCAATTGGATTCATTTCTTGAACTATACTCTTTTAAGCTACCAGAACAAAATAGAAAGTTTTCTTTCACGGATTCTATTATAATGGGAGAAATTATAAGAGATAAGAGAGATTCCATAAGTCCCAAACTTTTTAATAAAATAACTTGTTCTTTAAAAACATCTCAAGCAATTGTGATATTTTAAACACTTATTCAACATCATTATTACAATTATACGTCTAACTGCACAGGCTATTATACTTTAATTCTTGCGTTTCTGACACTTTTAAAAGCAACCTTAAGAGCATCTGAAAGGCTGGAATCTAGAAGATGTTTTTAGAAATAATAGCTTTGTGGTGAATAAGAAATTTTCTAGAAGTGCAAATTTTGATCTGCCTTTTCTCAATCCCATTGCGTGCAAAGAATATTAGAGGAATTCTACCGAGGCTTTCATGGTGATGCAATGTATGGTCACGAGGTACAACTACTAATGCATTCACCCACTTTGTACAATATCCTGTCTCAAATCATTTCCATACTCACACAAGCATGAAAGAGGGGCAATGACAGATTCGTAACCTAGCAAGAAATAGCAAAGATGTGCTCCTGTATTCACTGGAAATTAACTGTTTACTGACTTCAACCATCTTCACACAAAGCAAGACCAAAGAGAGGACTTAATTCACATATATCTTGTTGAACTTAAAAAATATATAACTATTTGGAAGGATAAATAGAAATTCTGAGACATATAGGAATGCTGTCTGAGAGTGTAAGAAAAAAATGTAACTTTAATTAAATGCACATATAAAGTATTTCTTTCTTAGTGTTTTGTGGATTAAGGATAACTAATGATGTCACAACTGTTAAAAACAATCTACACCATGTCAAACATTAGTATATTTGGGATATACCATTATCTGAAAAATAGTACGTACAACCTTCTTTGTATTAATTTAAACCAGAGTAATATGTGCTTAAAATAAATTTTAAAAATATATTAATTTTTGGATTCAATTTAAAAATGTGTTCATGGAAGATTTACACTATAACAGATATCGCAGATTACCGTCAAAAAGGTTAAAGGATTAATAAAATCTGAAGTATATTGAAGAATAGTTATTTACCCAAACCGGAATAGTTTATTATCCCCACTATGAAGTTTTGAGTTCAGTTACTTATTGTATTATTTATAATGTATAAATATAATGCATATGTTTGCTACATCAATGTGTTTGGGATCTATGTCTAATTTTTTTTCTCTTTCTATTTGTTAGATGATATCTACAAAACATAAACTTATAGTTGAGAAATGATAGAAATCTGATGCAGATATTCCACTTTAGAATATTATTTTAAAATTACATAATATAATCTATAGAAACAGATGTATTATCAAGTAAAAAGCAAAGACTACCAGTATAATTTAAAACTTGTTAAATAAGTAACACAAGGAGTCCTAACTAATTTTAAAAGACAACAGCTTCCAATTATTTATTTTCTCTAATATATATTAAGTCAAAACAAGGTTTGGTCTCAAATAAATGAACAAAGAACTTATTTTTTTACAATTAATGTATTTCAATCTGTCTAATGAAATAGTAAATACATATATTCTGCTTAGCAAACTAAAAAATTAACACTTTAAAAAGTAAAGAATTAGTAATATTCTAAATGAAAAGTAAAACAATGGAAAAACACTGATGAAACCAATTTTAAAAGAATGTATTTACCGTGCTGAAAAGTTTAACAAGCCTCTATTTCAAAGTCATAATAGCATAACACAGAGAAAGCCACCGTCTATTTATTATTACTGTTTAATTCCAAATAGTAAAAAATAAGAATGAAAATTCATTTTTTTAGGTTTCCTAATTTATAAATATAAATTTGAATTGTATCATCCTAAATTATAACTTAAATAATTCCAACTGTGGACTGAAACTCAATAAAATTAAAACCTCAAATGTTTCTCTTTTTATATAATTACACTTCACTTACGAATACGTCTTTTTCCCATTTTTTTTTTAATTTTGATGCAGACATAATAAATATTAAGAATTTGATTTCTAGGAACCGAGGGGGGGGGGATCAAATATTTAACCAAAACAATGAAACACTTGATGAACATTATTTGCACCAGTACAGCTATACTATTAAATCCTATTTTTGCCCAAATCTAATTCCAAACTACTTAAAAACATATAATTTCTTTCAAGGATTGTTCACAGCACTTCGGGAGTTAAATTACCATGATAAAATCAAAGTAAGGACCACCAGAATGACTATATGACCCAAAGAGGAGGGGAAATCAAACTGCTAAGATGTTGTTCTAAAAGATACCATACTGATTAAATTTGTTCTTGCACTAAATATCTCTTATGGTACTAACACTCCATCAGTCACATTAAGGCTTTCACAAAGAGAAAGATTACCAAATGAACCCCAATCAGAACTTTGCCCTCAAAGATGTGAGAGCTCCAATTTCTCAAGGTTTCCAGATCACTTGACAGTTTCTAAAACAGAAAGATAATTAAACTGACATGAAATAACTGCCCTGTTTAAATTCTGGGGGGGCAGTTTATCTAACCTTCTGATCCTAAAAAGATCACAGTAATTTCAGCACCTGTTCATGGTTTCTATTCTTTAATACTATTTGTGCTTCATATTTCTTTAAAAAAAACAAGTCAGTAAACACTTATGTTTAGATACAGAGCATTTATAAAACACAGATAAGCCAAAGTTTATTCTTTTTTATTGGTTGTCAGCTGTTCTTCCTGACCTGTATCCATTCTAGATTATGTTTTTATATTAAAAATAATAATAATTGCCTTTAACTAAATAAAACAGATGCAACTGTAGAGTATTTCTATTCTGAAGAATTTTATTTTAGTTTATAATTAATTTTTTGTAATTTTAGTTTTCTAATTAAGACTGTTTTCAATATAGAATTTAAATTTAATCTAATGCAAACTTAAATCAATTTACTTTCCCTAATTCCCTTATAATAGAAAATAGACATTAGAAACATTAGTGCACGCTGAAAATAAATACAATTAACATTATTCCATGAATACTTCAGATAACCTTGCATGTTACTTATTTAAAATATTTTTATTGATTTCAACAGTTTTTTAAAATTTCTAATAAAACCCAGTAGTAGTTTAAATTGAGCTAGATTTTATCTGCCACAGAAAGTAACACATTGCTCATAAAAAATATGAGTAATATTTTACTTAACTTTATTTTGATGCTCAAAAACAATTTGGACTCTGATTATAGAATTTCCATTCTTTTCCAATAACATAATTATAATTATAATTGAAGAAAAAATGATTAACTAAAAAACATGCCTAATTTTTAATCTAGTATTGATTTGTATGATATTGTTTATCTTAGCTGGAAACATAATGAAGGCTAATCAGAATGTGTACAATGAAAGTTATTCTATGCCTAATAGTTTATTCTGTTCATTTGATAAATAAATACAATTTCTGTTTTCAGGAACATATAGATTTTGGCACTGATTTGCCAAAATGCAAGATAAATTATTCATAAGCAAATTAAAACAAATCAAATAAAATTATGAAAATAAAATGTATTTATCAAAGAAAGAGTATAATTTATCTAAAAATGCAGAATTCTTTTTTTGGTATAAGTTTTGAGTTTGAGTTTAGTTTTGGAATTTGTATGAGGTGCAACTGACATTTAAAACACAAAGCATTCCTGCCTACACAAAAGCCTTCTAAATGGGTTCAACATCTTTTTCTACATATTGTTCCTAAAGAGACCACTCTTCAGAAACTAAGAGGACTGTACATAAATTCACTTCAACTCCTTGTATCTAAATAATTTGCCAAAATTGTTTTGTTTAAAAAAAAATTTGGGAAGAATTTTTAGACATCAATGTTTGTACTGTGTAACAAGGTAATATTAATAGAAATCATTTAGATCGTCCAAACCTACTTTCTTTGTTCATATTCTTGAACATTCTTCAAAGAAAGATTGGAAATTTATGTACAGTATTATGACTATAGAAAATAAGAACATAAGAAGAGCCATGCTGAATCAGGCCAAAACCCATTGAATCCAACCTTCTGTGGCCCACTAATTCTACATGGTGATCTTGAGTAGAAAGAGAAGGCAAAACTCTCCCTTTCCCTTGACCCCCAACAAATGGTACTCAATGGAATCCTGCCTGCCTCAACCAACATAGAGGGGGCACATGGACATCCATTTCAATAACCACCAATACACTTGGCATCCATGAATCTGTCTAATCCTGCCTTGAAGTTATCAAAGCTGACCTCTTCTGGAAATGAATTCCATAAACCAACGACCCCTGGGTGAAGAAATACTAGAATGAGGGAGCACTCCCTAAAGCTCATAGGTAAGAAAGCGAGGACAAATAAAGGAAAATATTTCTTCACCCAGGGGTCACTTCCAGAAGAGGTTGTGCATGATTTTATACACCTCGATCAAGTCACCCCTTAAACGCCGTCTTTCAAGGCTGAAGAGACTTGTTGCCCTATACACTTACTATATTTTTAGAGTATAAGACATACCTTCCCCACCACACAAGAGGGTGCCTAATATTGGTGTGTCTTATACACCAAATACAACCATTTTTACTGTTCTCAAGCCCTGCCCCCATGTTCCTTTTTTTCCCAAAAAGTGGGTCCATTTTCGCAAAAATTGGGTGTGTCAGAAGGTCTGGGAAGCCTGCAGAGAGTTCCTGGGGATTGGGGGAAGGCAAAATGCTCCCTTTTCGGGGGGGGAAAAATGGCAAAAAATGGCATGTTTTTCACAAAATGGGCATTTTTGCCATCCCTCAGCACCCAGTTCTACACAGGCTTCCCAGATCCTTTCCCCACTCAATTTTTTTTTTAAGGGTGAAAATGGCCCATTTTCACAACAATGGGGGCGTTTTTGCCATCCTCTAGCACCCAGCAGCTTCCTGTAGGCTTCCCAGACCCTTTGCCAATCTCATTTTTGCACAAAAAAACGGGCAAAGAAATGGCCCGTTTTTAACAAATACCTAAATATCTCATCTAGCATGACTGGGAAGAGAAATTCTGGGAGTTGAAGTTCACTAGTTTTAAAGTCAGGTTTGAAGGCCCCTGGATTAGGGGTTAGGGGTGCAAGGGTCTTCAAATTGGCAAATTTAAGACTTATGGACTTCAACTCCCATTCCTGAGCTAGTTTGACTGGAGGAGGAATTCTGGGAGTTGAAGTCCACAAATCTTAAACCTGTCAAGTTTGAAGTTTGTAAAAAGTGTACATGGTTGTAAAAAGTATACATGGTTATAAAAAATATTCTGCTACACTGATATTTTATTAAATAATATATTACTACACCATTTGGTTCAGAATACTTTTTCCCTTGTTTTCCATCTCTAAAATCTAGATGCATCTTATACTCCGGTGTGTCTTATACTCCAAAAAATAGAGTAATCTTTTAAATTTATGGAACAGAAGGAATTGGAATGGTAATAATAATTTATTACGCTTGCATGGTACTCAGCTCTCAAAGACTCTTATACTTTAGACTGTATAGTACAGAGCATAAGAATCTGAATATTGAAAGAATGGAGGGGAAACTAAAAATATATGCGTTAAATACAGGCAGTGCATGGGTGAAGAACATCTGACAAATAACCTGTTCTTACAAATAACTTCAACTTATGGCCTATTGAAAATAGCAGACTTTTTTTTTTGGTTCTTCTTGAAGAACTAATGAAGATCCATAACATTTTCATGAAGTACTAAAAGCTGTGTATTTTTAATATACAAAGTGTTTTCAGCAATTTTTAGTGACTTACAAACAAAAGCAGAATGACATTTACCATTTTTAGTAATAGATAGTAAGTTACTTCTTACCTACAAATTCAAGCCCGAGACATACTTATGAACAGATGTTTTTATATCCCAGAAACTGTCTGTAACTTCAGTTGCTTTATCCGTGGCTACTAAGACTTGCCATAATTTTATGGCACATAACCAATTAAAACTAAATCACTTTTTTTGATTTCTCAGTTACCTATAAAAATTTTGTAGTGTAGTTTCCTTAATCATTCAAATGAAGAAATATCTTTTTTGCATATTTCAAAAAACAAAACAGAAGACTTGATATGTACTGCTCTAGAGCAAGCTATTTGAACTGGCGCAATCAAGTTAAAAATGAATTGAAAAATCATAAAATATGAATTGAAAAATCATAACATAAATTGAAAAATCATAAAATTATTATAATTGCCAATTATACAAAGAAGAAGAATTATTAAATGAGTTATTGATTACTTAGCTTGCAAAAGAAAATGACAAAAACTGACAACAACAAAATACTGTTCCCAAAATGATTTACTGGAACATCTGTAAAAATTATCATGTGCCAATAATGTTGAAAAAACTATTGAAAACACAACAGTTGAAAAAGTAGTTGAAAATGAAATTTATTTTGAAAATAAAAATATTGTGATATTTCCAAATGAAAGTGTGGATAATTGATATGGCAATACCAGAAGATAGTAGAACAGAAGACAAAGAATTAGGAATCACAAAATATCAAAAACTGAAAACCAAAACTGGAAGATTACACCATGAATCTGCCATGATAGTCCCGGTGATTAGTGGCATTACTGGGTGCGATGCCATAGTGGGTGGCACTTAGTAAATCTGCACATTCATAAAATTTCCATTTGTCAATCATCCACTCATGTATCACGATACATTACAGTATCTTAAATTCTTGGAAAGATCATGATGCATATGAAAACACCATGATCTTTATCAATACTAGATAATGATATTGTAGTAGGTGGTTAAGGAACCAGACTAGAAAGCAGGAGACTATGAATTCTAGTCTTACTTTAATTGTAACAGCTAGTTAGGTGATTCTACCCAACCCACCTTACAGGATTGTTGTTGTGGGAAAAATAGGAAAAGAAAGGTATGCTGGACACATTCACTATCCTTGAATTATTTGTAAAAACATAGGTAGAATACAAATAAAATAAAAAATAATATAATATAAATATTTAACAATAATAGTCATGGTTAATAAGGACTTTTCACAGCTTTGTATGATATGCCTGTATGGTTATACTGTACCTAGGTCAGAAGGGTACTCACATAGTCACTTATGACCTAGTCTTCTCTATATTAGACTATTGTAATATGCTCTACATGGGACTCCCCTTGAAGAGTAATTGGAAATTTCAACTGGTGCAGAATAAAGTATCTCCAGCAGTTATGTGTGCTCTCAAAATAGCACATGTCATATTTCTGCTCCTGAACATCAACTGCCCATTGTTCAAATAAAAATTGATAGATTTAACTGCACTGGCAGCCAATTTGCTTCTGGGTCTAACTTTTTAGTTTAACTTTTATAGTTCTTGATGGCATGGAACTGGATTGTAACATTTAATTCAATAAAATTATGATCGAAAATTGGATGTGCTAAATAGAACTTTGAATCTTTCATCCAATTCTGGGGTTCAACAGATTGTAACACGAAAAACCTTTATCTAATACGTAACTTACACAGAGAACTTTTTAAAAGTCAGCTTTTTTAAGGGAATGAAAAATTTCTAAACACAAAACCATCATCCATCTCATATCTTTTAGTCTTTTTTCAAAAAGAAAATACAGTGATCCCTCGAGTTTCGCGATCTCAATGTTCGCTAAACGCTATATCGCGAGTTTTCAACCCGGAAGTAAACTCCACCATCTGCGCATGCGTGCCCTTCCACGCATGCGTAGATGGTGGAGTTTCCCCGCCGGGCAGAGGCTTCCCTGGGTCTTCCCCCTCTTGCCCCGGTAAGGCGCGAGCAACGGCGTGGGCGGGTGGGCGGCACACGCGCGGGGAAACCCCAGGGCCGCTTCTCAGCTGAGAAGCGGCCCCAGCAACAGCGCGGGGGGGGTGGGCAGCACGCGCGCGGAGGAAACCCCAGGGCCGCTTCTCAGCTGAGAAGCGGCCCCAGCAACAGCGCGGGGGGGTGGGCAGCACGCGCGCGCGCGGAGGAAACCCCAGGGCCGCTTCTCAGCTGAGAAGCGGCCCCAGCAACAGCGCAGGGGGCGGGCAGCACGCGCGCGTGGGGGGGAAACCCCAGGGCCGCTTCTCAGCTGAGAAGCGGCCCCAGCAACAGCGCGGGGGGCGGGCAGCACGCGCGCGCGCGGAGGAAACCCCAGGGCCGCTTCTCAGCTGAGAAGCAGCCCCAGCAACAGCGCGGGGGGCGGGCAGCACGCGCGCGCGCGGAGGAAACCCCAGGGCCGCTTCTCAGCTGAGAAGCAGCCCCAGCAACAGCGCGGGGGGCGGGCAGCACGCGCGCGCGCGGGGGAAACCCCAGGGCCGCTTCTCAGCTGAGAAGCGGCCCCAGCAACAGCGCAGGGGGCGGGCGGCACGCGCGCGGACAAGCAGCAGCAGCGAGGCGGCGGGGAAACCCAATCTTCGGCTCCTCGCTGCTGCTGTGGAAATAAAAACACCATCTGCGCATGCGCAGATGGTGTTTTTACTTCCGCACCGCTACTTCGCGACAAATCGATCATCGCGAGGGGTCCTGGAACGGAACCCTCGCGATGATCGAGGGATCACTGTACTCCAAAGCAGGCACTTGGGACCTGCATTAGCCAATATCAGAATATCAGGTTCAACAGATTCAATACTAGATGAGAGATAGGCATGTTGAAAAATCAAAATCCATTTGGGACATAAGAAAAAGATTGATGCTTGCCTACTGGTAAGTTTATGGCACTTTTCAAATTCTTTCTACGGGGAAGTTACAGTCCATGAGTTGAAATGTTTGTGAAATGTAAGCAACTGTACTACATATGAGGGTTGCCTATGAAATTTATGAAATAAATTTATATGGCCTTCATCCAAACAGTGGAACTCTGGCTGCTATAAATGCCAGTTGCCAAATATAAAAATTATGTTAGCTTATTTGTTTTTGAACTTTGCAAACAAAGCCAAAAGCAAAAAGTATCAACTATGCAAGTAAGAAGAAGCCTTAAACTGGTATCTGGAGAAATATCTTGCTGATATTTTGTTGTTCAAAGGCTGGGGTACGGAGGTGAATTTACTGTTGGGCTTTTCCCCTAAAGTTGTTTTTTGAAGCTATTGTAGAAAATGTTGTATCAAAACTTTCATTTTGTCCTGATCTGAAACTAAACCTGTTATTTGATGTACAATGGTACCTCAAGATACGAACCCCTCGTCTTACGAACAACTCGTGATACGAACCCGGGGTTCAGAAAAATTTTGCCTCTTCTTACGAACTTTTTTCGAGTTACGAACCGGCGTTCGAAGACTGCTGGGAAGCCGCACGGCTGTTTTAAAAGGTGACAGCCAGGCGGCAGGGCTTCCCAGAAGCCTCCCGAACGCCAGTTCGTAACTCAAAAAAAGTTCGTAAGAAGAGGCAAAATTTTTCTGAACCCCGGGTTCGGTTCGGGAGGTTGCTGGGAAGCCCCCCAGCCCGGCTGTGACCTTTTAAAACAGCCGCGCGGCTTCCCAGCTGTCTCCGAACGCTGAACGCGGAAGTTCGGGTTTGGCGTTCGGCTTCGGGAGACAGCTGGGAAGCCGCGCGGCTGTTTTAAAAGGTCACAGCCGGGCTGGGGGGCTTCCCAGCACCCCCCTGAACCCCGAACTTTTGCCGAACTTCCGGGTTCGGGGTTCGGGGGGGTGCTGGGAAGCCCCCCCAGGCCGGCTGTCACCTTTTAAAACAGCCGCGCGGCTTCCCAGCAGTCGCCGAACGCCGGTTTTTTGCGGGGGTTTTTTTGGTTGCACAGATTAATTGACTTTACATTGTTTCCTATGGGAAACAATGTTTCGTCTTACGAACCTTTCGTCTTACGAACCTCCTCCTTGCACCAATTAAGTTCATATCATGAGGTATTACTGTATATCTATCCCTCCTTTTTAATTAGCATGTTAACACTCTCTTCCTTTTATTGAAGTAGTCACTATGAAATTTTATAATTTCATATAAATTATATAAAACACTGTGCTTTGTGTCTCAGTTGTTCTTATTCATAAACTTCAATAGCTTAAGATAGAAGAAAACTTCACTATGTTGTTATCATAACAAACAAAAAGCAAGTTTCTGTGTGAATTTAGGTATGTGGCTTTCAAAAGCAATATATTTACTTCTAACTGTATTGAAATATACATGCTCCATTTATAAATGACATTCTGTAAATTTGATAAAATGTAACATTTTGCTATCTTTTTTTTAAACAGGATTCTATGAGCAATGTAACTGTAAATTTGGCATTTGACAAAATGGTATCAGCCACGGCATAACTGAAAAATTAAAATATTCTAATTCCATATATATTTCTATTATTTAATTTCTCAATCAGTAATCATTTAAATAATATCCTGTTTATTGCCGTTGCAGTCACTGCACATCAAGATACTCCAAATAGTATTATTTTTGAGTCTAACTGTTGAAATATTAACCCAATGTTATCAAATTAGTCTTGCCTTTGTAATACATTAGTAGTTTCTTTTTAAGCTGGCCAATCAAATATCTGAACAAGTTAGCAATTCTCTTGATTTTCTAAAAATGAATTTCTCTTGCAGCTCAATATGAAATGATCCAAATGAATGTGATCTGTCATTGAAGAAAGGTGAATAGAGTCACAAATTATTCTGTATGGCTTCATGATATTTCTAAGAATATCCAGATATACCAAAACATATTTCAAATCAATAAGTACCTTACAAATAGTTAGTGGTTTTAAATATAGCAGATCCACTTGTTATGCATTGACTTTTTTATTGTACTAGGTAAATGTCATTTCTCTTTCTGAATGGAAAAAGATAGAATAAAATTATTTTTTCTCAAAACTTAAGATCAATCTTCTTATAGCACCATTATTTGAATGAGCACACTGCATTTCTTCCTTAAATACAATTCAATATATATTAATATACTAAGACAGATATTAAGGAGCAGCAATAGATGTACTAAGCTAACACTCATCAAGAACTACTTGCCACTATATAATGCTTTTTTAAAACCTATATGTATATAATAATAACAGTATCTCTTCTACTTCATTAGAGCTACTGTGAATGATATCAATCTAATTATGAAAACCTATAATGTATGACTTTAGAATAGATTCACACAATAAACATTTCATATCATATCACTAAAATTATTGTAACAATTCAGTAATTTTAATTTCATGAAACAGAGAAAAATTTTAAATCTTACACTAGGTTGTCTTATTTATTTGTTCTATTTTTTAACTGCCCATCACCCTCAAAGGTTTCAAGATTATTACAAGATTCACTCGGCTCAAACAGTGTGACCCTGGGTAATATACAACAAAAAACAATAATAAATCAAACCAAAGAAAATAATCTAACTGAAAACAACAAACAAAATATAAAATGTAATTTGGAGACAGAACACCCAACAGAACAAACAAGGACTGTCTCTTCAAGGAAAGAAAAGTAGTATACTGTATAACTAAGTTGGAAGTTTGCATGTGTAAAGTTGCTTACCATATTGATTCATATTCTTCTGGATACTTTTTATTTTTTTCAGAATAATGATTTTTATCTTCTTCTTTTTTTAGTTTATAATAAAATGCTTCATGAACTCCATATGTACAAAAGTCTTTGTTTGGGAAAGACTACACACTGCAAGAATTTTTAGTACAATTATGTAGCTGCTAATGTAGCATGTGTGTTTATATTCCCCATTTTGTTTTAAAGTTACAATAAGCAATTGGACTTTTCCAGTTTTGTGAGAGAACAAAAACACAACATGATTAATTACCACCATGTATGTATCACCACAATGAGTTTTATATTTCTGTTTAGAATAGTGATTATTCCAAAGGTTTCGGGATTATACTCAAGGTGCTATCACTACAGGTATTATCATTGCTTTCTTTTGCCACAGTCATTTTTTTCTCTTCTATTTTATTGTTTTCAGGTATATTGCAAAATCCACTATACAGACTTATTTTCCTTTCGGATCTGCAATTATTGAGTCTTGGGTGTTACATGGCAAGTGCTTGTCTTTTGAATTCTAAAGTCCCAAATTATTTTAATTTATTCATTTTCTATTATTTTGTCTATTTTAGCTCTGAAATACACTGATGGCCATTCATGTCCCTTCCCCGATAGAGTTATCCAATTTGTGTTCTAAAATTATTCACTTGTAAAGGACACATTTCAATTATCCATGTTTAAAATCCATGTGGCTTCACCAACATGAAGATTCACTAAGAATATTGCATCAATCTTAAAAGAATTTTTTGGAAAAATCTATTATGGCATGTAACATACAATGTCACTGCAATGAAACAAGGGCTGCTTCTTTAAAATATTTATTAAACTACTTTTCTACACTATCATCAAAGAAGCTGCATTTGTATTGCTTCATTAAGTGCTATGAAGCTTTCTTTAATGGATGAAGTATTGTATTACGTATTGTAGTTTCTGTCTTTTAGTACTATAATAATCTTTGAATTATTCATTTTTCATTGTTCTCTATTTGGTGTTTATTTGTTTTACATGGTATTATTAATACAAAAATGTTAATGAGGCATGTTTATTAAATGAGTTGGTTTGATACTGATTTTTCAAATGAAAGGGAGTCCAGAAATAAAAGGTATTTAACTAGTTTATTGCTTTAAAAAGTATCATGGAAGGAGCATTCTACCAGTAGTTCCTGTACTACTTTTTGTTTTTTAAAAAACATAATTTAAACAAGCAGTTTATGATGAGGATCATTTTCAGTGTAAACATCCCTTCCTATTTTAGATATAAATGCCTAATTATTAGTTGTTAAATATATAAGTCAATCACAAAAATTCCAGGTTACACAAATTTAAACAAATTTAAAAGGTATACCCAACAACTGTTTTTTCTAATGTTTTACACATTTCCATTTGCTTATACCAAAGATATCTTACTAAGAGCTTTTGTGTTCACGAGTACTGAGTTTTATTAACAATTGTAATGAATAATTTACAATTTACAGTTTAAAGAATAATTATAATGCTTTTTTATGAAGTTTTCAATAAAGCGAACTTACAATATAGGGCAACTGATCACCATTTAACCAAGACTTCAAGAATATTGCATGCTTTTTGTAGTAACTATGAATGTTTAAAATGTTAGAACGATGGGGCTACAAAAGTTAATTTGCTATAAATTCTTTTGATAATAAATTAGTTGTTAACCGCATACCCATATATAACAAAACTGCTACAAATAGTTATATCTACCAACAGAAGTGTTAACTTTTACTGTCCCTACTCCCACCCCAATAAATAAAATGCAAACAACATGCCAGAATAAAAACTTATTAATTCTGATGTGTTTTCCTTAGTGGCAACACACATGCAATTCTATTGTGCCTCAAACCTCTCTCGGCCTCAATAGGCTCACCAACTGGAGTTGCCTCAGTGCACTTTCACGTCACATTACTTCCGCTTTTATAACTTTTCCACTTCTGAGCACTATCAATTATGCACTAGAATAACTGAGGCCTGGCTCGGCAATCTAACATAAAAGCCAATTATGGGAGTAAATAATTTAAACACCTGCATGCCATGTTCTTTTTACCACTGATACATAGCTCTTGTAATGCTATATACGTATTGGTAAAGACTGCTCAGTCTGCTAATGTACAGATTTTGAATTTAGAGAAGGCATGGTGGGTGCATAATTTAGCCCCTAAGGGTACAGCAAATGATTGACTCTAGATAAATTAGAACAGAGCTTTCTTTTCTTTTAAGTTAGTTTTGTTTGAAAATAATTTGCTTCCAATTGGTATTTGGTAAATCTCAGTTAGGTAAATTTCCATAAAGAAAATAAATTTGCTAGTAGTAACAGAAAAGGAAGGAGTGAAGGAAAAGGGAAGCAAATGGATTTATTATGAACTATATTGCCAAGATAAGCGTTAAGTATATTTACAATTGAGAAAAGGAAAGAGTAGTGCTAACATATGCAAAACATTAACAATTCCTATTTCCCACAGAAAGATTTTGACTAATAAATGAAAAGCTATAGTTTTCAGAAAACTTTTACTTGGTTTTTATTACAAAATACAAAACTACTTCTCATTCTTCCAAGGATTAGTATTGTAATGCTGTAATTATTATTGTTATACAACATGTTAAAATAAGAGCTCAGCAAAAATGGAACAGAATAAGTGGTTTGAAATAATTTAGGATTCATTTTGGAAAAAACATGTAGGGTTTCATTAGAAACATACTGTATAGGAGTGGGATTCGTCCCAGTTCGGATTGCCCAAACCAGCAGCGACTCACTGGTGATGTCGATGGCATCACAGGCGCAATTTGGTTGGTGCTGGTCCATCTTTTTGGGGAGAATCTTTTCCTATTTTTTTTACTATTTGGAAGGGTTTTTTCTGCTGCTGCTGCTTGAAAAAGAACCCTCCCCACCGCTCCGGGTTTATACTTAGCTTTATTCCTTTATTCCTTCACCTAAAACAGCTGATCATGTCCTCAGCTGTGTTCCAGACCAACCAGTGGCAAAGTTAAGTGGAACTCACCCCTGATTCTGTAGTTTCATGATTCAGCATTTCCAAGTTAGTAATTTAAAAGAAAAGAAAAGGAATAACAGTTCATGTAGTTCTAAAACAACTAGGAAATCTTTATAATGAAGTGCAGTTGAGAGGGATGGATTTAAATTACACTTTCTGTTTGCTTTTGAAATCCACTAATAACATGACATAGCAAATGGAATGTTTCCATTTGAGAAGTATACTTCATGCTTCAGTAACAGAAAGATTGCTGTTAAAGCAAACTCAGCTCCTTGCAGACAAATCTGTGTCGTAAGCAAAGTTCAGAAGAGAGACAAAGAAAGAAAATTAACAAATTCAAGAACATTAGATCTGTTTCTCTTTTCTTCCCCAAACCAAATATTTTTTAAAAAGAAAGAAATAGAAAAGGATATACATTTGAAAGCACTGCTTTCAGAAAAAAGTTGGGCTTCAGCCATGTCAATTTCAAATTGAAGAGTAGTAGTTGCTTAAAAAAGCAAACTCAGTTAATGGTATCCATATGATGTAACCAATCAGCATAGTCAGACTTGATAAACAATCATGCAGTCATTTTTGTGAAAGTGGTTATTATCTGGTTTGAGCTAATCATCAAGATGTTTCATATCCTCTACCCACCAGATCTTCAAATTTTAGCTTAAATGAAAAACTGGATTAGGTTATAGATCTCATATGCAGAAAGGGATTTGCACATTGTGAACATTTCAGTATGGTTTGTTTCATACTATCCACAAGTCATAAATATTTTTAAATGAGTAGTTGTTAAACCTTTCCTCAACTGCATGCAGTTTTCTAATAACACATAACTTTTTATGATTTTTATTTTCCTAATAAGAATACTAGCCCACTTTAGTGAATTGGCCCTAATATTGCCATATTTTATAAAATGTTTGAAATGCATTGTAAAATTACTGTAAAACTATCACAACTTGACCTGCTTATCTATCCCTGGTTTAGTATTATATAACAGATAAAATAAACTGATAGATATAAAAATATTTTTCACATCTATTGTGCAAATTCCACTAAATTAAATAGTTACTTCATATATGTATAAATTTTTATCCATTTTATCCATGTAGGAATAGAGAAAACAATCTTCTCATAGCACAATCCCTCTAATTCAACACATTTTATGTGTTGTAATGAGAGGCATTTTATAGAGGTAGTAATTATCATGGTTTTTAAGCCTTAGGTAATAGCCACATAGTGGGAAGGTTCAGCAAAGGCAAAGTTTCTAATTAAGTAATATAAATGCATTTCCACTAAATGCTACATGGAGAGAATGATAGATAAGACCATATTTGTAAAACAAACTACCCACCAATGGGATGAAAGGTTTAGCAGAAAGTTCATGAACAAGATATCTCTACTAAAGTGCCAACTATGAATAAAAACAACATAAAGAAAGCTTTTATTTGTCCAGTTAAGTTACTATACTAAAAGACATTTTAGCACACATTTGTTACACCAGAAATATTGACCACTTTTTCTTTTCTTTGTGTATGGACTATAACTAATGTTAACAACCAGGTCTCTGAAATAAATAATAAAACCTAACATCTCCAGGTATTACTGAAACTGAGGTGATACAACTCTAAGTGTCAAAACAATGATCATTATGCCAGCAATCATGGCTCAATATATTCTCAACAAGCAAAATTCCATAAAATTTAACTGGGTCTCACAGAACAGTAGGAGCCCCCTCCAGCACACCATTCTAACTATTTCAGTCTTATGACTCCTTAATTTACATGTTTTGGCCACTCTGACCAGCAGCAGGTGCCGAAGTGGCATCTTAACTAAGGCCATAGAAAAAAGGTTATTTAGTCTCCTCCTGCACCAAGTCCCTAAACAAAACTGGAACAAACTTAGTCTAATGCAGTGTTTCCCAACCTTGGCAACTTGAAGATATTTGGACTTCAACTCCCAGAATTCCCCAGCCAGCATTCGCTGGCTGGGGAATTCTGGGAGTTGAAGTCCAAATATCTTCAAGTTGCCAAGGTTGGGAAACACTGGTCTAGTGCATACTATAGAGCAGTGATGGCGAACCTATGACATGCGTGTCAGCACTGACACGCGTAGCCATTTTCGGTGACATGCGGCCACCGGAGAAACAGGGAGCTTTAGGGAGTGCAATTGCAACTGCAATTTTTTTTTTCCCTCTCCCTTTAATTAAGAGGCCGGGCGATTTTCGCCCGGCTGATATTTGCGATGGCTGGGAGGGGCGAGAACACCACCTCCCAGCTGGGCGTGCCTGCGCAGAGCACAGGCGCGCCCACACGCTGCCTTTGGCAGCACAAGCATGCCTGTCCGTCCAGGGGAAGAATCGCCCCGGCCGGATGTCTTTTTCAGCTGGGGGGGGCGCCACCTCCCAGCTGATTGGCGCGGCGCCAAGCGTTGGAGCCCACCACGAACGGTGGTTGGCTCGCAGGGGCCGCTGGGAGCGAGGGGAGGGGTTGCAGGCCTATTTCAGGGTCTGCACCCCTCGCCCTCGCCCTTCTGCTCCCTGCTCGCCTTCCAGAACGGTGTTACAGGAGACGGTGCTAAGGTAAACCCTTACCGGGTTATTAATTTGTAATTTAAAAAAATCATGCCGGGCTCACAAAAAAGAGAGTCTGAAAAAAAAACCTGCGTGGACGTCGCACCATTTGCTTCCTCCTTTGGCGGCTCATAACTAGATTTTTACAACCCCCCACCCCCCTTGATAAGCTTTTTCTTGAATCTGAACAGTTTGGGGGTTCACCAAAGAGATAAAAGTGAACGAGAGGGAGAGAGAAAGGGAGGAAGAGAGAAAAGTGAACAAGAGGGAGAGAGAAGGGGAGGAAGAGAGGAAGGAAGGAAGAGATAAATATAAAGGGAGAGAGGGAGAAAGAGAGGGAGGGGAAGAGGGGAAGGAAGGAAAAGAGAGAAAGAAAAAAGTGGAAGGAAGAGAGAAGGAAAGAAAGGAAGGGAGAGAGAGAGAGAGAGAAGATAGGAAGGAATAGAGAGTGAGAGAGAGCTAGAAAGAAAGAGTGAGAGAGGAGAGAGGAAGGAAGAGAGTGAGAGAGAGTGAGAGGTTTTTTTTTCTCAAGGTGACACGCCACCCGAGTTATGCTCGGTTTTTTGGCGAATTTTGACACACCAAGTTCAAAAGGTTGCCCATCACTGCTATAGAGAAAAGATCCTCCTCAGCTCTCAGAGATTAATCCTACTCCTGATTCAATAAAAAAGACCATTTCCTGTTCCTGGTGTTGCATTATATTTTCAGACACTTTTTAGGAGACCACTATTTTCAAGATTTATGAAGAAATTATATGCAAGCTATATCCAATGGCTTTATCTAGTCTCATGGGAATTTCATTTGCATGCTAAGGTCTGCCTGCCCTTCCTGTTTGTAAGCCTGAATATAGTTTTTAATAATTAATTTAGTCCAAAGCACACAGCATTCACAAATTCAATATGAGAAAATGCTTTATCTGCCCCATCATAGGTTAATAATCGTATAAAACTAGAAGCATCAGGGAATTCATCGCAAATTCTGAGGAAATGACGTCTAGATGCTTTAAGCATTTTATTATAGTCTAGTCAATAAATCAATAAGGAATAAAACCATTTTAGATTTTACATGTATTCTAATATTTTATATTTTACGCTTACTTTAATATATCCATACATAATATTTAAAAGTAATTCATACCAGTTATAATGAAATCAAGAAACTACAGCATGTGCATTAATTTTATTTTTTTTTAAAACAACAAAACAAATAATATTGAATATATATGAGACAATTAAAAATAGTTTAGCTAAAAAAAATACCAATTTCTTGTAAGTTTCTTGAAGCACATACAATATATTACTTTAAGTAAAGACTTATTCAAAGGGCAGGATTTAAATTCTATTTTGTAAAAAATATTTTTGCAAAATATAACAAAGCTATTTAAAGTATCCACATATAATTTTTGGGTGTTTTCTGTAAATACCAAAGAATGCATGTACTATTATTCCTTTTTTTACCAATTTCCTAACATTTTTACCTTGCAAATGCACTCACATTTTTTCAAATATTATTAAGAGTTAAGATTAAAATGTCAATTTCTTCAACGAAATATACAATATACAATAAGTGCTTCCTTTATTCAGAAACTAAAGGTCAATTATATTTGGCCATGTACTGTTCCCATATAACATTTGAACTATGAAACATATTACTACAGATAAAAATATTGATAGAATTAAATACTGTTTATGTCAAAGCATGCAGACAATGTCATAGTAGATGGTTGTTCATATGTACAGAAAAACCCAACAGATAATTCTTAAATAGACACAAAATAATGAATAATTTTATTACTATACACTCTCTGTATATATGGAGAGGGAAACAGATGCTTTTTTAAAAAAAAACAATATTCTTTAGATTAAGGTTAGATAGCATACTTATTGTAAATTAATGAAGTTAAAATTGTACAATCAACTAAATATATAATTTATTTTGCAACAAAATCTAGATTAAATTAAAAAGTATGCCTCTTGAATCAGATGGATATACTTCAGACAGATAGATACAGGATTGCACGTATTTTGGGTTTTTTTCCTCAAAATATATAATTACATTTTCTGTGCGAGAGATATATAGGTTCTCCAGAATTTTTAAAATAATTGCATTTTAGGGGACTGATTTTTTTATTTACAATACAGATTTTAATAGCAAAAAGCCCCATATAATTGAATTCATGTTAAGGTACGCTAAGCCATCTCATTGTTAACTTTGGCTTAATCAGGAATTCTCTGCATTTTACCATTACAGCATTATTATGTTGAGTTACAATATAATAAATAAGCTAGGATGAAGGTAAAGCATAATGGATACTTTTTCATTAGACATCAAAAGATCAGAACTTTAATTAGATGCAAGGGACTTCAATTTCTCTTCTTCTTTATCCTTTTCCACCTAAAGCCTGATTTCCAAAATTCCAGTTAATCTAAAATTTGGGTTGATTAAGATTTAAAATATATTTTATTGCAACTAAGCCAGAAATAGATACATTATTATATCTGTTAAGAAAAAATTGTATTTTGTTGACTAGCAAATATAACATCTAATAGCATACAGAATCCTAATTCAGTATCGTTGTTGTAATAAGCAGTAAATGTACTGAGCTTGATTCATAATGAAATACAGAAGAAATTGTCACTGCCTTCTTTCGAATTACAAAAAAATATATATACCTCAAATTAGCCCTATCCTGCAGGTCTTTCTTTCCAGCATTAAAAAGACTGGGTGTGCTTTTTTTTTTAACATTCATCTAAGGTCATTCTGACACATTCATCTTATAATTCTTGTTAGAAGTAGCAAAGTATCAAGTGGTATCACTAGACTCTGCTTCGATTGTTGATATTTGGCATTTTATTAGATATTTGCATTATTACTATAAGCAGACTGATGTAATAATAAGAGTGGAAACACAGAAAAATAAATCTCATATTCATGTGCTGTCTTTATAATATGTAAAAGTACTTCAGTTATTATACTTAAATATAGCAAAGGTTTATCATGAAATATAGCAAAGGTTTATCCAATGTCTATCTTAGTTACATATCTCAAAATACTAATTTTATTAAAAAGGGCAATTTTTTAAACAAGTACAAAAATTAAAAACATGACATTTGTCAATCCAGAACGTGAATGGCTGTCAGTTAATGAGTCAGTCTTCATTTCTTATGTGGCAACATGTGGCACTTAGATGGCCAATAGTCATAGGAGCATTTAAAATAAAATAAATGACCAAGAATAGACAACTGTTGAAATGTTCCACAAGAACTTATTTAGAATGGCATAGCAAAATCCACCCTTTTCATATAGTACCTTTTTTCCTCAAGGCTATCTTATTTTTCTAAAACTGCACAGTATTCTAGATTTTAAAAATCATTGCTCAGCATATTTTCTTATATAAAAGGACTATCACTGATAGTCTATCAGTACTATTTCTATGTGTCCTTGCCAGTGATCTATAGCCTTTCTTTCTTTATTTTTCTTTGTCGCAGTTAAGACTTTAGTAAAGTATTCTTCTCATTTAGAACTGAAATGACAAATTCTACAGTTCTGTAACTCAATTTTAAACAGTATATTGAACACTTAACAAGCATTAAAATTATTTAATATATTTAATAATCTTATTTTTTTTCTTATATTTTAGAGCTTTACATTTGACTATGTACAAAGCCTGGCTACATGATGAATCTAAGTATACATATATGCACACACACATTATTTCATTCTCTATTTCCTTAGTGCCTCACTCCCCCTCCCTTCTTTGCTCCAGTGAGCTGTTGTTCTTGGAATACTATATGCTCACATGCAGAACCGCAACCATCTGGGCCTCTGAAGGGTCCTCGGTTCTTGGTCCTGAATGGTAATTGTCTCAGAGAGCACCCTTACAGACATTTCAAGCATTGGAGCTTATTAAAATCCTGAAGGGCAGTAATCCCTGAATGCCACTAAAAAGATCTCCAGCTGCTACCGTTTATGAAGTGGGCTTGACAAGAGAAAGAAAAGAGGAAAGGGCTACAGAAAGAAAAAAGAATTTAGAAAAGGGCAAGTTATCCAAACAACTTCCCTTGGGGAGAGAATAGGGGGAGAAGAGTCATGTTTTATCAGCTTAGGTTTCCTTGCCTCAGTTCCCAAAAAACGTTCCTCTCCCTGCTGTTTTCCTTTTCCTCACAGAACACAAAACGCACGCTCTTGTGCAATCTTCTTTGCATTTTTAAAATATATCATTAACATATTGAGATGGAAAGTCTAAAATGAAGTGAATTGGGAAAAACAGATCAAGAGCCCAAAATCCGAATTGAATATGAAGTTTTCCCAAACACACAGAAGAAATGTTTATGTAAAAAACAATCGAAAATATAAAACTCTGGCTTTTTTTTTTTTTTAGAAGGTTTTTCATTTGTGAGAGTTGATTAATAAACATTCAGCACTTTGCTCATGGCTCGTCAGAAGTCGTGCAGAAAGTTGAACGATGCCGGTAGAAGGCTTTTGTATTTGGAAACAATGAATAGGATGACTTCTTAAAACCTTCCTTGTCACCCTCCATTAGAAACAGATGGACACCTTGGATCAAATTCTTTAGACAAACATTACATTGTAACACTTCTTTATCTTATATTAACTTTCATGAAAGGGTTTAACCACCCCAAAGAACATGAGAGAGAGAGACAGAGAGAGAGACAGAGAGAGAAAGAAAGAAAGAAAGAAAGAAAGAAAGAAAGAAAGAAAGAAAGATCTTTTTCAGATAATAAGCAGGGCACAAGGCATAGATAGATAAATGGAAGCTAAGAATAGTTCTTCCAATTGGATAAGATCCTAGATAATTTCCCCTTACTCACTGTGAAGCCCCTTTGGATTCAAGGCAAAAATGAACCTTGGAGCATATAGGACACTCATGCAACTCAAAGCAGCCGGGATTACTACAGTTGATAGACCTTAACAGATCTGGTGCAATTCCCAGGAAAATATATGTTTGGTTTGAGAAGATTAAGATAAGTAATCAATTCAAGGTCCTATTTTCTTCCAATAGACTTTTTGCCTTGATTCTAAAGTACTGCAGAATCCTGTTTGAAAACTGTATTCTAATTCAACTTGTTAACAACATTTGGTTGGTCATTTGCTATGGTCCTCCAGTAAAATAAGCAGCAGGGGTATTAATTATTTCTCAAACCACCATCACTGAAAGGCAATTCAACTTCCTACAGTCATTACTCATGAGGTCAATAGGATTAATTTTCCAAGTAGAAAAAATAAGTGTAATACTATAGTCCTTAAGGGATCTATTGTAAAAGCCAATCAATTAGAGTAAAATCAGTTTGTATTGAAAGCAAAAACATTTGTGAAGATATTTCAAGATATATTGATTGTAGAATAACATATTACTAATATTATACATAAGCCCTATATATTTTTGCACAACTATAATTCTTCCTTCAAGCAAAGTTTCATTATGACGTCAGGGTTTCTTTCATGTATTACTAATTTATTAACTTAATCCACTTACTTTTTAAAAAACTAATGGCACCCTTTTAATTGTTTCTTCTTAATCAAATCTTTAACCTTTTCTATGCCATATAAAAAGAAAACCTTTGTAAATGAAAATGAATTCCAGAATTTCTATCATAGTGTGATTTTTGGTGTATCCTGCATAAAACTGGCTAACTAAACAAGTTAGCTAAGACCAGGGGTGGGCTCCTCCCGGTTCAGACCAGATCACCCAAACCAGTAGTGACCCACTAGTGACATCACTGAACTGGATCAGCCGGTGCCGTTTGTCGGCCATTTTTAAAAAATTGTTTTTAATGAACTTTTTTACTGTTTTGAAGCTTTTTCCTCTTCTGCTGTTTGTAAAAGGGCCCTGCCACCCACCCCGGGTTTAAACTTTATTCCTTCACAAATCATCAGCTCCTCAGCTGTGTTTCGGGCTGATTTCAGCTAACTGACCATACATGAAAGCCAAATTGCACAAGGGAATGTGCACATAAAATGTTGCAATGCGAACCTGTGGTGAAGTTAAGTGGAACCCACCTCTGGTTAAGACAGTTTTTATTTGATACAAAATATGATTACAATAGATTGATTATGCCACTTTATCAAGCAGTTTCCTGAGACGAATCGATATCCACGTTATGATATGCAATCCATCCATTTTTAAATTACCAATTTTAAATCAAGTGTGGATGCGCTTCTTTTTTTGGTAGTTCCTTGATTAGGGTATTGTTTTCTACTTGTTTGTCTAATATTAATCCCTGATTTTCTGGAAGTAGGCTGATGGTTGAGATGGTTATTTTAAAATTTTGAATATTTTAATATTTTTTCAATAACAAACATTTATACTTTTATCATTGTTTTATTCTGTAGTTTTATTTACTTCTTGTATACCACCCAGAATCACTTTTAGTAAAATTGGTGGCTATATTAATGTGATAGATATATGATAGACAGACAGACAGACAGAGTTCTTGGTCATCTGCTGCTTGAAGATTCAAACTAATGTTTTCGGTCAATTTCTTTTCAAGAATGCTATCTATTTTAAGATTTATGAAGAAGCTAAAAAGGACTAGGTCACTTTAATGAAGAGAAGAGAGCTGCTGCACTGTCTAATATAGAACAATATTAGTTTTCAAAGTATGCATAATTGTATTAAATAATATTAAATAAATGGCTGAATTAAATAAATATGCTATTCAAACACATAATTAGGTTTCTCACATTTTTTACTTAATACACTGAAAAATATAGTTTACTTGAAACAATGTGTCCTCTCTTTTTTATAATTCATTATGCTCCATATTTTCAGCAAACTAATTAAACAACATTAAATTTCACAGGATATTATTTGATCTATTTTGATTAATTCAGGGAGCTGATTAAAATAATCTGAAACTGAAACTACTGCTGGTCGGGTAATTCCAAACTGCTTTAGCGTTATTCCAAATATCTTACCAAAATTTTCATATTACTTGTTTGTATTATTGGTGGATTTTCTTTGTTGAGTTTATAATCAAAACACAGTCTATTTAAATCTAGCTGATTTCTATAATAAATTCAATTCATTCCATGTTTTTCTGTTTTATAATGTTGAAAAGCAAGTAGAACATAATAGATTCAACATAACTAATAAGTCATATACAATATTGTATAAAACCATGATTTGGAATACTGTAATTTTTCATGCTTTATTGTAATACAATACTTTATTGTAGTGCAATACTTAATATTGCACCTTAGGAAGCTGTGTTAACATTAAGTCAAAGTATTACTTTAAGCAGAATAAAAATAGCATTAGATTTCTATATTTTATCACTTCAAGATTATTTCTTTACCAGTACTTGTTTATGCGAGAACATTATTAGAAATATTCATATGTACAATAAAAAAGATCAATGTATAGTTATTATGTGTATCTCAACTACATTTATTAAACACAAACTAATTCTATACACCCAACATACTCCTTTAAATAAATACAGTGAAAAAGTAATTCTTTTATATTAACTTTCTATGAATGAGCTGAACTAAAAGACAAAAGATACCATCAATGTACAATTACAATTATGGAAAACACTGCAAATCAGAGAATAAAAGTTCTTTAATTTTTTTAACTTGATAAAAGCAGCTATACAGCAATCTACGTTACACGGTGATAAGGGGAAGCAGAAAAATTATTCCTTTCTCCAAAATCTATACCTATTTTGGCACAATAATGAAACAATGAAAAGTGGACTCCACTCAATTGATCCAAATGCCTGTGGGGGGAAAAATAGGTCTCAACAATCTATGGAGTTTCTCAATCATCCAGGTCATGGTTGTCCAAAAGGCAACTGGACTTTCTTCGGGGGGTTTCCTTCCCACTAGTCAGTTGGAACTGAAAAACTTCTTGGATGAGAAGCAAAATATTTTCAAAGAAAAAAAGAACAAGAAACTCAAGTTGTCTTTTGGAGAAAGCACCTTTTGTGTAGGTCTTAACAGCTTTTCTAAATGGTAGGCTGTGACGGTCTTTGCTTATGGGATGGGAAAAGGGGTTTCATTCCAGTGCACTGTTCCAAGTTATTCTTCAAATTTTCTTATCTCTGATTCTTCATCATGAGAAACATAGCATAAGCTGCCCTTACTAAAGAAAGTACTGAATTTGAAAAGTAAGGGAGACTAGGATAGATCTATTTCGGCCTTGTTCTTGCCTCATCAGCTAGCCATACCCTCACTGGGATTTGAACTTGTAGCTTTGCCTTGTAAGGCAGAGAATTAACCTCTAGGCTACAGAATCCAATTCCTTCAGCTCTGTACCAGGGAAGGATTACATGTTTTTTGTGTTGAATCACCCTGGTACATTGAAGGAGCATATTTGAATATACCATACAATATATCTATTCCATTACAGAAAGAGTAGTCTATTTCAAAAATATTCAAAGTTTCAAAAGTGTAAAATAAATTATTACCCTTCACAATGCTGACATCCATTTCTTCTCAATAGAGTAGAATGGAATTCAACTTCGGTGTTTTATGTCCACCATTAATTTTTCCTAACAGATGCATACTTCAATCTTGGCTGTGGTGTGTGACTAAAAAAAACAATTGGCTTTTAAATAGTTGAAGATATATCTGAAAAGAATTTAGCTCAGATATCCTATCTGTATTTTGCAGCAGTGTAGATTTGGTATACAAATATTCCCAAACAGAATATGCAATTAGATCTAAGATTAATATATCTTATTTTAACCAAAAGTATAAAAAGAATATAGATAAATCACCAATGAAGAAAAAGGTTCAGGAAAAAAATAAGATTAGGGTAAAAAAGGAGGAGAACACAATGAAATGCATAATTTAGGTAATCATTCTAATTATAACAGAAATAAAATAATTATTTAATCATTATTTTTAGTAGGGAATTTTGCCAAAAAGCTGCCAAGCTTATAGCACAATTTATCTAAAATATTTTGCATAGAAATAACACAAGTAATATGTGGCTATAGAGAAAAACAGGCTACATAATCCCTTATATAATAACATACTAACTGAATATGTTATATATATTTTACTGGGGATAAAAGTCTAATTATAAGAAAATGCTATGATTCAGGAACCTTATAAAGTTTCTAAAGAAGTCAAATGTTAAAACAAATCATCTGACAAAATTGTGAAAACTTTATTTTATCAGAAATTCATTTAACATTTATATATTTATTTCCGCATACACAGCCACCCATCAAACATGCATATCTTTGGGCAATAATATTAAAAATCATATAAAAGCAAAGATACAATATAAAACCATACAAATGCAATCAGTAGCTAAAGAACAAATAAATCGCAATAGCAATTAATACAACTCTTGTACAAGCTCTATTACAGATCCCAATATCCAAGCTTAGTGACAGAACCATGTATTTAAGCCTTGTGAAAAATAAGCAGGGTCAGGGCCAATCTAATCTCCAGAAGGAGGATGTCCTGAAGAAAGAAGTCACATAAGAAATGGGTTTTTTCACTGGGCATTGTCAGATGAGATTCCCTAGTAGATGGGATCCAGACTATGGCTTTCCTGCCAGACATGATATGATAGATAGAAATATTTGGGGAAAGGCAGTTCCTCAAATTATTCAACCCCATGCCTTGGAAATATCTTATTCCATTTAAAAAGAATTTGCTTTAACTTCTACACAATTTAATCTGAATAATTTTCACTTTGTTCTGAGATTGCAGAAATCCAAATAAATTAGTCCACTACAACAATAAATAAATTAATTTTATAGCCAGAAATAAAAAGGATTGAAATCCATGGGGCTGGGTTTTATAATTATTAAAGTTATTGAAAAATGTTCAAATATCAAAAATAACAGGATATTTTAAACCGTAGAATGAGTTTTTAATATTAGGCATATCAAAAATTTCTGAAAATTATGTTTTGCTAACATAATGGAAAGCAATACTTCTATTTAATCTGTTTGTGTCTATGCGCTAAAGTATTGAAAAGTTTGGGTCTTTTCTGAATTAAGCATACCTAAAATCAAAGATCTCAAAGAACTTAAAACTTCAACTCTGCACCAGCTATCAATGGTGAAAAAATACTTTCAAGATTAATGGAGAAAGATGTAACATAATTCTTCACCAGCATTTTTCTTTTTTAAGAAAAGTGCTATGATTTTTTTTTACTTGAAAAACACCTGTATTTCCCTAGGTAAGAAGATAAAAACTAATTCATCTATCTATTCACCTAAACTCTTATTAGTCCATCAGCATACAACTGTTTAACTTTAACCGATTCCCATATTAGTGCAAAATCCCTCTTGAAATTAGAAATATTGATTTAGGTACTGGAAAATAAGATAGAAATCATTTAATTTATGAACTATTTCTTTATTTAATAATATAAAATAGTATTTAAGAATTTCTTAATTTCAATATCTTGAGATTTTACAGCATGTGATATAATAAATCATTTTATAGCATACTATATAATTTTCATCATAAAATAATAATAGCATTATTTGTTCAATAGGCGGCTATTGAACAAATAATGCTATAATTATTTTATGATGAAAATTATATTAATTATACTTTAAGCCCCAATATGCAATATGCAATATTTATTGCTTAAGGAGAAGGGATAATATAAACATTTATCCAAATCTTATTCAAGACATAATACATCAGATTTTTAAAAACATTACTCTTTGTTTTCTTATCAAAATCCAGTGCTATTATACAGCAATTGCACAAAATTTTCACAGAACAATTTCATAGGATTCCAGCAATGGCCATCCCAATTTAGAAGATGATAAAAATGAAAGTATATAAATCATATACTCATCTACATATACTGAATGTCATCCTCAAAATTTCCTTATGTATGTAATTTCAAATTTTGATATAGAATTTTGGATTTATGTACATAAGGGCTTGGTACCAAAATATGTAAAATATATAAGAAATATATTTATTTATTTTTAATTAAGAATAATTTCTAGTGTTTTGCTCTTGCAACAAATGGTTTAAAGCCAAACTAAATATTGCTTTTTGTTTATGAAGTGCAACTGCATATTTTCTCAATTCAAATTTAAGTACGGAAAATGTAATCCAGATCAAATCTTAACATGACAAGGCTATTTTAAGCCATGAGATGGATTTCAATCCCTATTAACTCAGTTTGCATTTTTTAAAAAACTATCTATGCATTTTTAATGAGTCTTTAATCTGCATCGTAAAAATATCAGTTTTAAAATGTTAAAACATATAGCCCATGCGATCAGAACAGTTATTTATTTTAACAAATAACTTTGCAAATGCAAACTAAATTTATACAAAAATTTAGCTGTTTTAACTGGCGTTGTTTTCATATAAATGTCTGCAATATGGAAGCAGTTAAAATGGGTTTAAATTCTAAACATGTTTACTAGAAAGTGAATCTCATTTGAAAACAATAGGAATTTGTTTTGCTTAAACATGCCTAGGATTTCAATGTTACGTTTATAAAATCCCAACTTGTTTATGTTTTCACTGATTACTTATTTCATACTGCTAATGTGTTTATTTTGGGATTTAAAACTTGCACATACCCAATTACTTAGTTATAGACTTTGAAAACAATAATTCTGTTAATCTGTTGAAGCAAAATGAACAAATTGTTATTTATTATATATAACATTAAGGGCTGTACCTCATGATTCTTGACAAATGTATCTTTTCTTTTATGTACTCTGAGAGCATAAGTACCAAAGACAAATTCCTTGTGTGTCCAATCACACTTGGCCAATAAAGAATTTCATAATCTTTTGTGAAAAAAGATTTTAGTTAAGAAACTTAAGTGTAGCAGTCAATAATTTAAAAATGAGATAAACATTAAGTGAATTTATGCAAATGATTTATTATATTACCAAAAATATAGCTAAATTCCTTTGTGCATGCAAGTATTGTTCTGCAGGTATATGACCTTTGAAAATAAAGAGTTCAATTACAAAATAACATTTTGTATGCAAAAATCTAAAAGACTCTGGATGTTTCAGGTTTTTATTGTCTTATCTATTTTTCTACAACAGCAATTTGTAAACCCAGAAAATCAGCGATCGACATACAAATACAAGTCGCACTGGCTACCTACGTTGGTATTACACATTGCATAAAGCCTTCAGCTGTAAAATAAAATGAACCGCCCTATACATGGATACATTGTCTGAATCTGATATAGCAACGCAAAAGTACATTCCATTAAAATAAATATTTTTAAATCTTAGATAAGCATATACCAAATAAAGGGGCTAAGTTAAATGGATAATAGATAAACATAACATTTAATTAAGGAATGTAAATGTTTCAGCAATCTGTAAAAAATATTACAGTGCAATCCTTTACAACATGCATGGAAAGAGATAGAATTGCTGTAAGAATGTTAACGTTGCTGCATTGTATTAATGGTGTGTCTTGCAAAACACATCTTTCAAAGGTTCAGCATATATTGAATCTTACTCAAAATCCTACCGAAACTGAAGGAAATATAATTCTGTGTGGTAGAAAGAACACAATAGTATCTTACATGCATGTAAGACTGCATGTATTACATGGATGCCAACATTCCTGAATTCTGATAAGGAAAAAATAATTTGCAATTGCGTGCTATAAACTAAGCAACTCTCAGAATTCAATGCAACTTCCTCACAGCTATGAGATTGAAGTATGTATTTGTAGATTTATAAATAAAATAAAAAGTATAATTGACTTGATACAGTACAGAAGAAAATGCCATTTAGTTATTATTCAAAAATTACCCTGTTTCCCCAAAATAAGACATACCCTGATAATAAACCCAATCAGTCTTTTGAGTACATGGCAATAAGGCCAAGCGCTTATTTCAGGATTCAAAAAAAATATAAGACAGGGTCTTATTTTCAGGGAATCACGGTACCATAATTTGATTAAAATACAAAGGCCACTCTGATGCTGCAACTGGAGAAGAAAATAGCTATTGTAGAAATTGGCAAAGTCATCTAATACTATACAGTGAGCTGCACCAGTTATCAACTTATTCTAGGTACTGCCGATACCTTGTAATGTCTTAAATGGGTTGGGTCAACAATATATTTGTGTCCAACTACTCTGATTAAATTTTACTCATCCAATAGTATCAGTGGGGACTGCTGAGAGCTCCTAACTAAGAGAAAAGATAGCGTGGGACCTCAGAAATAAGACAGGTTTGGTGTACTTGTACTTCCAAATCAAGATGACTTACTCCCTATTACATTTTAAAAAGCAGTTAAAATGCTGCTCTTCTACAAAACCTTCCAGGAATAATGTTATGTCAAGCAGTGGTTGATTAGACAGTTAGCCCTGAGTCTTCAGAGAAGGGTGGCATACAAGTCTAAGTAGTAGTAGTAGTAATAGTAGTAGTAGTAATAATAGTAATAATAGTAATAGTAATAATAATAATAATAATAATAATAATAATAATAATAAATAAATAATGGAATGGATGGTTCAATTTTTTGACTATTGTTTCATTTTAACACATTTCAGTGACACATCTTTATTGTACCTGTAATATATACTTAAATTCTATAGAATGAGGCAGCATACTTGTCTGAGTAAATACATAAATGACTGGAAACTATAAATCATACAACTTTTTTTTCTTAACAGCCTTTTAAAAAATATAGCCAAATAAAATGTACAAGTGTTCTATCTTGGATTGTTTTTTAAAATGCCAAATAAAAATACTAGTAGCGTAATAGTTTTTTTAAAAAACATGACAGTTGTAACTCTTAGCTTTCCCACAATAGATATCAAGAAAATGTGCTAATTATGACATCACAACAATGATAAAGTCTGTGCCAGGAGTTACTGGCAATCCTGGCTAGCTGAAACATTGATATGTTGCTTTACTTTCATACGCCATTGCTCACATAATTGGGGGGAGAGGACTATAGCCTCCATCCTTATGTTATGCTGAAGCTGTTGCTTATTAATATGTTTGAGTAACTGAAAGCATCACTAACCATTATTTTATAGACCCAAAGATCTATTATGTTTTTCAGAGTGAACTGACAGAAACGTCTTGTAAACAGTGGAAGCTAATACTTGACTATTATCTCCCTTTCGTTTCCTTTTTGTATTTTTTATTCGATATGTAGAAGAAACTGCCTCTTCCTACAATGTCAGTTCCTCTAGTTGTTGCCTAATTAGGAATTAGAAGGCACACATTTGGCAGCTCTTGTATTGCTATTATTTCTTCTTGCTTGGCACAAAAAACCCTCTAAGAAGCAACACTCCTACTGTATCCCTCTTAGTGATGGATCACTAATTTTTAATAATCCAAGCTGCTAAAGAATGGCAAAATGCATTGAACCAACAAGAGTAAACAAATAAAGAATGATGTTGCCTTGCATGGAAATGTTATTGGCCTGTCTGATTTGAATGAATTTACCTATAATAAATGCCTTTAACAAAATATAAATGCATACATATGGCCAAAAAAACTGATATCAGTTTCCAAAAATTTCAAAAAAAAAATTGACGAAATATATGAAACGAAGCAAAAAATACTTTTTCTTGTATTATAAAAAATCCTTATCTTTAACCAATAAATAAAATGATTGTACAAAAGTTTTCTTTGATGAACTGCCCTAGAATTCTAACATGTTTAGGAACATACAAAAATTTGTAGTACTGAATAATACTTTATTACTTTTATTTTTTTAATGATTTTAGAATTTACGGATCAGTCATTTGATTGAGTTGGGTGAAAATTGAATGAATGAATGAATGAATGAATGAATGAATGAATGAAATGGTTTACCATTTTTTGATTTAGAACTACGATTTGGAAGAAATATTTCACAGATTATGCATGCACAGTACTTTTCTGCTATAAATAAAGCAACATATATCTTTTTACACACCAATGCCAAAAGAATATTTTCTATAGTCACATAAAATTTTAATGAGCAAATTTCTTAAAGCTCCATGACAAAGCCTGAAAAAACTCAAGTTGCTTGAAATTATAGCAGAGGTGCTGTGCAATCCTAAATTCCAACGCCCTTCTTCCAAACCATATTCAGAAGGATATGCAAGCCTTCATTTACAGTACAACCTTATATTGGTCCATTTGTAATTGTGCAATCATGAATTTCATTGTGTTACTCCCATCTAAGCAGATACAAAATTAAAACTTGATGGCATTTTGGGGGTCAATGCAATGCAAAAAAAAAGTTTGATTATATATCGAGTAATTATTTTTAAACTAATCCCTCTATACCAAAAGTATTATATAAATCCTGCTTTCTTAAACTCATTTGTTATAAGATACTATTTTTTTCTATGAGTATGAGAAATTTATAGGATTTTTTTGCACAAAAGTGATACTCATTTACCTTTGTTAAAACTATTTCTAACAATAATTTTTTAGGGTAGCTTTCCAAATTAATTGAAGAATGGTTTCACCTTAATTGGAAACTTTCAAATGTACATTTCACTTTACTCACAAAATAGCTAATGTTTCTTTGAAACATTCTAGGATGATATACCATAATTTCTCATTGCAGAATTTACAAATACCACTTTTTGCCATAGCGGTCAACTGAGCATCTTGAAATTTAAAGTATACTTGAGCCAAGTATACCCAGTATACACGGTGAATATGACCACAACCATATATGATTTAAATATATGTTGTGATCTGTTTGTTTATTTTTTAATTACGGTAAGTGATATATGGCTTTGTTTCTTACGTAACCCAATTTTCTCCACTCTGTTCTGCTTACAGAAATATACAAGCAGCACATAGGCACTAAGGACAATGTATTTTAGTCACAAGAATGAGAACCAAGTTTTTATTTTCTGCATTTATTAATAATATTTTTAAACTTGATCACATTTTTCCACATGACTGAAAAATTTTACAGGGCATTTTCACTGATCTATAAACTATCAGATATACAGGAAATCCTTTTGGTAATCAAGACAAACACCTCATTATATTTACATGATTAATGCAGCACTAGTTACAAAATCAACTTCTTCAATACAAGGTATATTCTAATTAGCAATAGTCCGTAGTGTCACCCTTTTTTTTCCTTTATAAGAAGGAAATTTAGACTTAGTTTTTGAATTGTTTAAAATCACAGTCTATCTCTAGAGGCTTTTAGAATAATGTGTATGAATCATACCCAAGTTTAAGACTAGCTACAAGAAATATTGAATGTGGTGAGTGTTACATTTGGGTGATAAATCAATAGCTCTAAGGTCAGCAGAAAGTGGTTTCAAAAACATTTGTCTTATAAATTTGACATTTAATTTCTGAATGACTACATATTTGAACATAAATGGAAGAAATATATGCGCACTTGCACACATACACACACACACGCACACACACACGCACACACAGAAATTGTTCTCAAAGGCATATGCCTCACTAGAATTGTAGTGCTGGAAAAATGGGTTTAATAATCTAGAAGTTGGAGAGTAATACACTTAATGTAGGAATTTAGTTTGATTTGTTTGTTGCAATATTCAAATATTCAAATTATTTATTATAGATCAGCAACCTAGACTGAATAAAATTAACTTTTACAAGAGCTACAAGATAGAACATACAGACTAAAATGAAATGTACAAGATAAAAGTACTATATTGGTCTCAGTGATATCTGAGTTTTAAAAACTTGCCAAAACAAACTTTGCTACTGTAACATTAGTTTGCACTGAATAATAGCTCAATGAAAACTGATAAAAAATAAAGCATTTGACTGTGCAAAACAATATAATTAGTCTATAAGGGTAAGATCTGATCATTCTTAGCTTTAATAAGTAACCTTCATTTCAAGGAACATACTTTATTACATATTGGATAATAATTTATGGAAGCAAAATGCATAATCAGTTATAGTTATAATTTATAATATAAGGCCTGCTGAAGCCAAACTATAAACTCAGATCTATTGATCGCAACAGGAAATGCTTAGTTTTCTCATTAAAGACAAATAGCGAAATCATTATACTTTTAAAAACTTTTATTAGTTCCTAAACAAAAATGCAAAATACTTAACAGTATAATTAAAAAGTTTAAGTATATCACTAAGTAGGCAACAACTCTCAACAACATTTTTCCCATCCTAACCTTAATGTCAGCACTGTGTGCTTGTGTGTACATTCATCTTATCAAGTCAACATATGCAGAAAGCCCAGGATGTCTGTTGGACTTATTCTACTTGTTTCAGAGTTGGCAGACTGTTAGATCTGCAAGAAGGGAAAGAATGTGTAAGGAATAGCGTTATATATGGTAGCTATCTCTAACAATGAAATAGGCTGTGTCCTAAATTATAAAACACATCCATAAAGAATATTTGTAAAAGTAGAGATGTGTTTATTTGCTTTACTTTTATTAATGAATGGAAAAGTCTATATAGCTACTGAATGGATAACGTCTAAAGCAAAAGGCTGGATTGTACTGATAATCACTGTATACAGAGAACAATTTTCAGACCAACTAAATAGTATACTTCTGAAGATTTTTTCCTGTACACTCCTAATTATAGAACCAGTTTAATCAAGTTTTATCATTGCCAATATTTCATGCTGTAAAATCCTGAAATAAAATCACTAATCTTTTACTAAAAATATAACATTTTTATTAAATAATGTATTATATTCTTATTAAAGAAAAATAAACTTAAAACATGTTTAAATAACACTACAATTGTTCAGCTGTTTATTTCTAGGGCAAATTTCTACTCCATTTGGAACAAAACTACTTAAGTGATCTGCTTTTCTATACAAAATTTTGAGATGTTAAGTCATGAACTTTAAGTGATATCCAAAATTCAGAAAAAATCATGCAATAAGATATTATCAATATGAATGAGTCACTTTTAATGTAGCACAAAATTTATTGCAAATTATAATTCTAAGTAGCCTGCTTGGTGATACTCAGCCTTTAGTTCCTAATACAATGAAATATAGGCGAAGTCAATGTAATAATATATTTAAGTCTAAGTTCACTGACAAGCAATTCACAAGAACACTCACTATTATAGCTCTGTGGTCATCTTTGAATCTCTTTAAACATATCTTTAAGAGGAAGAGCAGTTTAAGAATGAACTATTCATTTTATACTTCCATATTCCTTTTCACATCTCTGATAAATTGTAGTGATAACTACTATTAATGAATATATGGCTAATATTACATTGTTATATGGGACTAAAATCCCTTGAAGGAGAGATTTCTAGTAAACATGCCCAGGAATGTACTGCACGTTAATACTATCATTCTAGTACATAGGAATATCTTTTTTACATTAACCCATGTCCATATACTGCTCTGGAAATACTTAAATGGTCATAGGTTTTGTACATGTTACATTTTATTATGATTATATAAATGGGAAATCTATATGCATACTCTTTTAGGATTCTTGATGGAATTATGAATACATTTCTATAAAATACTGTTCAAAATATATCTGCATTTACAAGTTTTCAAAATGTATCTCTAATCTAGAAACAGAATATCCAGGAAAATATATTTCAATGCTCAAAATTATCAAATTTATCTCTTTAGAACAACTGAAAATAGAATTCAGATGTTCTATGTTCATTATATAAATCTAGATTTCTAAGTGATAGATATCAGTGCAAAGTGTTTAAAGTTTAAGGACCACATATGATCCTTAACAGTATCTCTATTATGTCAACTGCAGCTTTAAAAGAATTTTTCAAATATTTCATAGCATAAATGAACTCATTTAAGAACTAATTGTGAATACCTTTGAAGAATAAACTTTGAAGAATAAATCAGTGCATTAGCAATATTACAAATCTAGTCATAATTTCTTCAATACTTGATTTGAATCCATAACATAGCTTTCAAAATATAACGGAATGTATTTCAAATAAAATTCACAAATATATTTTACATATATTTGTATATGTATTTTAAGCAAAGCATTACTTTATTTTTAATTAATTAAAATGTAAAATCACCACTCTTTTAAATCTCAAAAGACTATTGGTGTATCCCATTTACACTTGTTTATCTAATTCTGTATGTTAACTGTATATAAAATTTGTGTAAACATTCTAATTAGAAGTGCATTATAAACACAGAAATTATTATAGAAATCTCTACATAAACTTTATTTTCTTTCTGAACTTTTAAAATTCAAATTAATTTATAATATCCTAATTCTTTGGATTTTACAATGCAGAACTATAAATATATACTCAGAGGTATCAGTCTACCTTAACTAGTAAGCCATCATAGAAGAGTATTCTAACAGTATAAGAATCAAAAGATGTAAAAGTCTTCTTGTCAAGTAATATCTCTCAAGTTAATTAAAACTCTAATAACTATGGGCTTTGAACTTGCAGTGATAAAACGTAAATTGAGAAAATGTATTAAATTCTAGAATTTGTCTTTAAAAAGGCTTGTAGTAGATCAGAAGAATGAACAAATATTGCAAATATATACAATTTCATCATATTTTATTTAAAAACCAGAAAATCTAGTTCATACATTTAATACAGCAATATGGTGGGAGTCCACGGAGAGGGGCGGAATATAAGTCCAATTAATAAATAAATAAATTAATTAATGTATCACTCCATCAACCACATGTTACTATGATAACGTTCTATAACCCACTACTTTCTGGTATGTCCGTTTCGTTGCAGTCATTAAAAAGATATTCATTTATACAACTGGTTTCTGGGTTCATTGGTTTAAATGTTCAAGTTCTGACCTCACTATCCTAGGGATTATTTATATTGAACTACTGCACTACATTACATGTTTAATTGATACCACAACAGGCAGAGAAACAAAACATTTAATACTGTGCTTTGATTTAAGCAAAGGAGCAACATGTGCAAGTCATTTGGTCAAATTCAAAGCAGCAAACATTTCCGCTTTCACAAGCAAAGTGGGCAAATTCAGTTTATTATTTCACCACTTTTGACAAATGCATATTTCAGCATGTTACTTTTATTCTATGATGTAACACTCATCATTCAAAACAAGACAAATTCTCCCAGAGTTCTTACCTTTTACAAAATCATCTGATTTTAGTTAAAATATTTTTGCCTTTTTTTTTTAATGTTGGGAAGATATGCCAAGGTTTGGAAGTACAACAGTAACTTATCAAGGAAATTAACTTACAGGAACACTATTCACTGCTAATCCTCAAGTATTGTTTTACTTAAAACAATTTACTTAAAACAATACATTAAAATTTAACTTGATGAACAGCCAGCTAAACTTGATGTACTTAAAAACAAAGAGTTTTTACCTTTTCTTTTTTACTTTGGCAATGTCTACTCTCTCTACCATCAGACACAGTAAAACAGTTTTTGGCAAACCTTACCAAGCTATTTTAAAACTACCTACAACAATAGAATCAATATGCTACAGTATTCTGAATCCATACAACAACACTAACATCAGGTAAAAACATCCATAAACCTAGAGTAGTCCAATAAGGTTTAAGAAAAACAAAACAAAAATCCTACTGAAGTAGATTTGAACAACTTATTTGCATTTTAACCAGCTGACACAACACTCAGGTGCCTTTTTTATACACCAACAGCAATGGAAGATTGCTATTGAGAGCTAGTGGAAAACAAAAAAAAAATGCCAGGACAAGACAAACCCCTAAAAGAACTTTCTAACCCAACTGCATGATTCACTTTAGAATTGTTACAGGGGAATTAAGTAACATCCACCCATTCCCAAAAAAGTTTTATTTGTGCTCACAACTTTGGGGGGGGGGGTGTTAAGCAAAGAAAACAAAGAAGCAACAGAATATTGTTTTTACGCAATCTATACTGAACATTTTATATCAAGGATGTTTTGTTTAGTGACACAAAGCATATATTTTCAATAGCGGAATAACCTTTATTTCATTCACTGGCAAAAGATGCTAAATCACCATGAAATCATCAGCTACCCACAGGACACTTTACTTTTGCACTGTGAGAACATCCCTAAAGACTAATGCACGTGAATTCATACTCTTGACAGCATGAGTCAGTCATTCTGCTGTGGAAAGCCTCCAAGACCAAGGAACATCTGAAAGCACTGAAAATAACCCTTGAGGAAGGCAGGAGTAGGTTCTCTTTATTCCTTTAGTCTGACTTAAACAGAGACTAACCCTGTATGTATCTTTTTCTTTTATGTACACTGAGATCATATACTCCAAGACAAACTCCTTGTGTGTCCAATCACACTTGGCCAATAAAGAATTCTATTCTGCTCTATTCTGTTAAAACAAAGGAAAAACTGAACCGGGGGAGGAAGAGCAACAGTTCTGCTTTCTAGACTCCTCAGAACAGGTGTTACGTGTAACTGGAGTCTTCCCGCAGCAGCCCAGGGCGACTACAAATATAAACATAGCTTAATATTTTAAACCTAAACACACTTCAGACCGACATAATCTCAGAGCGCCTCGGTAATTGTAGTTGCGCTTGCCTCTTCAAAATTTCCCGAGCGTGATTTTTTTTCCCTCCCGCTGATAACATTTGTTACCTGTCAAGCAGAAAATAACCACACACACACAAAAAAAACCCAAACCCAAACCGTCCCTCCACAGGATCGCGCGCACAGGCGCGCGCGGGGACGCCCTTTCAGCACGCTTCGGGTCCCACCTATATTCGCTTTCGCGAGTGATTTTACTGGCAAGTTACGGATGACCTAAGAAAATATTTTTGCCGGCCGTACAAATAGGTCATCGGGGTGAGAAATTATCTGAAGACATCATGGATAACACAGAGAAGCGAGGCCCAAGGCAAAGCGTTTTAGAGCTGCCCGGGCTGACGGCGACGAGAAAAAGTTTGTTCTCTTTTTACAAACAAGTGTCGTCGTCCCCCCCCTCCCTCAACCCCCTTACGCATACTTGAGGGCGCAAAGCGGCTGGAAGCGTCCGAAAGAGAAGTCGTCCGTCCGTTTCCTTCGAGCCCCCCTTTGAAAGAAGCATCGGACCCCGACCAAGGCTTGCTGTGCCAAACCCCTCAAGAACTGCGCCGGTGCTAAAAGTGCGCCGTCTTCCTTCCTTACCTGGGATTGGTGCTGTTCCAGTAGACGGCATAGCGATCGGCCACCGTTTTGGAGCTGGGATCTTGGCTGAAGACGCACGTCCAGAGCAGCAGAAAGACCAGCGTCAACATCTCCACGTGGAACATCACTCCCCGCCACAAGAACACGGCGAAGCGGTAGTAGACACAGAGAAGCTGCGAGCGCGTGTGCGTCTTTTCACAGGGGGGGGGGGAAAGAACAAAGGAAAACACCGAGAGAAGCGGAGGAGGTGGAGGAAAGAAGAAGGGGGAAAAGGAAAGGAGGGAGGACGAACCACAGAAAGTCACAGGACACACACAAATAGAAAAGTACAAAGGAAACAACGAGGCTTGAGGAGATCCCCGCCGAAAAAAAGCCGGTCCCGAGGAGAGATCCTTAGTAGGGAGCCTGAGTGCCCCGATAGGGGGAGCCGGGCGACGGCAGCAGCAGCAGGCGGCGGCGAAGAAGGAGAAGGCGGGAGGCGCTCATTCACGGCGGCGAGTCCTGTGTGGAGCCTAAGGCGAGACATGCACCGGCCCTGCCCCCGTCCAGCGCTGGTATGGGCGGCTCCGCCGTCCTGGCTTCCCCTCCCCTCAGAAAGGGCTGCTGTCTCCCCCCGCCCCGCGCTCTCCCTCTCGGGGACTTTCTTCTTTCCGCCTTTTTGGCGCGAAGGCTCTGAGGGAGCGGAGAAGGAGGCCGGCGGGGACAAGGAGCTGCTGCGGCAAAGCTTCTGAGGCGGCGGCGGCGACGGCAGACGGTCGCCCGGGTTCGCTTATCTCGAGGAGCTGCTGCTGCTGTTGTTATGGGAGGCCGGAGCTGAAGTGCCTGGTGAGGGATGCTCCGTTCCTCTTCTTTTTTTGGCTGACGGGTGGAGGAAAACCCGGCCGGAATCCACGGACCCCAGAATTCGGCGGCGGGAAAAGAAGCGAGGGAGGCTCGTGAGGAGTTTGCAATCCCAACCGACTCTCGTTTCTTGGAAGGGGCGCTTAGGACGAGAAGCGGAAAGTGGGGAGAAAAAAGAAACCGTCTTCCAGCTCTCGGGGCTTCTTTCGTCGGGAGGTCGGCGAAGCAGGCGGTCTCTCCTTCAAGCTTCGTCAAGTGGCTCCGAGGTCCGAGTCCCTGGAATGTCAACTTTGCCAAAGAGGGAGGAGGAGGCGGTGGGATTCAAATAAAACGGGGGAGGAGGAGAGGGGGGGGAGAAGAGGTCGAGGAAACCCCCCGCAGGCGCCTACATCAGAGGGCGAGCGAGGAAGGCAGGGCGATATACGGAGAGGGGGGAGGGATGGAGAGGCAGAAAGCTTTCCGGGGGTTTGGCCGGCGGGCAGCTGCCTGCTTGCTTCCCCGCTCTCAGAACCCGCTTCGGCGGGAGTGGAAAGAAGCGGGGGAAGCGCCTCTCTCCCCAGTCCTCCAAGCAAATGAAAGAAAAGTCGAATGCAGCGGCTGGCAGGCAGGGACCGCGAAGACCAGCCAGGATTGGAGGAGCAGAAGTCAACACTACCAAAGAGGAGGAAGGGGAAGGGAAAAGGGGGGAGGGAGGGGGCTCTTTAAATAGTCACGCCCACTTTTTTTCCTCTTTTTTTTCCCTTTCTTTTTTCTTTTTGCAACGACCGCGTATAGATCGTCAGCAGTCACCAAGGGAAAAGAAGGGGATGCTCGCGGGATGGCCCGCCTTTGTGGGCAACAGACGGGCTTGCGTTAGACGCTCTTATGCGGGGACCGTAGCAGACGTTCTTACATGCGTGTACGCGTGTCAGGTTCGGAAGCCTCCGTTTTTTGTTGTCGCTGCGTGTGCGCAGAAACGGAGGCGAGCGGCTGGCTTGGGAAGGAAAGCGCTGCTGGAAGATCATGTGGGGTTTTTTGCATGCAGTTTACTTGTGTGATGGGAGGAGGAGGAAGCTCGGAGCAGCCAGTCAGAGCCCGGATTGTTTGCTTATTGATTGCTTTCCCCCCTCGTTTTTTCCTTTCCCTCCAACCCGATTGGGCTCCGATCTTAGCAAAAGAGGCGTCTCCTTCGCTTCCTGGACCGCCCTTACACCAAACAGACTCGCCCACCTTCTGGGGGAAAAAAAACACCTGACTAATTGAATTTACCCGAAGTGGTTTTCTTGATGCAGCAGGTAACCGTTTCCGCGGGAGGGGGGGCACGGGGGACTGCGAGGCAGAATTTGCAGGGCGATGCCTGGTGCCGGCTCTTGGCTCTTCCCAGCTCCCTCCGTGGAAAGAGAGGTGGAAAGGAAGCCATTCACCCAGATCTGGAAGGAAGGAATGCGGCACACCGGCTGCCGAAGGAAGCGCTCGTCGGCCGAGATCCGTGGAATCGCACCCGAACCTGCCAGCTTAATCTGTTTTTAAAGGGACGGGAGGGAGGGATGAGCTTAACTATTTGGTAAACAATTTGCATGGAATCTTCTGTTCCTACTGATATTGGAAGTGGATGCTTGGTAAAAAAGAAAAGAAAAAAGAGGTCAATCCTGGGGGTTTGCATAAGACCCTTTAAAAAATAAAGTGCTGTTTGCTCGATCTGCAGCTATATTTGCGGACCTTTCCCGGCTCTTGAGTAGAAGTGCCGTCAACCACACTTGAGTCATCATAAAACTAAAGTACCTGCCTGTCTACACCCAGGTGTCTTTTTCAAGGGTCTGACTTCTTTCCAAAATAGCAGGTGATATTTCCAAAATATTCAATTTCACTAAGATCACAGAGGCCGCTCCTTTAATTCTGTCTATTCCTGGGTGGGGACGAGGCAAACTCAGATGACATGGCAGGAAAAAAGTATGCCAGAGCAGGTTAATGCCATGTCATGGTTTGATGCAAGAGGTAATGTCAGAACACGTGCTGCCGAGAGAAATTGTGGACCTTGGCAAGTCCCATTTCATCCGTTTTGTTCCCAGCACAGACACCTTAGTGTCTGCAGGCAGATACATTTGTATGCTGCCCCACTAGTGAGCCAACTCGGGTGACCTTTCTCCAGAAAGCAATTTTAAGGCGTGCTTTTATATGGATCCCACCCATCACATAAATAAAAACAACAACGCCACTCACCACCACCAGTGGAGACCAAAACCCCAGGCCAATAACTAAGAATAAACACGTTCCACAAGTTATAAGTGGAACTTTACTATAGAAGAAAATAAATTAGGAAGGCAGTGCAATTAATTGTTACATCATTCAGAATTGCTCTATAGTGAGATGGGCAGTCTCTAAACTTGATATATATATAAGTAAATAAAATAAATCTCCTTAAAGGAATATAGCCCACTTTGTGTCCGTTCTTTTGGCAACTTGGGGAAAGACACTCAATACATTTTGGGCAGGGATTTTCCTCCCTGCTTTCTAACAGCATTACTTTTAATTCTGTGAGAAATGTCCTTCCAAGTGTAACAAAATAGTTTTTCAGTAACCACCACCCCTCCCCTAGAAGTATGTGTTTTTTAACTGCTCGGTCTCTGACTATAATTTTTTTTAAAGCTTCCCAGTTGTTTCAAAGTGCCCATGTTCCCTCTAGTGGTGAATTGTAAGATAACACTCAGGCATTTCTAATAAGGGATTGCACTGAGTTTATTTCAATCAGTGCCTATACCAGGTAAGATATACTTAATTTTTTTTTTAAAAAAAATCCACTAAGAGTTGCTAAAATATGGGAAAACCATTTCAGATAATCTAATACTAGGAAAGGGTTTGATAATGCAAATCTACCAAAATATATTTCATATGGAAGGGTTGATTCAAATTAATTCTATAATAGAAGTAAATATAATATTTATAATATAGTAAGATAGCAAATATTTATTTATTTACTGACATGATACAGACTGAAAAAGAAAAGCATGCTAAAGTATTCTGCATTATAGTTTTACATGTTGATGAAGCTGGGGGGGTTTTCTTTGCAACTATACCTAAAATGGCTACTATAGAGTTAAGCCGGTGTAGTGATAAATTATTAATAGGATAACAGGTTACAAGCAAAATGCAATTGTCATAGTTCTATTTTCAAGCAGTTGACATTAAAGAATAAACAGAAGCAATAGCACAATAACTGGATCCATTATCCTTTTTGCCCCAAAGGAAAGTGACATAGATTTCAGATTGGCAAGTGCCACTACCATACAATTCATATGTGTTCATTGACTTAAATTTGTTCATTTATCTATTATATGTGACTTTCATTATGATGCAATTAAACAATTATTGGAGCTACTTATTTTTGCCAATAAATACCTTTGACTTTTGCCTATAATTAGAATCATAAGGTACATTAAAAAGTGATTTAGTCTGCGTGGACATGCATTTAAAAAATTGAAATAAAGAATTTTCACTGAGGAATATGAACAAATATAACAATAGTTTCAAAGTTTCCCTTTGCCACTCAACAAATACTTCCATGGAATTTCTTTCTCAGCTAAAATGAAAAATAAACAAAAGGGACCTACTAAAATAATAGAAATCCATTTTAGAAGTCTTGTCTTACATTGAGAGTATACGACATAGTAGTTGCCAATAGGAAATAAATGCAGAAGACAATTCTTTTAAAATGGAATAATATATTTTGATAGATTTTTAATACTGAACATAAAAATGCCTTGCACTGCATTAGTTCACTGATCCACTTACCTTCTATTATTTTTCATTTCTTGAACTGGGTGAAGATTCACATTTAAGCTATTGTGCTGTTTGAAAAGGGCTTATTGTTCCCTATCCTTTACCATTTTAATTGATGCAGACTGGTGAAAATAAAGCAGAGGAAATAAAAGTTGAAGGCTACCCGATACTAGCCAATTAGCCCAAAATAGTCCATGCTTGAAATATTATTGAAAGGGGACTACTTGCCTTTTGGCAATAGTACAATAATAAACTAGGCCTATTAACACATGGCAAATATTATTGAGGTCGAATGAAGAATATTTATTCTGTTTTTGCATCTCCATGCCTGCAAAATTCCTTTTCTCCGGAAGTGAAGCCAACAAAACGCAAAAAGGATATTGTGTTTCTAAAGTATATTGTACACTTAACTTTTTATTGTCTCAGAAGCCTTTCCTTTTGGCATTTATTTTTAGAAAGGTAGGCATGTTAGTTTGTTTTAGTCAATTGAGTAGCATCTTAAAACTTAACATATTTTATTAAATAATCTATTGCATTATATGATAGTAAAGAAAAAAACTTCCCGTGGCAGCCAAAAAAAAAAGAATTGACTTCCACAGATCCTGGGATCAACTCAACTCTTGCATCCTCAAATATAAACTCGCAACTGTACTGGATCTTAGTTACAAGAGTTATCTGTGCTTTGTGATTAAAGAGGCAGCACAATAAAAAAAAAAGTCAGGGAGAAAAAAATGAGACGACAAAGTGTAAGTTGTTCGCCTTCATCTTGTAAGGATAAGATGAAAGCAACCAACCTACTGATTGTTTGCTGGCTTAAAATCTCAAATGTTGGGAAAATGAGAAATTCCTCATTTGGCCCTAAGATTTGCAAAAAGCAGAAGTTACATTTAACCAATTCCCATTGCAGGAGCAGGTTTCCTCTAAATATAAGCATGGACTTCTGCAGAGTATTTCGGCTACCATTGGGAGGGGGGAAACAGGTATGTGTCAATCTTTATTGCCACTTTATTAAAGTAAGGGAACTCTTTTAGAAAGCTGCCTGCTCTGGTATAGATTTTGATTGCTTGACACTGAACACTTGAATGTCTTTTTTTTAAAAAAGATAAAGGCTCCCTCTGGCCAAGAACTGATTCCCAGTTATTTCGGAATACACAAGACATTTTGTGTTTGCTAAAAAAGGGTTTTCAGAAAAGGACTTGAGGGGAATGTTTGAAAATTAATTGTAGAGTGACATGAATAATCATGAATTGCATCATTAATTTTTTTCTATTTATTAATGTATAATAAAGTCCAAAACATTACATTTTTCTGGCTTAATGGAAAAAAATGTCCATGGAAAAATGGCTTATCAAAATCTAGAACGATTTTGTTTTTCTCACCAGAGATTAGTAAGCAGCTAGTTGTGAGCTAAAAACTTCAAAGATAAAACAGTGGAAGGCAGGGCAACTCAGCCGTATACCATCTAATCACATTTCTCCAGTATACCAAGCTTCTGTTTACTGTCTTCCTTTTCAGTGATTTCAAATATTGGAAGACATCAGACTTCACCTAAGCCAATAATATGAGAAGCAGAGGGAAGGAGAGTCATATAAGTGTACTAGGATGCTTTGAAAAGAACCTGAATAATTGTAGATTTGAAGTTCCGCACAATATCATCATTATAATATAATTGGTTTGCACATCTGTTGGGAGCAGAGGTCTACATCCAAGCAGAAGCAAAGATCCTTGTTTGTCTCATACGGATGTTTTTAAAGGGACATTTCGGATGTAACTTCATTGTTTCAATCATCAGACTGTGTAGCAGCTGCAGTGCTGATTTTAAAGCATCTTTCTGAGATGCATGAACATAACTGGAGCTTTGCAGAACATGAGTGCACAGCCACCAAGAGCTGCATAATGATTGATACATTGTAAAAGAGAAAGTTAATTAAAAGAATTCACAAGTCAGGCATCTAAATGAAAATGCTAGTAACTTTCGGAAAGTTGTGCATTATCTTTTTTATGAAAGCATGGATGGTAATATAAATAAAAAAGGAATTTGCCTTTACTGGTGTGACAGTCTTAATCAGAAGGAGATCTAGAGGAAGCAGGAGAAAATGACTTCAATACAGAGGACATAGCTGACATTAGATATTGCCTATTACACATAAGGTTTTCTGTAAAAGACAACTGATGTTATCTAACATGCAAATAATAGACTTGACTTTACAAAAGGAAATAAAACCATCCTTCTGACAACCCTAATAAACTCCACTTTTGCAAATAAGGATCAAGTAATAGTATAAAAATTAAATTGGGTAACAATGTACTGAAAGCTATAGTCTGATCTTAATTAGCATATTTACAATGGTGCCAGAGACATTTGTATGGTTCATATGTTCCAATGGCCTTCTCTCTTATTATTCAAATACACAGAGGAAATTTGCTTAAATAAAATCGGGCTGTTGATCCACCAAATCCTCCAGTGTGCTTTACGGTCATTGATTGTCTTTATTGTCAGCCTAACATATAAGGTTGACTCACAATACCACTTCTTACAGTTCACTTCAGTGGAGTTCAGTGCTTCAAGTGTTTTGACTTTAAGGAACCAAGGACTATTTTTTATATTTATTAACAAAAATAACTGGAATTGAGGTATCTGCCACTGCAATAAAAAAGGGCCACTGACATTCTGTATGGATATTTCTAGAAGTTACTATAGCTCTTGGCTGTCTGTGAATGTAATATGCTTTAACAATGGTCAGAATGCATATACTGTACAGTGGTACCTCTACTTACAAACTTAATTCATTCTGTGACCAGATTCTCAAGTAGAAAAGTTTGTAAGAAGAAGCAATTTTTCCCATAGGAATCAATGTAAAAGCAAATAATGCATGCGATTGGGGAAACCACAGGGAGGGTAGAGCCCGTGTTTCCTCCCAGGAGATTCCTAGAGAGGCCCCATGGAGGCTTCTCCCTGCCTTTTCCGATTTAAAGGGGAAATGGCCGGAAACTGGCTGGGCTTTTGTGCTGCTCTCAAATTTCCTGGGAAAATTTTCCAGGCTTGGGTTCTTAAATAGAAAATGGTTCTTAAGAAGAGGTAAAAAAATCTTGATCACCGGGTTCTTATCTAGAAAAGTTTGTAAGTAGAGGCGTTCTTAGATAGAGGTACCACTGTATCTGGTTTTGTACAGCAAGGGAGAAGGTCAGGGGTCACATGTAAAGGGTTGAAGGATATTGGGACTTCCTGGTTTAAAACTGTATTTTGCAGCTATGTACAGTAGAATCTCTGGGCACGAACTCTTCTGACCTTAACCAAATCAGGTTCCAACTAAAAAATTCACTTTTTTTCCATACTCAATTTTCCCTTTCATGCCATTTTTTTTGTAAGTGCCAAATTCCAAAATTAGATTCAGGTCACAACCATATCAAGTCAGGACCAAAGTTATGGAATGAATTATGGTCGTGACCAGAGGTTGTACTTGGCTTGGATGTAAAAGTAGGTACTGCTGAGAAATAAGAGAATTTTAGTTTGGATGGCATCACTGGTGGGCTGGTCCCGGTTTAGCCTGGTCCTGCAAACCGGTAATGCCTGCAGCGTGAGGCTCTGCCCACCCACCTTAGGATGCCTCTGTGCAGAAGCATTACACAAGCGCATGTAAGTGCAAACCAGTAGTAACGGGTTTTAGAACCCACTACTGGATGATATGGATATTCATGGTATGATAAAGATAAGATTAATATGAATTTTAAAAATAATAATTGGAAGTGCTATTAATAACATGGAACAGATATCAACCCAAATTGTGGGTTGAAACATTAAAAGAAACATTAAACATTAAAAGAAACATCAGCAAAGAAACATTAAACATTAAAAAGAAAAAATCAGAAGAAAAGAGATAATTAACGCATAGACAGATATTGAAAGGATGAAGAATATAAGATAAAATCAAGAAATTGATTGCAAAAATATTCAGCTTTCAAAGATTTTCATGTGGAAAGTTAAGAGAAAGATTTAAGGTAGCTAAGGGGGACATTTGGAGACAGATTTTGAAGTTGAATTATGTACAAACTAGGAACATGTAATTACTAAAGTATATAACCTTTTTTGAAGTTTGAATTGGAAAAATAAGTGAGAGCATGCATAATAACATGACCTAATATATTGGGAATAATTGGAAAATACGTGGCTGAAAGGACTGAAATTTACATTAAAATTTAAAAGATAATTTGTATAATGATGGCATATGACTCCTGAAAAAAATACTAAGTATGAGTAAGAGTGTTTCAAATCTACTAGAACTGTGAAAAGCATGAAAGGTCTTTTTATCATGTTTAGTGGACTGGTAAAAAAAAAAGTGGGGTACACTGCAATCCTTAGCCAAATGTTGGAATTAAATCATAATAGTTCTGTTTTCATCATATCCTACATTCAGAAATAAGGCTTAGCTAAAACAAGGATCGTATCAACAGCTTGTCTTTAAGTAATGAAAGAACCCTGCCTTTGGATTGTGGGTTTTTTGTTCAAATGAAGTGAATTAAGACAGAGGTCAGCTCACTGGTACAAGATGCCCATTGCATGCCACAATAGTGCCCATGGCTTTTCTTAATTAAATTGCCTCGGATCTCACAGGATTATAAACATGGCTAATAGCAGCTAATTACAACATTAAAGTAGTCATGTACAACAAAAAGCAGCATAGCAGAATGTCTGATTCTTCTCTGGGGGTGGATGGTTAAGTCCCTTTTAAGGACTGAGTGGTGAAATGGACTGAAGGGTCTCCGGTGGAAAACTTTCACTACCAATGGAAATAAAATATATTATAGACTCCAAAAGTGTTTCTATTTCTTGCAAACTATGCACTCACCATTTCATTTATTCTTCATTTTTCAACTTCGTTTCTGCAGGCATCGTATACTTCAGTGACAAGGTTCAACAATGCTGCAGATTAATTCATAACAGTATTTTTGACAACCAATGTATCACATTTTATTTTGCTTTTAATATTACCGTATTGCATATTCTATGAAATGGGTAGTAAAATCAATTTGTCATTATTCATAGTATTTAAATGACTGCATTTAAATGTAAGTTTAAAACCAAGCACTTATATGTGATTCTGATTCTGTTTTTAAAGGCTGCATTTACATGGTTTGGGCCATAAACAGCTCTGAGCACTTCAAGGGATGCATGAATAAGGTCATCAACAACAAAATAGCTACAGTATGTGTATTTCTCATATATTAACACATTTGAAGAAGCAGAGCCTGAAGCATCTGTTATGTACATACATGCAGCCAAATTATTTTGCTCTGACTCTGCATTTCTGAGAACTTGAGGCCAAACAATTCTATCTGTGTAACATAATTAATTGGATTATATGCATAATAATGCTGCTACTTCACAGAGAGATGGTTAAAAACATTTCACAAAAATATTCCTTATGACATTGACTTGCATGAAAACTGCAGAATAAAATGTGGCACCCATTTAGATTCACATTTAATCATTTCAGTACTTTACATATACTGCTCAAAAAAATAAAGGGAACACTCAAAGAACACATCCTAGATCTGAATGAATGAAATGTTCTCATTGACTACTTTGTTCTGTGCAAAGTTGAATGTGCACAATAACATGTGAAATTGATTGTCAACCAGTGTTGCTTCCTAATTGGACAGTTTGATTTCACAGAAGTTTAATTTACTTGGAGTTATATTGTGTTGTTTAAGTGTTCCTTTTATTTTTTGAGCAGTGTATATTTAAATGCTAGTTTTCACTAATGATACATTATTTATGCATATTTTTTTAATTTTCCAATTTGTCTGTATCTCTTTCAATAGTGAAGTATACAAAGTCTCTGCACTACATCCTACAACATCTTGAATCTTCAAAGCCCTAGCAAGGGCCTCTTTGTAGACTTTAGTTTAGCAATCAATACCTTCATTCAAGACACTCTTCTAACTAAGCTAAACCAGCTAGCAGTATCTGGACATACTTGTAAGTGGATTATAAGCTTCCTTACAGGAAGCAGCAAGTGAAGCTAAGCAGAACATACTTGGAAGTAACGAACTCATAGCTAACCCTCACCCTGTCAAAGACCCTGGAGTACTCATATCCAATGACCTAAGTGCCAGAGCTCACTGTAACAAAACATTGCTAAAAAGTACTAAGAGTTACAAACCTAATCTTATGTAGCTTCTTCTCCAGAAACACTGATCTACTAACCAGAGCTTATAAAATATTCGTCAGACCAATACTCAAATACAATTCGCCTGTATGGAACCCACATTGCATAACTGACATTGACAAAATTGAGAGAGTCCTGAAATACTTCACAAGAAGAGTCCTTCACTCCTCCTGTCGAAACAAACTACCATACTCCTCCAGACTTTAAATACTACGGCTAGACAATCTACAACTACATCACCTCCGAACTGATTTAACTGTTGTTCATAAGATCATATACCATAATGTCCTTCCTGTTAGTGACTACTTCACCTTCAACAACAACAACAACACAAGAGCACGTAATAAATACAAACTAAATGTAACCAAACTTGACCTCAGAAAATACGACTTCAGCAACCGAGTGATCAATTCCTGGACCAGAATATCTCTGGGACCGCCTTCTGCCACATGAATCCCAGCGACCGGTTAGGTCCCACAGAGTGGGCCTTCTCCGGGTCCCGTCGACTAAACAATGTTGTCTGGCGGGACCCACGGGAAGAGCCTTCTTTGTGGTGGCTCCGACCCTCTGGAACCAGCTCCCCCCAGAGATTAGGATTGCCCCCACCCTCCTTGCCTTTCGGAAACTCCTTAAAACCCACCTCTGCCGTCAGGCATGGGGGAATTGAAACATTTCCCCCTTGCCCATGTAGCTTCTGTGTATGATTCGACTGTGTGCTTGTTTTTTATATATTGGGGTTTCTTTTGGATTTTTTAACCTAAAACTGTAATTTAGATTGTTAAATATTAGATTTGTTACTATGTATTGTTTTTTTACCATTGTTGTGAGCCGCCCTGAGTCTACGGAGAGGGGCGGTATATAAATCCAATAAATCTAATCTAACTTACTACATGACTCTATTGTTTCTTCTCCTAACCCCAAGATTTTCAATCTTAAATTATCTACTGTTGACCTCTCCCCTGTTCTAAGAGATCTGTAAGGGGCATGCATAAGTGCACTATTGTGCCTACCATCCCTGTCCTTCTGTCCTATTATCCTTTTTATCACCTCTTTATACTTTATTATGTTAATACAAACTATAATTCTATACTTGTATGAGAAATATATATAAATAATTAAAAATGAATAAAGAATCACATCAAATACCTATATAATTAGCACAGAAGCTAATGTGTGCACCAAAGCTGTGTGCTCTCTCCGCTTCTCTATATATACCAATGACTGCATCTCTAACAATCCATCTGTTAAGGTACTGAAGTTCGCAGATGACACAACAGTGATCAGTCTCATTGGAGACAATGATAAATCTGCATACAGATGGAAAGTTGAACTAGGATCTTGGTGTGAGCAGAACAATCTGGAACTGAACACACTCAAAACTGTAGAAATCATGGTAAACTTTAGGAGAAACCCTTCCATACTTCCACCTCTTACAATGCTAGACAACACAGTATCAGCGGTAAAAAATCTTCAAATTTCTGGGTTCTCTCATATTGCAAGATCTAATATGGACACCTAACATCAAAAATGTCATCAAAAAAGCACAACAAAGATTGTTTTTTTTCTACAGCAACTCAAGAAGCTCAAACTCTGTAGAACTGCTGATACAGTTCTACAGAGAAATTATTGAGTCTGTCATGTGCAAGTCTATAACTATCTGGTTTGGTTCTGCAACCCAACAAGTCAGGCACAAATTTCAGAGCATAATTAGAAATGCAGAAAAAACAAGTGCTACCAACTTGCATTCAATTGAAGACCTGTATACTGCATGAGTCAAAAAGAGGGCTGTGAAAATATTTACAGACCCCTCATATCCTAGATATAAACTGTTTCAATTCCTATCATTAAAATGACGCTATAGAGCACTGCACACCAGAACAATTAGACACAGGAACAGGTTTTTCCCAAATGCTATCGCTTTGCTAAACAAAGCGCCCTGAGTCTTCGGAGAGGGGCGGCATACAAATCTAATAAATTATTATTATTATTATTATTATTATTATTATTATTATTATTATTATTAATTCCCTCAACACTGTCAAACTATTTACTGAGTCTGCACTGCCATTAATCTTCTCATCGTTCCCATCACCCATCTCCTCCCACTAATGACTGTATGACTGTAACTTTGTTGCTGGTATCCTTACGATTTTTATTGACTGGTTCCTAATATGATTTGATTGCTTATTTGAACCTGGACTATCATTAAGTGCTGTACCTTATGATTCTTGATGAACTTATATTTTCTTTTATGTACACCAAGAGCATATGCACTAAAACAAATTGCGGTGGAGGTGGAATAACACGGACAACAATAACACGGTTTTATGGGTCACTTTATTAATTCATTGCTTTCTTGGGAGGCCCTGGCCAGCGAGCCCCAAAGGCATCCCTCCCTCTATTACTCAGGCCAGATATGCCTGGAGCTTCTGGCGAGGGACTGCCTATCACCTTCCAAAAGGTGCCCTAAAGGAGATCACACAGTTGTTGCTAACACCCCTTTTCCATTTCTTCCTGCCACAGCAGGGGGTCAAATCTCCATTTAGCCCCCCTGACTTCCCCCTGCACTCTCAGTGGTGAGATCCGAAAAGGAGGCAGCAGCGTGAGGGGACACTTTATATAGCATCCCCTTGCTCCGCCCTCCTGGTGCCAGCTGCACATCGGCGCAGTGCATTCTGAGCAATCTTGTGACTCCTAACGAGATCGCCCTCCCCACCAGCCACTCCGAAGATGGCAGCCTCTGCATGTTGCAGCTCCACCACAACTGGCGCCAGCGGGGGGGAAATGCCAACAAACATTTCCTTATGTGTCCAATCACACTTGGCCACTAAAATTCTATTCTATTCTATTCTATTCTATTCTAGAATAAATGCTTCAGTTCAGGCAATTGACATGAACATATACCTCCGTCTTATAGAGCCGTGTACGTATGCCCAATCCTCAGTGAATTAACTCCCCAAATTTTTGATATTGATCGATGAAAATATAAATAGGTTGAATATCTGATCCTCAAGGATGATATTAGAAAAGGACAGTTCTGGCTTACTTTGATTTATTTCTGTTTTCTGTCTTTTCCGTAAGGACAATGTAGATATTACAAACGTTAATATCGTACACATTGTAGCCTTTTATATGAACATGCACGTATAAAAATATTTTATTGTATTTTCCTGTCATATAACTAAGCTGGTGTTCTAGAAAAGGAGCATGTATCTCTTTGGGGAAGTACATATTGGTTGGAAATAATAGGTGATAACACAACTCTAAGATGACAAGTTGGCAGATTTATATTGTAAGCAGAGAACATGAAACTCTGGTGGGTTCTCTTTTGCCATATATTCATGTCCGGTCCTTGGAATCTAGCCCAAGAATTTAGAACTCAGAAAGTATGCAGAAAAATATAATTAACATCATTGAACATTATCACTTCAAAGAGAATAATAATTTAAGGTGTCAAAAAGTCAGACATGGAGATTTGTTTTATGATAGTCTTCAAACCACTTTTTCCTCTCAGGATGCTGAAAAGGCAGTTTGTGAATGAAATAGAAGAGTGCTAGGTGTGGTGGGCCGAAGAGAAATTTTGACAGAAAACATCGAGCTACATTTTGAAAAAAAATAAATGGAGAATATAACACTTAGTAGCTACAACGGACCTAACTCTGATGATTTTTATGGGTTGGCCAAGTTGAGAAATGGTGCAACGTATACAATGGCCTTTCCTCTTTGCATAGAGTAGAAAGTCGATGCTATGTTATATTAAAAATTGATGGGAGTTTTCCGCATGTAAGACTGTTTCCCTTTTGCACAAGAAATCGTTAAATGCTTGATGAGAATTAGGAGGCAACCTGCCATGCCAAATAGGAAAATCTATCACAAATATAATTTTATCTCAATATTAATTTGTATTTGTTTTTACACATAGAAAATGTGCATCAATTGTAAGTCATTTGAATATCCCTGGAAACTTAGTGCTTCATAAATATATAATGAATGATGAACTGGCTGATGTCCATCTAATTAATTACTGTATTGGAAGCAATCGCTGTAATTGGTGATAAATGAATTCTTTTTCCATTTGTTGAATGATTTGATATTGCAATGTGCTAACTCAACATCAGCCTCAAATATAGAACAAGGTCTTTTTTGTCCATACCTGCCCAAAGCAGTCAATGCATTTTACCGTGCCAAATAGCTATTAGATTTTAAATGTTTTGATAAATGATGTAGAAGTATATTTCTCATATGTTTAAGTAAAGCACACTAATTAAAAAATGGTATCTATCACAGAGGGACATAAACATTTAAAGTTCTTAAAGACCAAGGTCAGTTAGCAAACTGTACCTGAACTTTATCCAGGATGCAAGGAAGATCTTAGTAAATGACTGAATTAGTATGAAAATTAGTAACAATATCCACATAGAAAATTAGAGAGGATAGGGAAAAGGCTATGAATTTTCAGTATAATGGGTAGGTAGAAAGCAAAAAAACAAAAAAGCAAAAATTTTCTTGTATCAACCAACACAGTCAAAAGACAAATTTACTACTTCAATGAAAACTAGTTCCAGGTTACTAAGCAATAATAAATCAGTGGTTCCTAAATCATTTGACACAATAACCCCTTTTCCTAGTCTAAAATAATGTTATTATGTCTATGCACACATGTACGCACGCGCACGCACACACACACACACACACACAAATATAAAAGACTCTGTGGTTTTACCCATCTCAGCAACAGCACTCCCAAAGTGGATCTTGACTCACAAACAAGCAATTATAAATTGTTCCATTATTCAGGAAATCCCCAAATTACCCCTTTGAAGGTAATTATCCCAAGTTTAAGAACTACTGTAATATTTATTTTTTTATTTTTTTATTTATTAATTAGATTTGTATGCCGCCCCTCTCCTTAGACTCAGGGCAGCTAACAACAATAATAAGAAAAATATAAACAAATCTAATATTTAAGTTAATTTAAAAACCCTAATCATACATACAGACATACCATGCATAAATTTTTTGTAAGCCTAGGGGGAGGAGAATATCTCAGTTCCCCCATGCCTGATGACAGAGGTGGGTTTTAAGGAACTTACGAAAGGCAAAGAGGGTGGGGGCAACTCTGATCTCTTGGGGGAGTTGGTTCATGCGGCAGAAGGCGGTCCCGGAGATATAGTGGTCCAATGCCATGAAGGGCTTTATAGGTCATAACTAACACTATATACAATACAAGTAGGACCTGGAACACATGGATGGTGTTACACTGTGACCTGTGCCATCTTATTATATATTTATTCCATGCTCCCTTTCATCTGAATTTATTTTGCCTCTATGCTTCATAACTGTCGACATTTTGTGGACTTTCAGCACATTCTGCTCGTATTTGGCTTTATTGGACATTCTGTCATTTGGTTGTATTGGGTTGTCTAAAGTGATACTGTTTCTGTAATATAGGCAACAAAATAATAGAAAGACACAAGATTAAATTCTCCTGGTTGATCTACAGTATCTGCAATACTCACCCTCAAGTGGTCAACATTCTCTGTCACTGAGCATACTTGGTCCATATTATTAGTTTAGGCAACTTTATCTAATTAGGGTTTTTTGTCTCTTCTGTGGCATTTCTTGGCACAAGTTAAAACTCTACCTACCCCTCTCGGTGTTCTGTCGGGTTCTCTGGTAGAATCCTCCCGAAAATTCACAGGTACAAATTTCAGGCACACACACGTTTGAAAATTCAAAACAATATTCTTTATAATGAAAATTCACTTAAACTAAGCCCTCTTTTTGTATAGCAAAGAGCACTCATCTCCAAACAAATTGGTAATTGGTACAAGTCCCTTATCAGTTCTGTGATACTTAGCTTGCAGCTGTGAGGCAATTCACAGTCCTTCTTCTTTCACAAAGTGAAACACCCTTTGCTCTGCTTTAGCTTCAAAGCGGGGAAAAAGCAACACACCAAGGTCGAAGTCAGCAAGGCAAGCACGAAACACGAATCAGATAAACCTCCACAATGGCCAAACCCACAGGCTGCTCTTTATAGCAGCCTCACTAATTACCACAGCCCCACCCAACCACAGGTGGCCTCATTTTCTTTGATAATACTCTCTCAGTTGTTGCTGCCTATGCATCGCTCTCCACATGCATGGCTGTATCATTAACTCTTGTTCTGAATCCAAGGAGGAGAGAGATAATTGATTTCCTTCTGAACTGTCTGCCACACTCTCCTCCTCCCTGTCACTCATGTCTTCTTGGTCAGAGGAGCCTTCATCAGCAGATTCCACCGGGAGCAAAACAGGCCTGCGGTATGGGGATGTCTCCCCCACATCCACAGTCCTTGGGGCAGGAGCTGGGCCAGAGCTAACCACAACACTAGGGTGGGAGTGGCGCCTGATGACTACAACAATGGCATTCTCAGCTTAAAGACTGAAAAGGTAGAAAAGATAATGCAGCATTTGACTCTTCAGATAAGACAGAAATTCTATTTATTAAATTTGGGAGTGAAAAGAAAAAGAAAAAGTGTATGTTGCTTGCCAGGACACAATGTTTTCATCCCAACTTACCCATGTTATATGTCATTGTAGGTTTTGGTTATATAAGGACAGTGAAGGGCTACCAAAATTTTTACTACCGCACTGTGGCTGTGGCTTATGCAGGATGCCCTGCATTTTCTTTCAACATCTTTCAGTGCAATTTGGATTCTCTGGGGTGGAACTCCATTTTTGCTGCCCCACTGCATTCCCCCCCCCAACCTGGGCAGTAGCCCACCCCTGTATTAGGACAAGAGTGAGATTTTTTTAATACATAATGTTAATATGTCTATGAACTTGCTCACTATAAATACTTATAAAGGAAGATGAAAATTGTTGTAATCCATTTGTAGCCCAATTTTTGGCATAAAGAAAAATCATCATTGCAACAACACCAAACTTCACATTTAATATTTTTGCCCAATAAACCAAAGTAACTCTAAAGAGCATGAAAGTTTCCCAGATTTTAATAAAGATATTATATAATTATGAATTTTATGTATAGCCACAATTCATTGTAGTACATATGCTCTTAGGTAAATAGGATTTACAATACAGTAGTCCCTCGCTATACCGCGCTTCACCTACTGCAGCTTCACTTCATCGCGGGTTTTCAAGAAATATTAATGAGAAAAATCATTCGCGGATCTTCACTGGTTCGCAGGTTTCTGAGGAAGTCGATCGGCACATTTAAACAGCCCGCCGAACTCGATCGGCAGGTTTTTAAAAAAGAAATATCTAAAATTGTAAATACTGTATTTAAATACTGTATCTAAAATAAATACTGTGTGGGAAGGGTTTATAAACACTTAAAACAATGAAAACTTACCAAACAATTACAATATAAATACTTAAATAAGTATTATTAGTCGATAAATTCCCCATCGCGGATTTCACCTATCGCGGCCAGGTCTGGAACGTAACACCAGCGATAGGTGAGGGACTACTGTATTACTAATTTAAATTCAGCTCAGAATATTTTTTAGGTTATTCAAAACCTTTTTAGAGTGAAGTAAATGTAAAACATCTTGAATTTTATGTAATTTGATTGTATGCTACGAGATTACAGAAAAAGTATCAATGGAAATAATAAAATTCATTAATATATTTTCCACTGAAATTCCCACAAGTTGAAGAAATTTATGAAGGATGGAAGAGTGAGTCACCTTGAGTCGATGGTGAGATTTGAACTGCTGAACTACAACTAGCAGTTAGCTGAGGTAGCCTGCAGTGCTGCACTCTAACCACTGTGCCACCCAGCTCTTCAAATGCTTCTTTGCAACTGCAATCAAAATTATTCTTGGCAGTTCACATATTGCTCAGAATAGCTTTCCCGGAATATTTATGGGGGGCAAAGAAAAATGTTGGAAAAACTGGAAAAAAATGTTACAGATGCAGCATCCTATGATTAGAACATTGAATGCTAGCTCCATGCAGAATGAAAATAATATCTTCATTTTCATTTGTACTGATTACAGGGAACATTGCTGAAGAACCATATATAAGGAGAAATATGGAATTGTGCTGACATAGTAACATCACACCTCTTATAGCATGTAATTTCAGCTAAGAAAAGCTAAAATAATGTTTTATTCTGTTTTTTAACCCATAGTTTTGGACTTTAAAAGTTTTTGGGATTTAAGGCTGTAGGCAATTTTTAGTTCTTTGATTAACTTTGAAGAGTACAATATTTTAACACGCAAGTGGAAATTTCCATGTATGCAAAAATGCCTTGAAAGTCTATATTAAATTCTGCACAGTATCAGGATTTAAATTTCTAATATTTTGACTATGGTTATTTGTATTACTGGGATTTTTTTATTTACTGCATCTGAATTCTACTATACATGGTAGCTTCAGAAGTGTTAACAAAAGACAATCCATTAATAATATATTATTTACAACACTACAAATAAAGGAACTATCACAATCAAATCTGTACACACAACTATGAAAACTAGTTACAGCATTCAAATCCAATAAATAAATAAATCATTTCGGATAAAAGTTAAAAGAATGATACTAGGAATGAATGATTTTCAAATGTTGATCTGGCAAGTTTCTCCAGAGCAATAATTCAAATCAAACTATGTCACAATTGGGAAGATTTTTATTTTCTTCTGGTAAATCTCAAAGAAAAATATCTGATTATTTCTTTATTCATTACATTTTTATCCTGCCTCAAATACTTTATATGTAATTCAAGGCAGCAAACATACTTAATACTTCTTCCTCCTCCTATTTTCCCCACAAAAGCAGGTCTATAAGATGAGTTGGGCTGAGAAAGAGTGATTGGCCCAAAGCCACCCAAACAGCTATCACAACTAGAACACACAATCTCCTGATTTCTAGATCAGCAAGTTGACCATAACACAAAACTGCTTCTCATAAAGATCTCATAAAGATCCCAAGATCTACTAAGGTGTTGGCTTCATTGATTGAACAAAAGTGTCTTTCTGTAAACAGATACTTTGCCAATGTCCAATTTCCTCTACATTGTATAGTACATGTACTATACAATGATAGGAAACAAATAGGAAACAGCAGCAACAATAACAATAATTCCTAAGTCATTCAGTCCATCTTTCTATACTACAGCTGAGCAGTATATTTAACTTCTGTATTCTAGTGATTGCACTTGAATCTATGGGCATATGTGGTTTTAATTATATGTATTGCATGTATGTATTCTTTAATTGTAGGTGTCATATGTATTCTGCAATTTAGTGATATAGAGTAAGTTATAAGTTATAAATATTGCAACAAATAGGATTCATTATTTTAAAGAAGTTGGACTAAATTGTGCTGTGGAACAAACACAGCTGTCTGAATCTGAGATCACATGATACAGGACTCACTTGTACAGTTTCTTGGATATCTATAATTTTAAAAGCTGCATGTTTATGCAATTTAAATTATCTTCCATTGCAGCATTTGTAGTATCCTATAATTTGACTGAGGTATGATAGTATCCAAATCACTATTTGCAAGGAGAGGACATAACTGGTACACAAGTTAAAATTTGCACTGTTATTCAGTATACTTGTCTCCCACAATTCTATTCTGCATTCTTAAAATGAGTTTACTGTAAAAACCCTTTGTTGTTTGTAGCCTTTTATTCATAGAAAGGCCTTATCTTTGATCAGAAATCTGAAATAAACAGACTTTTTGAATGAAATTAGAGAAAAAAATTGAAAATTTCATTAAGTGGTCATTTGATGGCCACTGCATTGCTTTAAACAAGGCCGCTTATAGTTGGTGCTGTTGTTGGTATTTTCCTCTTTCTTTGAACATCATGCCCATTGAATTGTTACATAATTTCATTTCCTTTAGATGTGGGTGCCCAAAATAAAATTATGTCCTTTACTAAATGTTGTGGTTGGCTCTGGCCCAGCTCCTGCCCCAGGGAATGGGGAGGTGGATGCAGGGGGAAATTCAACATGTCACAGGCCTGTGTTATTGCCGACGGAATCAGATCAGAGTTTAGTTTCCTCGGATGAAGAAGAAGGTGGGAGTGACTCGGCAGAGGAGGGCTTGGCACACATCCAAGGCAGTCAGTCTTCCTTATCTTCTACAGCTTCAGATGATGACATTTTGGATCCACGCAAGCGCAGAATTATGCATAGAAGAGACCAAGTAAGAACATATTACAGGAAATAAGGGAGGCCACCTGTGTTTGGGTGGGGCTCCATTGATTAGGGCTGCTGCTATAAATAGCAGCATGTGGGTTTGGCCATTGTGGAAGAATATCTGTTGCAGTTTCATCAGGAATCTTGTGTGCTGGACTTTGTTGCTTTTTCACGCCTTTGAAACCAAAGCAGAGCAGCGTGTGTGTGTGTCTCCCTTCATTGGAAGAAGAAGGGGTGTGAAGTTTCTCCCTGTTCTGTCTGGGTTCCCCCAGACCTCAACACCAACTGGAAAAAACAGCCAGACACTCTGGTAAAAGCCAAAAGTATTTTATAACTGGAAAAAATAAGCACAGAGGAAAACCTGTTCTTCCCAACAGACAGGATATAATACGGTACAGCAGGGTCCTGATGTCCAGTCAATACAGCAAGCTTCTTGCTGGCACCCCCCCCCCCCCCCCAAGGTTTCAATAGTCAAAGGCACAAACCAGGATTCCAAGACGCCAAAGTTCACAGTCAGGTCCCACGACTCTCAAAGATAAAACTCCACAAGCCAGGAAGGGTGGGTCTGCCTTTTAGCCTTTCCCAAGAGCACCACACCCAAACCCAGCTGTTGCCACTTTAATGCTGAAAGTATTTAGCCAATTGATTCCGTCTCTGAGTAGCTCTTCGTTGTCGCAGATCAATTATGGCTTGTGCACTTTCCTCTAAGGAATCCAGGCTGCTTGCTGGGGAGAGCTCCCCCTGGTGGGACTCTGGCTGTCCTCCCTCTTCTTCAGCCTGGGATTCCTCCTCCTCGTCTGTCTGCACCTCCTGTTCCTCAGCCTCTCCCTCTGAGCTGGAAACCGACAGAAGGTCAGCCGTTCCCGGAGGGGCCTCAGACGGAACCACAACACTCCCCAGCTGCAGGCTAAGTACTTAATGACTGCTTAAGGGAAATTGTACAGACTACCTGGTTGTTTTGGGAAGAGTGCTCTTTGCAATGCAAAAGTGCTTAGTTTATTTTGACTTTTGTGATAAAGAACATTGTTTTGAATTTTCAAACGTGTGTGTGTCTGAAATTTGTATCCTTGAATTTTCGGGAGGCTCCTATCCTTTACTTAACGTAGAACAAAAAATGTAATACTATATTTCTTCCAGAGGAAAATTGTATTAGAATTGTTATACACTGCTCAAAAAACTAAACGGAACACTTAAACAAGACAGTATAACTCCAAGTAAATCAAACTTCTGTGAAATCAAACTGTCCACTTAGGAAGCAACACTGATTAACAATCAGTTTCACATGCTGTTGTACACAGTCAACTTTGTACAGAACAAATTATTCAATGAGAATATTTCATTCATTCAGATCTAGGATGTGTTATTTGAGTGTTCCCTTTATTTTTTTGAGCAGTATATATTTATTTATGCCTGTATTTATTATCTTTATAAATAAGTTAAGATAGTGAACACATCTAATGCTTCCACTTCTTATTTTCCCCACAAGAATAGAATAGAATAGAATAGAATTTTATTGGCCAATTGTTATTCGTCTTGGTGAACATGCTCTCAGTGTACATAAAAGAAAAAATAAGTACATCAATCATAAAGTACACCACTTAATGATAGTCCGGGTACAAATAAGCAATCAAATTATATTGGGAAAAATAAACTTTGAAATGGGTTGAGGGCCAGAAGTCACCCAACTAGATTTCATGCCTTAAGGCAGGACTAAAACTCATAATTTTCTGGTTTTCACGATGTATCTTTATCATTAGACCAAAGTGGCTCTCTATTTAAATTTTAAGTTTAACAAATACTTATTCAAAAAATAGATTTAATTTGTACTTGTTTGCCACAAATCTTTCTTAACAAAACTGTGTATTATTTGGTCATTGCTGCAGACAATCTTGAATTTAATATTCTAGATGAATGTCATGATATTTAGAAGACAATTAATTTCTGACTCTAAATAATACAAATACTTCATTTATTTTAAACTATATTTTTATTTGTGTTTGTTTTATCTAAAATCAATCGAACCTTTCCAAGTTTGCTTTTTTTCTTGAGGGGGAAACTGGAATTCGCAATAGTAGATATATTGAGAACAACAACTATAATTGATCCTATCAAAAATAACACTACATTATTCATAACAGGTTTGTTTTATACTGGAGTATTGTATCCTGGTTAACTTTATATATCATCTATTTATATAGAAATGTCCTTGGCAGTGATGCTGTAGGCATATAGCAAATGGCTTTCAACTGCGGAAGGAAATAATGTCAGTGAATAAGAAGCTGAGCCAACGATCAAGTGTATTAATTATGACAATAACTGCATATCAATATGCTTGGTGCATTACAAATTATTATAAAGAAAAGGAAGATCTCTATCTCAATGTATTACAATATAAATTTAATTCATGCAACCAGAAGTTCTGTAAAGGGCTATAGGAGATGGATGTGAATAAATGCAATGTATCATGTATTTCATTTCAGCTGGATAATATGTAATACGTCTGTGGAGATTATCAGTCCTCCAGGTATGGTATCCCAAAGGTGCTTTTTTTCAGCAGGCAACTGGACTTTCTGGTTTTTCTTTGAAGGCATTTCGCTTCTCATCCAAGAAGCTTCTTCAGCTTTAACTGGATGGTGGGGAATGGAAGGTTTTATGCTCCTTGCAGACAGCTGGTCATTTGCATTCTTTTAGCAGGTTGTTAAGGTCACCTGGAGTTACATCCTGATGACACAGATAAACCTCAATATGATCTTAATGCAGTGCTTCCCAGTTATTTTTTGTTACGCCCTCCCCCAACCAGGAAGAAGTAAACATTTGCCCTCCTCCCAACTCTCCGATCTGGGTTCCAGTGGAATTTTAGTGTTAATACTTACAGTATTATTTTACTAATTATAAGCTGCAAGCAAACTATTGGCTGGGGAAGACTGCTCTACCCACTTACCTGGGAATAAGTCACACTGAACTCAGTGAAGTCTGTATTCAGTTAGGCCGGCATAAGCTACCGTGGTTAGGCCCCTCTTTTGACACAAGGCCAGGCCAGCTTAACACAGCCGATGTTTTGGGATCACTAGCCTGGCCCATAAGAACCACCTCTGCCAGGCGCTCATAGTGAACGGTGTGGAAGAAGCTTTAGGGTACCATTCAAAGCTTATGCCCAGCAGCAGAGGATGCTCCTCCTTGTCCAGCAGCAGGTTCACCACACCATTAATCAAGCACCCATCGAGAACAACAAGAACCCTCGCAGCCACCCTGCCTGGCTGCCTTCTATTCTGGCAGCATACAACTGGGAAAATACTCCTCATCCAGGAGAATTGATTGAGAGGGACCATTAATGTTCCCCAGGGTCACACATGCTCCCCGAATTGCTCTGCACGCCCTCTAGGGGTGTGCACCTCACTATTTGAGAAGGACTGCCTTAATGACACACTCACTCTTCAAAAAGACCTTGACTTCATTTCAGATTGGTCCAACACCTGGCAACTTCAAATATCAACCAACAAATGCTCTACCCTCCACATCGGCAAAAAGAATCCAAACCACTTATATGAACTGAATAAACAAATCCTCACTACCAACCAACACTCAGTAAAAGACCTCGGAATACTCATTTCAAATGACCTAAGTGCTAAAGCCCACTGCAACAATATCGCCAAAAAAGCCTCCAGAGTTGTTAACCTGATCCTACGCAGCTTCTGCTCCGGCAATCTCACACTTCTCACAAGAGCCTACAAAACCTATGCCAGACCCATTCTCGAATACAGCTCATCTGCCTGGAACCCACACCGCATCTCAGACATCAACACTCTCGAAAACGTCCAAAGATACTTCACCAGAAGAGCCCTCCACTCCTCCACTCGAAACAGAACACCCTACGAAAATAGACTAACCATCCTGGGCCTTGAAAGCCTAGAACTACGGCGTCTAAAACACGATCTAAGTATTGCCCACAAGATCATACGCTGCAACGTCCTTCCGGTCAACGACTACTTCAGCTTCAACAGCAACAACACAAGAGCACACAACAGATCCAAACTTAATATCAATCGCTCCAAACTTGACTGCAAAAAATACGACTTTAGCAATCGAGTTGTCGAAGCGTGGAACTCATTACCGGACTCAATAGTGTCAACCCCCAATCCCCTACACTTCTCCATTAAACTCTCCACGATTGACCTCTCCCGATTCCTCAGAGGCCAGTAAGGGGCGTATATAAGTGCACTGATGTGCCTATCGTCCCCTGTCCAATTCTCTTTTCTTACCTCTTTTATCTTATATATTCTCTCCTCTATATATATTCTCTTCCTATCCACTTCCCTTCTTTTTACTTCCTATTTTTATATATATATTCATAATGTATATTCTCTCTCATATGTATTGTATATTGGACAAAGAATAAATAAATAAAAAATAAAATAAATAAAAAAATAAAAAAAATAAAACAATGAAAATGTCCAGCTGTCTGCAAGGAGTGTAAATCCTTTCATTCCCCACCTTCTACTCAGAGCGGAAGAAGCTTCTTGAATGAGAAGGCAAATGTCTCTAAAGAAAAATGAGAGAGTCCACTTGGCTCTTGAAAAAAAGCACCTTTAGGACAGTTGGGCTTTGCATGCCCTGGAAAGTGACCAAAAACAACAAAACCAAACCCAGAGACAAAGGGCAGAAAAAGAGAAGAGAGAAACTGAGAAGAACTGATAATATGAAGGTGCAAAAAGTGGAAATAAACAGAAGGCTAGAATATTTCTGAGCCAGAAACAATTCATCACAAGTCATGAAAGTAGAGGAGACCAAAGTCAGAGAATGAGCAATGCTGAAATTGACAAAATGTTGCTAAACACAGGGAAAAAAAGCTATCTAGAGAAAGCTAATGACAGAGTAGAGATTAAAAAAAGAGTCCATCAGCCTGACTGATTGGGCCAGTCAGCTGGGTCTGAAATTGTCAGCAAGAATGTTGAAACCAACAAGAAGGGTTTTAATATTGTTAGAGAAAAATAAGGCAAGACAGTAAACTTAAAAAAGTGAAAGAGCTAAACATACCGTCTATGTTGCTGCAGAGGTACTGAACTCCCAGCACACTGATGGAGATTCTGGGAATTGTAGTTGATATTTGTAGGACAAGTAGATGATACAGCATGTTGTCATGGGTAGTCAGCAGAAAGAAAAAGAACTTCTAATGAAGAGGAGCAGTAGAACAGGAGAAACAAGGAGGTAGTAAACATTGCCACTGAATCTTCCAGGGAATACTTGAGGGAGCAGTAGCAAAATTAATTCTAGATGGAAAGTACTAGTAGTTGAATATGTCCTTGAGGAAATCAAGAAAGGAAAGCTATGGATGAAAGTTTTCTAAGCAAGGGGATAGTTGGATATGTGGTTTATTTATGTGCCATTGCGTCAAGGTTGACTCTTAACAACCACATTGAAATATTTTATCCACAATGATCTGTCCCTGTCTACCCTTCAGGCCTTCAGTGTACCATTGCTTCGTTAATCAAGTCCATCCATACAAGAATATTTGGGTTGGTTTATTGTATGGCCCATTTTTATGTCAATATCAAAAAGATTCAGTATCATTCAATAACATGATTCAATGTCATATATTTTTGGATTCCCTGCCCAGGGCTCCTGCTTCAGTTTGAATACAGTCCATTATCCCCAGCTGCATATCTAATGACTGGAATCACTCATGTATTAATAACCTTAGTGGTATTTCCATCACTAAGTTTGGGTTTTAAAATCTTCGGTTTTCTTCAGGCATTTTCTTTCTTATATATTTGGGCTATATTCAGCTCATGTGGCTGAAGGAAAAAAATTGTCTATACATGAAGAGAAACAAGTTTGAACTGGGAGCTAAGAGACAAATTGATATTAGAGAAACAGACTAAAGGCCACAGGTGCAAACACACGCCATGATGCTATTTTCTCCATGCCTAACAAAGGTGATCCTAGAAGAGTAAACTTTCTGGTATCATTATGAAAGAGAAAAGCAAGGCAAATTAATCATATTCCATTATCTTAACAGCTTGCACTAACGGGCACCTGGTGCACAAGTTCTATTCATTTCAATAAAAGATTCCAAAACCAAGCCCTGCTAAAATTAATGGAAGTTGCACAGTCAGTAATGATTGGATAGAAGTGAGAAATATTGATTGTTCTAAAACCTGCAGGAAGCCCACTATCTAAATAAATAAATAAAATGTAACAGTGAATAACAGATTAAAGTGTGTTTCACTAGGTTCCCTCTGCTGCATCGGTTAACTCAGAAATATAAAAAGTTTCTTACCTTTTAATTTATTTTTAAACAATGCAAAATTGAATTCATTACTCAGATTCATTACTCAGGTAAAACATATATAAGTATTTTCAATCATTTTAACTAGTTCTCTGAAGGATTTCAGTTTCCATCCTGTCTTTTCTGGGCACAATAGATGTTGTGCCTCTTCTATGCAAATATGCATATGATTGCGCTTCAAATTTGTTATTAAGCTGAAACCACATGCTATTTTTGCATGTATACAAATTATTTTTGTGACACACTGCACAAATTTGGATGCTACTTAACTTTTTCTAGGAATTTTTTTTTTTTTGCGATGGAAGAAATAGACAAGTGAGAAAGTTCTTGCCAATTACTTGCAAACTTCAGAAAGGTCTCAAAAGAGACCTAAGAGATATGTTCCCCTTCCACACTTTAAATCAAGGTCAATTTCAGAGGCATGATTTCCTGCCAGTCATCAACAGCCAAATAAGAAAGCCTTTGAAAAAAGTTTCAGCTTGGAAAACAAGAACGAACGGGACATTGAAGCTGATGGCTGAAGTTTCAGGTGTAATTAAGAGGAAAAATGGCAGCATGTCATATTCATCTTTTGTAAGCAACCTCAATCAGGATGGCATCCCACAAACAATAGAGCATCTTTGTTCATCTATTATGCATGTAGTTGAACATTTGTGGAGACTGATGGAGAGGGCAAAGGGAGGAGGAATAGGGCAAAGAGGCTCAAAGAAGGCAAAGCTATAGCAGAGGATAGAAAGTTTTAATGTCAGACATTCATCTGATTGAATTGATACAGTGAGCTAAGGTTTCTTAACACCGAACCCTCTCTCCCCCCCTTTCCTGAAGTCTATTGTGTGAGCAAAGTTATAGGTTTAAAGTCATTTAAAATTGAGCCTTGTGACACCTATTAAGCTAACAGATGTAGATACGCAGCTGGATAAATTACAGTGCGCTTCAACAATGCTTGATTCATTTACAGGGACAGAGGTGTTGTGTGATGGTTGAGATTTTTTCTCCCCATCGGCATTTTCACATGAGGCACACTCCTTTCTTGGTCTTTTGTCTCTGTCAGACGTTTTCTATTAAAAATAAAAGATGGTGTTCCCTAACAAGAAGTAACCAATTTGAGAGTCAGCACCAAGAGAGACATGTTTTGCTTGCTTGTTTGTCTGCTCTCTCGCCATTTAATTTGGACCAACAGATGCATTTAAAAGAAAAGAAGTGCAAACTAAATGGACTACATCAAAGAATAGCAATTTTTTTGTAAAGGGAACTTGTTCACAGGGAGACATTCTTGCTTCAAAAAATTACAATCAAAGGAAGCTATGCAGCAGTGGGTTGCTCCCAGTTCAGCCCAGTTCTGCAAACCAGTAGCAGCGGCTGAAGGCTCCGCCCACCCGCCCAGGATGCTTCTGCACAAGCGCGCACACAAACAGATAGCAATGGATTTTAGAATCCACTACTGAAGCTATGCCTTTGTCCTTGGAGAGGAAAAAAACAACCAACAGTAATGCAGTTTAATTCTATGCATGCTTTTTCTATAATCTATAGGTTCAGTAGTAGTCATAGCATTTCAATTTCAAGGAAACTGAAAAGTACAGTAGTACCTCTAGATACGAGCTGCTCCACATGCGAGTATTCCAAGTTACGAGCCAAGATGCGAGCAAAATTTCTGTTCGACACCCGAGCTCAAATTCGGGATACGAGCCGAGCATCCACTAGGTGGCACAAGAATTCCATGATTCCAGTTATCTCGGCGCGAAAAGCAAAGTCTAAAGGCATTCTTTCGAGATGCGAATTGATCGACATACGAGCTCGGGTCTGGCACGAATTAAACTCGTATGTCGAGGTACCACTGTAGTAGGAAACTGTAATACTTATGCTTACATCTTTTTTTCAAATTTATTTGGTCACAAATTATTAGAAAAACAATTAAGAGAATTGGCCTAGTGAAGTACTCTGAATGCATAAATAATCCTGGCTGAAGAGTTCTGGGAGTTGAAATCCACAAGTCTTAAAGTTACCAAAGTTGGAGACCTCTGGTCTAGATTGTATTTACTCTTCTGGAGATTTCTGTTTGTTCATTACAACTCGCTTCTGTGTATGAGATCTGGGGGCAGACATATCAACTTAACTGGTGCACCAGTTGCGGCGCTACCTAGATAGGGAGTCCCTGCTCACGGTCACTCCTGCCCTTATCACCTTGAGGTTTGACTACTGCAATGCTGTCTACATGAGGCTATCTTTGAAAAGCATTTGGAAACTTCAAATTGTGCAAAATGCAGCACCACGAGCAGTCATGGTTTGCCCAGACACGCACATATCTCTCCAACACTCCACGGTCTGCATTGGCTGCCAATTGGTTTCCAGACTCAATTCAAAGTGTTGTTTATCCATAAAGCCATACATGACATGGGACCAGAATACCTCTGAGACCGCCTTCTGCTGCATGAATCCCAGTGACCAGTCAGGTCCCACAGAGTCAGCCTTCTCCAGGTTCCATCAACTAGACTATTTATTTATTTATTTGGATTTGTATGCCGCCCCTGTCCAAGGACTCGGGGTGGCTCACAGCATATATAAAACACAGAATGATAATATAAATCCAATTAATGCTCTATTTAAAAACAATTAAAAGAAAAACTTATCGGCCAATCATTCAACAATCATACTTAAGCATTCAATGGTCAGGGGGAAAATCTAAAAGTCCCAAGCCTGGTGGCAAAGATGAGTTTTTAAGCTCTTTCGGAAGGCAAGGAGGGTGGGGGCAGTGCGAATCTCTGGGGGGAGCTGATTCCAGAGGGTCGGGGCTCCCACAGAGAAGGCTCTTCCCCTATGTCCCACCAGCTGACATTGTTTGGTCGATGGGACCCTAAGGAGGCCAACTCTGTGGGACCTCACCGGTTGCTGGGATTCGTGCAGCAGAAGGCGGTCTCAGACAATGTCGCTTGGCAGGGCCTAGGGGGAGAACCTTCTCTGTGGGGGGGCCGGCCCTCTGGAATCAGCTCCCCCCAGAGATTTGTACTGCCCCCACTCTCCTTGTTTTCCATAAGAGTCTGAAGACTCATTTATGCCACCAGGCCTGGGCCATTAGATCTTTGCCCTCTGACCAATGAATGTGTTGAGAGAATGTTGAGTGAATTGAATGATTGTTGTTTAGGCTTTTGGAGGTTTTTAGATTTTTAATTAATTAATTGGATTTAAGATTTTGCATACTGTATATTATATGTTGCGAGCCACCCCGAGTCCTCAAAGAAATAAATAAATAAACAAACAAACAAACAAGCAAGCAAGCAAACAAGCAAACAAGCAAACAAGCAAACAAACAAACTTGCTCCCTGTTTTGGTGATCCCCTCCCAGTTCACCCATTAGAGAAAGCTTGTAATAATGTGTGGCATCCCAACTCTTAACTCTCCCTTCTTTCTGGTCACCTACATTGTCCAAAGCGAAGGAGACATGTTGGAACATAAACCATATACAGTATGTATTGTAGAAAAGTTATCCAAGCAGCTTTCCTTTTACGCTGGCTAAAAACTGGGCTGAGCAGAGGATATTTGTACACTACACAGTACACTATGATGTTTTCCTTCTCAAAGAAGTCAGTTCTGCTCATAACTTGCTGGGTTTTCAGAGAATGCTTTAAAAAAAAACAACCATCATATTAGGTTTCCTTTCCTGACTGTTTTGGTTCTAATTATAATTTAAAAATTATCAAGTACATAACATTCTGGATTCAGACTACTTATTCAGACAGTCAGCAACCAAGTGAGCAAGCAAAGGACAACATTCTCTTAGTGTCTGCTGAACATTTTTCTATTTACTTTGCACTGTTTGGCTGTTCTTATCCATTTAGCTGTTCTCCTTCCAGGATCTAAGAGGCTGTGATCAGCATCCTTTTCTTCAAATATTTTTAATGTCAGGGATAGTTAGATCTCAAGGTAAAGGCTCACTATCATTTTCTATTATGCATATGAATGAAAAAGTAACTGCAAGCCTTGACTGGCACATTGCAAATTATCCAGCAAGGCAAATAACAATTTCATGGAATTACTGGTCCAACAGCTAAAAACAACACAAAACTCTGCAAGACAAAAAGAAATGGCCTACTTCAGCTACCTTCTTTAGCCGTAGGGAAATATTTCAGCATCATTGCTTCTCCCTGATGCCCTGTATCCCCTCCCTGTTTTCTCACATAAAGCTAACTTAAAATTGCCACACTCCTTTCTATCACAATTACATATTCCTCCTTCACTTAAAAATACCCACATTTCCAGACAGTACCTGACTTGCATTTTTATAAGAGTCTGTAGAGGAAAATTACTTTCAGTAAATGTCAGTATGGAGTGTCTGCTTCATTCTGCTGTGTAACATTTGTCTCCGCTAAGCAATTTATAAATGTTTGAAATTGGGCAACAGATTAGATTATTTTATGCTAAGAGCAAATTGAGGGGCATATCAAAGGCTACTAAACCTTTCCACCGTCATCTAAGCTACCTTTTCCATTTTTGAACAGAGATGGTTCATATACTGAGTTTTCAACCACCCTCACAATCAGCTAAGTTGTAATGGGAGTTGTAGTGGAAATTGTAGTTAACAACATTAGGAGAATCATACATTGTGTACCCATTTGTGAGTTAGTTGGTTTTGATTTAGCCTGGTGGGAAATATAAACATTGTGATAGGTATATTATGGTTTTGATTTAGTATATTCTATGAGCTTGATTTACTGACACCACGATCAAGTAAATCATGGCATAGAAATAGTGTTAAAGAACTTCACTAATTACCATTCGGATGGGATTCTAATTTATACAATAGGATAGAAACTTTGGGGTCATGACTATTATTTTTGCAACTCCTACTAGGACCCACATACACCATTCATTATGCAAATTACATAACATGCAGCACTAGACAGATGAAATCATCAAGCACATGATCACAGGAAAAAATTGAAAAGAAGCTGAAATCCTATTCAACTATTCAACTGAAGCCATACTAGATGAGCGACTGCCACTCTTAAATTAGAAAGGAAGGAAATTTAGACTGAGCAATACAAGCCCAGTACGATGATCACCAAGGGCTGTGATAGCGAACTTTTTTTTTCCTTGGGTGCAAATAGAGCATGTATGGGTGCTACCATGCATCCGTGAGTGCCCACACTCATAATTCAATGATTGGGAAGGGTGAAAGCAGCTTCCACCACCACCTGGAGGCCCTCTGGAGACCGGAAATGATCTGTTCCCCAAATTCTGGTGGGTCCAGTAGGCTCATGTTTCACACTGCCCAGGCTCCAAAGGCTTCTCTAGAGCTGGGGAAGGGTAAAAATGATCTCCCCTAGCTCCCCGGAGGCTCTCTGGAACCAAAACTGCCCTCCCAGAGCCTCCCTGGAGTCAAAGGAGAGCAATACACCCCCCACCTCCCCGGAGGTTCTCTGGAAGCCAAAAACACCCTCCCAGAGCCTCTGTGCAAGCCAAAAATCAGCTGGCCGGCACACACATGCACATTGGAGGTGAGCTAGGGCAACGGCTTGCATGCCAGAAGATATGGCTCCACGTGCCACCTGTGGCACCCATGTCATAGATTCGCTATCACTGACCTAGGTCGTCTGACTTTTTTAGGTTCAATTTTTATTTTGTAAACATCTTTGTAACACTACAAGGAGAGAACCAGCGTAATCAGATGGAATGTTTATTTTGGTCAAAAGTGAGGATAAAGAGGGTAGTAATTTTTTTAAACATATCTCTGAAACATTGACCCAATCAGAAGTGGGTTTCAGCAGCTTCTGACTAGTTCTGGAGAACTGGTATTGGAAATTTTTAGTAGTTGAGAGAACCAGTAGCAGAAATTTTGGGTAGTACAGAGAACTGATACATACCACCTCTGACTGGCCCTGTCCTCCTCTTTTCTCTACCTCCCAAATTGCAGCTGATTGAGATGAAATGGATATTTTGCAATAACCTTCCCTGGAGTAGGGAGGCAATGGAGATTTTATTTCCACTGGAGAGGGGTGGAAGTGGAGATTTTACCATATCCTTCCTTTGCCATGCCCACTGTTCTGTTGGGCTCTCTGGTAGGAGCCTCCTGAAAATTCAAGGGTACAAATTGCAGACACACCCACGTTTGAAAATTCAAAACAATGTTCTTTATCACAAAATTCAAAATAAACTAAACACTCTTTTTGTATTGCAAAGAGCACTCGTCCCAAAACAACCGGGTAGTCTGTACAATTTCCCTTAAGCAGTCATAAAGTACTTAGCTAGCAGCTGTGAAGAAACTTCACACCCCTTCTTCTTCCAATGACTTGAGACACATACACACACACGATTCCTGAAGAACTGCGATCAGATACTCTTTCACAACGGCCAAACCCACACGCTGCTATTTATAGCAGCAGCCCTAATTACTGGAGCCTCATCCAACCACAGGTGGCCTCATTTTCTCTTGTAATAATCCTTTAGTTGTTGTCTCCTATGCATCACTCTAAGCATGTGTGGATGTGTTATTAATTCTTGTTCAGAATCCAAAGATGATACAGATGATTGATCTCCTCCTGGGCTGTCTGCCAAATTCCCCTCTTCCCTGTCACTCATGCTGCCTTGGTCAGAGGAGAATTCATCGGCAGATTCCATCGGGAGCAAAACAGGCCTGCGGCATGTGGATGTCTCCCCCACATCCACCTGCACATTCCTTGGGGCAGGAGCTGGGCCAGAGCTAACCACAACACCCACCAAGCCATGCCATGCCAAGACATACCTGCCAAGCCACACCCACCAAGCCAACACCCACAGAACTGGTAATAAAAATGTTGACACCCACCACTGGCCCCAATGACTTATCTAGTCCTATTTTAATCTGTTTCACAATGTTCTTTTTGCATTGCAATGCCTTTGATTATGAATCTCCTGCCACAAATTGTAGCAATTGGAGTTTTGCATTTGCAAGGTTAGCCACATTATAGAGCATACATTCTAAGTGAAATGGGAATCAAGGAAAGGTCATAATATTTAATGCTTTTTGTTTAGAGAAATAGAGCTTAAAGCAACATGATAATAATACATGCTGTGGGCAAAGTGCACATTCAAATACAATTTTCTCCCTTTCTCATAATATGAGAGCCTGAAACTTTCAATGATACTGCTAAATGGAAGGTAAAGCACAGACAAAACAAAGAACTTAGATATTGCATTAGCAAAGTTAAGTTTATTAATAATTATAAGTCATACTATATTCTGGTCATCTTTCAAATGAATAGACTTCAACTCCCTGACTTACTAATTAGAATGTCCACATAGATGGAGGGTATCATGCTAGGAAAGGTTGTTATATATATTTAAATTCAAGAGCAGAATATTTCTAAATTGCCAGTTGCTAGAGAGCAATAATATTGCTTAATATCCTGTTTATGGGCTTCCCATGGCATCTGATTAGCTTATTTGGAAATGGGATACTGCTTTGAAGGAAATATTCTTTTTTTTATATTCTAATGGTATTCAGTAGCAAGAACTTAAGAATTGCCTCATTGTTTAGACCAAAAAGTTATTCCTAATTCAGCATAGTTTGTTTTAACCAGCCAGATGCTACTGAGAAATTTATTAGCACAGGATACGAGAGCAACAGGATTCTCCTGTGGTTTGTCCCCTCCATCTGGTAATTAGAAATGCATTGCTTCTCACTGTCACATTTAACTATCATAAAGATCATAAAAATAAGGCTAGATAATATTTCATTCTTCTTATGTGTACTCTAACCTCGTCAATACCATATCATTACAACTTCAGAAATGAATTCTAGATGTTAATTATTCATTGTAGGAAAAACTTATTTCTTTTCCTGGTCTTAAACCTTATGCCAATCAATTTAATTGGATCATCTAAATTCTAGTCATTTGAAATGAGTCTTACTGAAAGTAGAAAAGTTCTTGTGAACTTCCTTTGTTAAAAAGGATGCCCTGATCATTTCAGTTGTTCTTTCAAGAACCTTAATATAGGATTCTAAATGAAGATTCATATAGGACAGATTTGTTTAATAGCTCTACAAAACTTGCTGTTTCATTTAAACTTGCCTAAGATCTTCCAGGCCTGACAGCACATGCAAAGTTACATCCTTACTTGAACATAAATTTTTCTGTTTTATGTTACTCCTTTCTTCCATCATGAAACTCAAAATAATAAGTGGCTAAATATTGATTAGAATTAATATTCTTAAGTACATTGAGTCGCCTCGAGAAGGGCAGCATAGAATTCTAATAAATAAATAAATAATAAATTTGCAGAGATTGAAACTCACTAACTATAGGAGGACAATTAACATGCATAGCATTGTATAATGAATTTTCAACAGTATTGCAAGCCAACAAGACAGAAACAGACTTCAGAGGATAATTAGAACTGCAGAAAAAAACTATTTCTACCAAACTGCCATCCATTGAGGACCTGTATACTGCACAAGTCAAAAAGAGGGCTGTGAAAATATTTATAGATCCTTCACATCCTGGACACAAACTGTTTGAACTCCTACCCTCAAAATGACGTTATAATGCACTGCACACCAGAACAACTAGACATAGGATCAGTTTTTTCCCGAATGGCATGATTCTGCTAAACAAATAATTCCCTCAACACTGTAAAACTATTTACTAAGTCTGCACTAATATCAATCTTCTCATCATTCTCATCATCCATTTCCTCCCACTAATGACTGTATGACTGTAACTTTGTTGCTTGTGACTTTATGATTTATATTGACTGGTTTCTATATGATTTGATTGCTTATTTGTGCCCTATAACCATCATTAAGTGCTGTGCCCTATGATTCTTGATGAATGCATCATTTCTTTTATGTTCACTGAGAGCATATGCACCAAGACAAATTCCTTGTGTGTCCAATCACACTTGGCCAATAAAATTCTATTCTATTCTATTCTTTAAAGAAAGTTTTGGGGAATGGATGGACTTCAAGAACTTCATCTTGAATAGTGATAGCAATTGAAGTAACTGTAAGAAAGACTCAAAATAACCTCACCTTGTTTCTGTATCCTATAACAAAAGACAGGAAGAAATTCTGGCATTCTTTCATAATTTTATAATCACAATTTAATTTAATTTAATTTAATTTATTATAACAACAGAGTACTCCAATAGTCCTTGCAATATCTGATTCTTGAACAGACCTACTTTGCAACACTGAAATATATTCCTAAACAAATAGTGTGATGTAGATATTTTAATGCTACTAGCACTTTAATAGGGCATTTTATGAATAATGATTAGAATTAAACGACAATTGGTTTCCAAGAGAAGGTAGCAATAGCAATAGCATCTAGATTTATATACCGCTTCACAGTGCTTTACAGCCCTCTCTAAGTGGTTTACAGAGAATAAGCATATTGCCCCTAACAATCTGGGTCCTTATTTTACCAACCTTGGAAGAATAGACGGCTGAGTCCCCATATTTGCTTGCTGGTTTGGTTGCATTTCTGCAATCAGTAATTCTGATGGTTTCATCTGGGAGTCTCTTGCCCCTTTTCTCCAGCTACTGGTCTCTTACGTTGTTCAATTAGCTTTAGGATGAAGCCAAGTGTTGTGTCTAGAGGACAGTTTGAATGGGTACCCGCCCCTACGCCTTGGGCGGGGAAAATACAGAGTTTGGATTGGTTGGCTCAGCCTGGCAGCAAGAGTATAAATAGCTGCCAGGCACGGCCATCTTGTTGTTATTTATTTATTTATTTATTTATTTTATTTATTGGATTTGTATGCCGCCCCTCTCTGGAGACTCGGGGCGGCTAACAGCAATAATAAGACAGTGTACAATAATAATCCAATACTAAAAACGATTAAAAACCCATTAATATAAAAACTAAACATACATACAGACATACTATGCATAAAATTGTAAAGGCCTAGGGGGAAAGAGTATCTCAGTTCCCCCATGCCTGGTGGTAGAGGTAGGTTTTAAGTAGCTTACGAAAGGCAAGGAGGGTGGGGGGAATTCTAATCTCTGGGGGGAGTTGGTTCCAGAGGGCCGGGGCCGCCACAGAGAAGACTCTTCCCCTGGGTCCCGGCATTGTTTAGTTGACGGGGCCCGGAGGAGGCCCACTCTGGTCGCTGGGATTCGTGCAGCAGAAGGCAGTCCTTGAGATAATCTGGGCCAGTGCCATGAAGGGCTTTATAGGTCATAACCAACACTTTGAATTGTGACCGGAAACTGATCGGCAACCAATGCAGACTGCGGAGTGTTGATGTAACATGGGCATATTTGGGAAAGCCCAGGATTGCTCTCGCAGCTGCATTCTGCACGATCATTCTATTATTGTTGTATTACTTGTTCCAGTAGTAGCCATTGCCTACAAACATTGTTACAATAAACCTTTTGAATGCTTCCAGCCTTCGCTGCCTCATTTTAACAGACTTAACCCCAAGGGCATTCTTAGAAAGACCTAACAAGCCAATTCCATTTTTCATTTTGCATGAGTACTAGATAAATCCAAGGCAGGTAATCAGAGTCATGTTGGTTTCCACAAATGCCACATGGGGGATCCTAGCCATAAATCATTTATCATCCACAATTTCTAAATTCATGTAGCACACTAAGACAAATTATAGCACAGGCAATTGGAATCCAGACATTATTTTCCTAAAAGTTCCTTTGATGATTTGATCCAAAATAAAAGTCAGATTAAAAACTATGCACTTACATTTATTTTTTATTTGTTTTGGAGAGAACACTTTCAAGGTATGGGGTTTTTTTAACCTCAGTTTTGCTAACTCACGTATATGTTTTACATTCTTTCTTTATAATTTTCTTCTAGAAAGTCAGCTGCATATATTATGTGTTTTGACCTCCTTAGGCATCACATTTAGTTGCGTATTAGTGTCTTAGAAGGAAAAGCATAGCATTTTTGCTATTTTCTTCTTAAATTACTTTTAAAATTGTTCTTGCCTGCCACAAAGCTTTAAAAATAAAGAAGTGAAAAGTGAAATAAATCAAAGCAATGTAGAGTTGGTAAAGTCTATCTGTAGAATAATATGTAGCCAATTGTAAAACCTCTTCAAACAATTCTGTTCAAAATGGGGTGTCATTAAGAGCTCTTTAATTCTTCTTGTAACTGCAGCTCTCATCAGAATAAAATAATTAAACACATAGATATATTGGGCAACTAGTAAGTATCTTCCAGGGTTTTATACACAGTGATTATACACTGTTATTTGTCATCAAGATTTTTTTTTTAAAAAAAAATATTACTAAAAGAAAGCATGGAAGTTTGTGAAAATATCTATGATTTTTAAGTACCAGGAGATGTACACTAAAATTTGATGATAGGTATTTAATCACATATAGTACAGACTGCTGACTTTCTATTTTAAGATTACTACCTTTACTAATACCTTATAAAAAAAGAATAGCATTTTTTCAAATATTTTATAGCCTACCCCATGCAGTTATTTTCATGGATTATTTAAAAATGGCATTTACCAACTACTATATAGTTTTCTTGCAGGGGTGTCCCAAAAATAGCAATTAAAACTAGGTATAACATTCTTGTTTGCAGAAAAATCTCCCCCCCCCCCCAAAAGTTCAAACTATGAAGACATTTGAAGAGCTTATTTGGAATTATTTGAATTATGCAGAAAACTGCCTTTCAGATCCTCAATTTAGGCACTGTGTGTGTCACTCTCATATTTGAAATAAGCAGGTGAAGTATTTAGGGTTCTTTGCAACAAAGACTCCTATTGGTAAGGATAGGATAGGAATCAAACTAGGATTTGATTCCCTAGTCATTCAGGGCTCTTAGTCTGCTATTATAGCCTGGAGAAACACATAGTGTAACTCACCTTGAGTATTACAAATTGCGGAGCTGCAGATGGCATGTTATTAGTGAGATATTTATAAAAAGAAAAGAATATCTACACATCTTTTAACTGATTTTTGAACTAAACTAAACACAAGAACCACTGCTTTTACCCAGGAGAGGATTGTATAACTGTTTTCTTCTTCTTCTAAATAGTTTTAAGCAATTCCTTTCTACCACTCTAAGTGAAAATGGTAAAGAAGGGCCCACTTGGTACAGCACTAATTTCAACTAAAAGAACATTATTGAGGAAATTTTGCAAAACCAGATTGACTTTATCTGGAAAAAAACACATATAGGCTTAAAAGCCACATGAGAGGGGACAATTAAGCCAATGAATGCAAATCCCCTGCTCATTACAGGAGTTCATCTCAAAGAGTAGTCCTTGATTACTGATCACTTGTTCACTGGCTATTCAAAGTTATGACAGCACTAAATAAGGCTCTTGAAATTGCAGCTGTTGCAGTATTCCCAAAGTTACAAGATCACAATATGGGTGCATGGCCTCCTCTCTCAGTTATAATATTGCAGCATCTTGCAATCAGGAGATCAACATGTGTAAATCCCATAGTCATTGGGGAAGGTGGCGGGAAGTTGCAAGTTGTGGTGACATGAGATATTGTGCTCGCAAGCAGGATACAAACATATTATTTTTTTCATTTTATTACCGCATTACTTAGCAATGCAGTTGTCCATCTTAGTATGTAAAGTGAAGATTACCTGTAAAGAGACAGTAACTGATTTTACTTTTGATTTGCTCTTATTCTTCCTCCCTCCCAAAGATTCAATTAGAATCTACTTTTCTGTAGATCAGAGCCATTATGATGTGTTATGCCCCTGGAAGGATATAGGATTACTAATAAACATGTTGTTCACCCATTGTTTTAAAACTTTCCTTTCAAATAAGTTGCCTCTTGACAATTATATTTGTATTATTTTCTTAACAATAACACATAAATCAGTTTGATGCTGATTTCTTTTAGGATTTTGAAATTTTTTTTAGTGCACATTGGAAAAATTGTGGAATTTCTTCAGTTGATTTTAACTAATCTATCTAGCACTTGTTTGATTGATTGATTGATTGATTGATTTATTATCTATTTATCTATTTATCTATTTATCTATTTATCTATCTATCTATCTATCTATCTATTTATTTATTTATTTGTATGCCGCCCCTCTCCGTAGACTCGGGGCAGCTAACAACAGTAGTACAAAACAGCATGTAAATCCAATACTAAAACTAATACTAAAACAATTAAAAAACCCTTATTTGTAATACCAAACGTACATAAAAACAAACATACCATGCATAAATTGTAAAGGCCTAGGGGGAAAGAGTATCTCAGTTCCCCCATGCCTGATGGCAGAGGTGGGTTTTAAGGAGCTTACGAAAAGCAAGGAGGGTGGGGGCAATTCTAATCTCCGGGGGGAGTTGGTTCCAGAGGGCCAGGGCCGCCACAGAGAAGGTTCTTCCCCTGAGGCCTGCCAAACGACATTGTTTTGTTGACAGGACCCGGAGAAGGCCCACTCTGTGGGGCCTAACCGGTCGCTGGGATTCGTGCGGCAGAAGGTGGTCTCGTAGATACCATGAAGGGCTTTATAGGTGATGACCAACACTTTGAATTGTGACCGGAAATTGATCGGCAACCAATGTAGACTGCGGAGTGTTGGTGTTACATGGGCATTTTTGGGAAAGCCCATGATTGCTCTCGCAGCTGCATTCTGCACGATCTGAAGTTTCCGAACATTTAGAAATACTAACTACCTGAATTAGTATTCCCTGGTTTCCTATCAAGCTCGTGACTCTATATTTTCTTTTCAGGGAAAGGAATAAGATAGGCAGTTGACTTTTGTATGCTATTTATTGCATTTTTAACTGCTTTACTAAGCCACTATTTATTTGTCCTTCATTAATTTCAACTAATGTTAATTTTAGCATCCTAAAATAATTGCAATTTCAACTAATGTTAATTTTAGCATCCTAAAATAATGTCTACAAATCCAGCTTCTTCTTTATATTTTTTCTTTGGGCCTACTGAATTTTAGTTTTACTTCTTATATACAGTGACTGTAGCCTTTTTAGAAAAATCAGATTATTACTAATTTTTTGTGGTCTTCTGCTGTTCTCTAGTATTTTCATCAGTAAAATTGTTTGAAATGTACTTTTATTTTTTTACCTTCTTTACAAAAATCTCTTTTATATTGAATTGCTTTTCGCATTAGGCTGTTCTTTCCTACTCTGGAAACCTATTTATCATTCCTCTGGGTTTATTAAAATCTTCTTTCTTTACATCAATATATATATATTATAATAGTTTCCCTTAATATCAACAATTTCATACTTTCAAAGTGACTGTAGCCTTGCAACATTCCCTCAACAATTTTCTTAAATGAATATACCTACTTATTACGCCTTTGTGCCTTACTCCATTCTCTGAAGAAGAAATAATCTAGCAAAATAAATGACACATTTTCTGGAAGAACCGTGCATGGTAAAATTGTACACCTAATGTATATTTAATTAAAGTTTCCCATAAATATCTATTATCCACATCTGCTCCTTAATTAGGTGGCCGGAAGTGAAAATCAAAATTGGTCAGGTATATTAAATTGAATTTCCTAGGAGATAGAAGCTCATAAATACAAACATTGGAAGAAGGCTTGTGCACTATAGCCCTGTTCATTCTTTTCAATGTTCATGAGATATAACCTCTCTTATACTAGCAGCATATCTCTGGACCATCTAAAAATCAGGAGCTATTTAAGAGGTGACCTGACATCTCCTGAATGACATTTCACACTGCTGAGCACATAATCCCTCAGAATACAGTGCAAAACTTCTCTGATCAGTTTTCTCTCTTGCTTTTCTCTAAGTCCAGTTGAAGTCTGCCACCAAATTCATGTTGGCAATCCTGCTGTACTCACTTGTTCAATAAATTCACTCTGTTTTATTTTCCTTCTGGGAACCCGTTGCATTATTTCCCTTCTGCAATTTCTGCAGCAGTCTCTACTTGCTCAAAATAAAAAAAATGATTTAATCCACCCACAACAGGCAATCAACAACTCACAAACTACATCCTTTCTAACCAGCAGCTGTTTAGGACAGGACAAATTTCTAATAGCTGTGGCCTTTTCTTGTCATTGTAAAAGCCTACACAACATAATGTCTGTTTGTTTATTAGATTTGTATGCTGCCTGTTGTGATTCAGCCTGAGGCTGCTCAGGGACCAGCTGTGTCTCTGCTGGCTCCATGCCCGGAGGAGGATGACAGCGCAGAGGAGGGAGCTGAACAGTCGGATGGGGGAGAGGAAAATCAGGAATGGGATGAAGGAGAACAGCATGAGAGCCCTGGGGGGGGCTCTCCCCATCCAGTAGCTTGGAGTCATTAGGTGATGACGCACAAGCTGTCATTGATATGAGACAGCGACGTTCAGAGCAACGAAAGGAGCAGTTAAAGAGATATTTTCACCATTGAATTAGAAACAGCTGGGTTTGGGTGTGGTCCTCATCAGCAGGGTTTAAAAGGCAGGCAAGGCCTTGAAGCCATGTGGAGTGTTATCAGCTTGGCATGGCGTTATCCTGTCTTGTTTCTCGGCGTCTCTGTTCCTGGCTTGTGGCCCAGCAGCTTTGGAAGATCTGTGGGAGGTGTAGGTCTGCTATCTACAGCCTTGGCTTGGCAGCAAGAATTCTGTCTTGCTGCATGGACTTTTGGCCTTCGTGAATATATCTGAAGATACAGCATTTTCCTGTTTGTAAGGACATTTTCTGTTACCTGTGTTTTTCTTGAATTTTATAAAACTGCCTTTGCCTTTTACCAGTGTGTCTGGCTTCTCTTTTTGGGTTGGTATTGGCTTCTGGAACAGCTGCCCTTCTCCGAGGACTCGGGGCATTATCACCATTATCATCATCATTAATACTAATATTAATAAATATTAATATTATCTCTTTTATTCATTAAACATCAAACTCAGTCAACTGAACATTTAAATATGTGTCACAAATATCATGTTATATATGTTGATGGTTGATAGGGGTTGATAGGGGTTGCTACCAGCATTCTAGGTATCAAGCAGGTATCTTCTTAAATTATATGAATAGCATAGTTTTTTGCAGTACTGCTTGTGTTATTGCAGTAAGGTACAATTTCTTGATGTGTTTTGTAAAATTCTTGGAGATGGTATCAATGACAATCACTGTTACATGTTTCATCCGTAGCCATGTAGTTTCATGGCAAGGTTGCTATATTTCATAATTTTTTCCAGTTCTTTTTCTTTGATTCTAGCATCTCCTGGTACAGCGATATCAATAAACTGTACATATTGGTCCTTCAACAACTGTGATATCTGGTGTTTTATGTTCCAAATGTCAATCCATCTGTATCTGAAAGTCACACAAGATCTTCATCGTCTCATTTTCCCCTTTGTGCTCCTGTGACTTTTCGGATATAGGTATAACATATTCTTTACATTATAACCAGTGAACTAATTTAGCAACTCAGTCATGTTTAACTTTGTGATCAGTTTGCACAATTTTGCTGCACTCACAAATTAAGTGTGAAACAGTTTCAATTTTGTCGTTGCAAAGTCGACAGTTTGGATTGTCAATCAATTTTTGTATCTTTGCTTTCATGGCATTAATTTTTTTCCAAATGGTTTTCCATCCATTTAATCTGTCATCCAGATGTTTTTCCTTATATTTCTTTATATTTCTGCCTTTGTTTCTGTTCCTGAGCTGGTGAACAATCCCATCTTGCTTCAATGGAATGGAAATAAATGTTTTAGTTTTTAGGGTTTTAGAATTTTTTAAATTGTATTTTATTTTGTTGTTCACCACCCAGAGTCCATAAGGAGTTGGGCAGCCTATAAATCTCAAAAACAAACAAACAAACAATGTTCTCTGTTTCACAGCTGCAGCAATCTGCTGATATTTTCATTGTTATTTTTCTTTTTAAAAATCTAGCTAAAATATTAGTTTTCTCTTTCTAGGACTTCCAAAGATTTTAAGGGTTATTCACAGAACATTCCATGGCATGGAGATGATAGTTTAACAAAAATTACCTGAAATGTAACTCAAATATCAATTTTACTAAGATCTAATTTTAAAAAACTATTTTTTATAACTCCACTATTGACAATTCTAATCAGAAAAAAAGAGATGTTTCTAAAGCATCCAATAAAAGTAAAGTCTATCATCAAATATTTACTTAAGCAAATTCAGGAGAATTTAATACAGGAGATCCTTTGCATCTTTAATCATGATTTTTCTTTGAGCAGATATTGGATTCTACTTTGGGCAGAAAGATTGGGTCATGTAATCTATACATATATATATATATATTATGGTACATGGATCTTTCATATTTTTAAACAGGAGTAAATACTACATTCAAATAAAAATGCAGGCAGGAGTTGGCACTTTCGGTAACTTTCAAAGAGGGTTTGCTAGAATCATGATTTTAAATTGGCTGTTTGAAACCCCAGGGGTGCAAAGTGTTCAGAAGTGATTATCTCAGATTCTGTGAGAAGGTTGCCTTTCAGACATATTGGAGGGCAAAGGACATTGAAAAGAGCTCTGATCTGTTGTACTCTGGTTGAACCATTCAGTGTCAGGGGTTAAAGGTTATGATCTACCCCGATTAACAGAAAGAAAAGAAAACAACAATAGAAAATAAAGTGAAAGTTTGGTGAATACAAGAAAATTCATTTATTACTCTGGTTTACCAACAAAGTTTTCCATGCAAAGGCTAGTTTGCTGTCTGCAAATATTGTTGCATGTACATTTGGCAAATGCAGTGCTGGAGACATGCAATTTTACATTTATTAGAAAATTTGAGGTAAAGGTATTAGTTATCTTAAATATATATTTAATAATGTTAAAGGTAATGACCTTTAATTTATATATTGGAATCCTCATAGGGAATTTCACTTTTTTAAAAGAAGTCAGTAGCAATTATGAGTTGGATGAATTGTGTTAAAATTTAAGACAAAAAGAGAGGACCACTTGCTTCTGTAAGCTGCATATTATGTACTATTGCACTACTTTATATGACAACTTCTTTATTCCTGTAACTAACAGGGGAAATCATTGCATGGCCAGCTAGCTTAAGAAGGATGAGTTGAAATACTGTAGTGAAAGGTTGTTCTCCTGGCTTGAGTATATTTCAGCACAAAGTGCTAATGAGGACACAGAACTTGCCTTTCCCCAAGGGTTCCATTGCACAAATATCTTTATCTGATGATATTTGTCCAAGGGTAAATTGTGTTTTAACTTTTATGCTGGGCTATTTTTTTCTTTGAGCATTGTTATACTCCCCTAGGAAAACACTCCATTTGGGGTGAAAATGTAATAATGATTTTGGCACTTGTTCAAGTGGTAACTCCCTTTGAACTTTAGTATTTGAGTTATGTTGTACTGGAAATTAATATTATATACACAGGAAGCAATTGGTATCAATAACTTCTAGTTTTTCAAGGTATCTTTGCCAAAAGATGGTAGTTTCAAAAATACTGGGGTTTTTTTCAATTACAGAGATCTATTTAAAAAAAAAAAAAAGTTCCTGAGTCTTGCATCTTATATTGGATAGCCTACTAGAATTTGTTCTGTCTAAGTAAAGAAACCCCAGAAAATAAGTCCACATACACACAAACAGCCAGAAAGGTATAAGATGGCAATATATTAGTCCAAAATGTTCATAGTATAAAATTGTTAGAGGTAAAAAGAATATTATCAAAACCTGGGCAGAGGTCCATGGCTAATGACCTTTTCAGGCCAGAACCCAAGAACACATTAAAAGTCTTGTTGAAGGGTCTATTAATCACTCAAACTCACATAATCTTGGCAGAAGTCCCAGAGGAGCAGATTGTAGATTTTTAAAGCTATCTTGAAGCAGAGATCATCTTTAAATCATGGAGTCCACATCTTGCCATTGTTCAAACATTGTTGTTCACACTAATTCCTCGTGAGACCTCCCCTTATATAACCACAAGGTGTGGCCAAGTGTTCTATAGATCTATTCACATCCAAACCTCTTTTTTGTCAAATGATCCTGTCTGCTCATAGTTCTGTGCACAGAAGTGGCTCTTCGTCATCTCAGTCACTCAATAACTCCTGAGTCACTCAAAAACCACACTCTCTGGTTGGCTTTCAGCTTCTAATTCCACATTCTCTCCACTCTCAGACTTGGGTGATAAGTACACTGGCCTAGGATACCAAAGTGCACCCGTGTGCACTCTTCAAAATCCATGATCAGGTGATCAGGAGGTGGATGGGCCACAACAGAATTGTTGTAGACTTTTATTCTCATGGTTCACTTCTAATAATGGTCTTTTAATAGCAGCCTATGTCTCAAACATTAGAAATTATTATATGTGCATATATTTTTTTTTAAAAAAAATAGAAAATTGGGATAATGGGTGTTAAGTTGAACTAGAAGATCTCCAAGGTCCCTTCCAACACTGTTGTTATTATTATTATATATTATTCTGGATACTATATTATCATATAACTAATGCATGAAAAATAAAACCTTAACTCCATGACGGCAAACCTATGGCATGTGTGCCACAGGTGGCACACAGAACCATATCAGAGGGCATGCAAGGCTGTTTGGGAAGGCTGACAAAGAGCAGCTCATTAATTTATAAAATGCATAGCATTATTACATAATTTTTCATTTCATTTATTTGTATCCCGCCTTTATTATTTTACAAATAACTCAAGGCAGTGAATATATCCAATAGATCTTCCTCCTCCTATTTTCCCCAAAACAACAAACCTAGGAAGTGGTTTTGAACTGAGTTGATATTGATATTTCATGGGAATAACATACAAAACCCACATACATTCAACTACAGTGATACCCCATCTTACAAACGCCTCATCATACAAACTTTTCGAGATACAAATCCGGGGTTTAAGATTTTTTTGCCTCTTCTTACAAACTATTTTCACCTTACAAACCCACCACCGCTGCTGGGATGCCCCGCCTCCGGACTTCTGTTGCCAGCGAACCACCCATTTTTGTGCTGCTGGAATTCCTCTACAGCATCATAAAAACACAGAAGTCCGGAGGTGGGGTTTCCCAGCAAGGGGAGCCTCGGTGAAATCGCAGCATCGCAAAAAGCACAGAGGTCCAGAGGTGGGGTTTCAAGGACTTCGGTGCTTTTGTGCTGCTGCGATTTCACTGATGCTCCCTTCACTGGGAAACCCCACCCCCGGACTTCCGTTGCCAGCGAAGTGCTCGTTTTTGTGATGCTGGGATTCCCCTGCTGGGATTCCCCTGCAGCATCACAAAAACACAGAAGTCCGGAGGTGGGGTTTCCCATGGAGGGGAGCCTCAGGGGAATCCCAGCAGCCCAAAAAGGGGGGCTTTGGCTGGCAAAAGGGGTGAATTTTGGGCTTGCACGCATTAATCGCTTTTCCATTGATTCCTATGGGAAACATTGTTTCGTCTTACAAACTTTTCACCTTAAGAACCTCATCCCAGAACCAATTAAGTTTGTAAGACAAGGTATCACTGTACATTGAAAATGTAGAAATAACAAAATAACAAAAATGCTTCTATATCAGAAACTTTTTGTGATAGATCAACAGTAAGCATATCTTTGGAATCAGCACATAAAACTCCATAAAACAGACATATTACCTTTGCTGGTGATTTTTTTTTGTGTTAACCAGTGATAGAGGTTCATCTCTTAACCTCTCAAGCTTTTTGCCTATATATCACATTACTTCTAGAGAAGCCCTGACTAATTCAATGCCAGACTTATTCCAACAAATCTACTCTAATAATGAAAAGTTATCTTATCACACTTTCCCCTCTGTAAATTTAGTATATTCTTTTATAAGGTTGCAAACAACCGGCAGGTAATTGATCTGTAATTAGTGTGGCAACTGTGCAAGATAAAATGCACTGGGATTTTCTCATTTATCTACCTGGTGCTGCACATTTCTGTTCAGCAATAAATTATTTAGGCTTTCCCTTAAATACAAATGTTTTTATACAAGCACTGTTATTTAAGGTGCATTCTAAATGTAGAGGACCATTGAAATTTCTGATTATCTATCACCAATGGCATTTTTGCAAGCGAGATAATTTTTCACACACAACTTGCTGCACAATTACTTAGCATGTCATTCCCCAACTGATTCTTTAAATGGAAAACTAAAAGCGGTCTCTTTGATGTTTTCCTGGCATGCCGCATTTATCACTCGACTGAACAAAGCTTTCTGACCATTCTAATTTCTAGAGCTCAGTTTCTGCATAGTCATATCGTCTGAGCAATCCAGATGCAACACTGCACAGTATCATAGGATTATCAGAAGAGGATTTTCAGCTACAAACAGGTATATTGACCCCTTGGTAATGTATAAGTGTATGCTACACATCATTTTACAGATTGGTCCATTTATGGATGTTTTCATGGGCAGGGCCTTCCTCTTCAGGAAACAAATCAGATCACAGCAGTTGGCCTCTTTTGGCATTCAAGACAAATCCTGACAGATATTCAAAGAATGGCTGGGGTCACTGGACAAGTTATGCACCATCCAAGAAAAGTCTTTGCTATCATTGTAGGAAGATCTCACGAATGCCTGGAGAGACTCTAGGAAAGAAACAGAACTGACTATATGGGCATCTGCTGCTTCTTTTTGCCAAAAGAAGCCTGTAGTATTCATAAAATTGCAGAAGTCCTTGCCAACAGCTGATTCACAGTAATGCAGATGAGTTTTTTATCATAGAGAGAACACTAAAGATAGTACTTTCTAAAAAAGGCAACAGTCCATGGATAAGTAATACTTCATTTACAGGAATGGTAGCATCTCTAATTTATGCTTCGTAATAATCCAGTTTAAGCAGGTAAATAATCTATTTTGTTTTCGTTGCAAGCCCTGTCAGCTTTTAATTCTGTCCTGTTTTCGGTGTCATTTATTAGTAATGATTAATTTTCCCCAGAGATTGGTTGCCACACCTTGTTAGCTTTTCAGTAGGAACATAAGGCAGGGCTATTCTAACATTGTGCGGGTTTTCCCCCCACCCCAACCATGAACCTTAGTTATGTGTATTCCTGGTTATTTTACTTTTGTTGGGTTTAATAATAAACACGGTTATTGAAGAATGGACAACTAAATGATTTCTTTGAAACAAATTAAATATGCATATAAATAAATTATATTTTATGGTTCACTGAGAATATGTATGGATGCATGTATGTATAAATGCTTAGTATACTTTTTAATAGATTATTTATTTTATAGATTAAATATGCATATAAATAAATTATATTTTATGGTTCACTGAGAATATGTATGTATGCATGTATGTATAAATGCTTAGTATACTTTTTAATAGATTATTTATTTTATAGATTAAATATGCATATAAATAAATTATATTTTATGGTTCACTGAGAATATGTATGTATGCATGTATGTATAAATGCTTAGTATACTTTTTAATAGATTATTTATTTACTTATTTTTTTACATTTATGTATTGCCCATGTTTAACTTGTCATCTTTAATAAGATAATAGAAATAAAAATATATTAAAAATGGGGAAAGCATGACTCATTGACAGAGAGAGTTATAATATTTGATGTTTATATCAGGATGAAAGAAACCCCCTATCATTGCAGTACAAGCTCTGCCCCTTTTGAATGAGCCTGGTGCAATATTATGTTTGCAAGTGAATCTTACAGCTCAATATCGCAATACTTATTTACTCATAGGCCCCCTCCCAGCCTGTAGATGCTCATGAGCATAGAATTCCTGTCAATAAACAAAAAAGATGGTCAGGTAGTATTAACTGATGCTGGAAGCAACTTGCCTTCTCTGCAGAAATGGAATATATCAATCTAGCTTCCTTCACTAGTAGAGAGTTTGATTGATAGCCCATAGGCACATAAGTTCCAATGATGTGGCTGCTGCATTTGTAGGAGAGCCTATTTTTCATTGTGCTATGTTTGAGACTTCTGAGCTCTCAAACACTAGGCACCTTTGCGCTGTTCAGAAAGTCTTCAGGGTTTCTCACAGAGATGATTCAAAATAAAGAGAGTTGAATGGACAGAGAGCCTCTATCACTTTTGACTTCCACAGAAGTCACAACAGTGGGTAGATTTTAGGATTCTTCAGCCAGGATGCTACCCAATACTAACATCACTGGGTGTAAATTCCCTTCTTTGCATGGAAATTCTGGAAAATCTTTTGCATTCCTGCTCTTTCAATAATCTGAATCACTATGTCTGCATCCTACAATATTACCAGATGAAACCTTTTTTTTAATTGAAAAGGTTTTTATTGAAAGTTTTTTTAAAAGATGATGATTATGACATATACAAAAAAGAAAACAATACAAAGAAAATTAAAAAACAGAACAACAAAAAGAAAAAATGCAAACACACACACATGCGCGCACACATACAATCACACGCACACACACATATATAGCTACAGCATCTTACAAGTCTACATACTTAAACCAGAAAGAGAAAAGATCATCACAGTTCGATCATATCTTCCTTTCATACACCAATACTCATTTTTTAACATATGCAGTTATACATATCATTTTCTTTTGGTACTTCAAAAATTTAACAAATTTCATTCATCATAGTAATAATAATAATGGTAGCTATATACAGTATCCCAAAACAATGTCAATTATTGATTATAATCCTCCCTTCACTTCTCATTACTCAATCATTTCTCCAAATATTAGCATTGTCTATAAATTCTCATTTAGATTACTATACTACCTATCTTGTTTTGTTTTATTTTTCTTGTCCAGCCAATCGTAGTTTCTCCCAAATTTTGTAGAAATCTGTTTCTTCCTTCTCCTTTATTCAAATAGTTAGCCTGTTCATCTCTTTCAATTCCAATATCTTGTTTATGACTATTAATTTAGTGGGAGATTCCCCCCCCCCTAGTTGTGAACAGTATGTTAAATTCTTGCCACTGTGATGATATGTATCATCAAGTATTGCTTATTTTTGTCTGTGCTTTGATCCATGATGCCTAGGAGGAACATTTTGAGTTTTAGGTCTAATTTAACTAATGTAATTTCAGTTAGCTATCTTTATATTTGCTTCCAATAGGTTCTAGCTACTGGGCATGTCCACCACATGTGGTAGTACATGCCCAGTTCTGTTTCATTGACCAATTCTACTATCTTATCAAGATAATTTCTTGAGAATCCAATAACAATTTAGAACTTTTGTATTGCTTCTGGAATTCTAATTTGAAAAATGAATTTGTATTAGAAACTAGCCACATCTTCATAAAGATTTCTCTAGATTAGGTTCTATTGACATTAGTGTCTTTTGTTTCTAGTTAGGCTTAACAAGATTTGTATAATAAGAATTACATATTTTTAGTAAAATTAGCTATTAGCAATACCAAGTAATGAACATTTTAATGTAAGTTTTTGTGTTTCCTCTAAAAAAGCTCTATCTGAGCAAATCAAATTTGCTTTGAGAGTTTCATTTGCCTTACAGATTTTTGTTTCATAGAATATTAATTAATTGGCTCAAAGGTAAATTAAAGCTCTTTCTCTGCTGATTAGAGCTTCATATTACCCCAAATATTACAATTGTGGTAATATTTCGCACATTGGGCAAAACACAGTCCTGATCTCTTTGCATTTGTGATTGGCTAACTAAATTCATTGATTCAGTTGGTAGATGGGTGAACATTCTGAGAGCAGGAATTGGCCATGGGATAACTAGTGATATGCTTTTTGTTAGATAGATAGATAGATAGATAGATAGATAGATAGATAGATAGATAGATAGATAGATAGAAAGATAGATAGATAGATAGATAGATAGAAAGGTAGGTAGATAGATAGATAGATAGATAGATAGATAGATAGATAGATAGATAGATAGATAGATAGATAGAAAGGTATGTAGGTAGACAGACAGACAGACAGACAGACAGACAGACAGACAGACAGACAGACAGACAGACAGATAGATGAAGGGAGGGAGGGATGCTTTGGAAGAGATGATAATTTTAGAGATTTTTAGAGATGAATACATTTTCTCAATCTCAATGTATTAAGCTGACACAACAATACCACAAAGACCACCAGTTATCTCAGTGATTAGTTTGGTTGCTAAGGAAACAATATTGGCAGATGCTCTAAGTCAGGGGTGTCAAACTCATGTCTTCTTTGCATATCGTCACATATCATGACTTTTTTCCCTTTCGCCAATCTGGGTGTGTTCATGGCCAGTGTATGTCACATCTGGCCTGCGGGCTGTGGGTTTGACTCTAAATGGCTTTTTCACAAAAAGGAGGGCATTTTGCCATCACTAGCACACAGGAGCTCCCTGCAGGCTACCCAGATTTTTTTGCCCATCCAATTTTTGCAAACAAATGGGCAAAAATGGCCTGTCTTTCCTGCAGGGAAAAAAATGGGGCTGTTTTCTGCCTTCTGCCTACCCCATCTAGCATGAATGGAGGAGGGATTCTGGGAGTTGAAGTCCACCAGTCTTAAAGCTGGCAAGTTTGAAGATGCCTGAATTAGGGATTAGGGTTGCAAGGATATTTAAACTTGGCAAGTTTAAGATCCTGAACTAGCATGACTGGAGGAGGAATTCTTAAGTTCACAAGTCTTAAAGCTAATCTTATTGCATTCTTCGACAAGGTGACAAAATTAGTGGAGCAGAGGAATGCTGTTGATATAAGTTACTTTGACCTCAGTAAGACATTTAATAAAGTGGACAATAACTTACTACTAGATAAATAGAAAAATGTGGGTTAGAAGCATCACCACTAAATGGATTCATAACTGGCTGTGTGTGTAGTACTCAATGGAACTGTATCTACATGCAGGGAAGTATGCAGTGGGGTACCCCAAGGTTCTGTTTTAGGCCCAGTACTCTTCAACATCTTCATCAATAATTTGGATGAGGGATAGATGGGAAACTCATCATATTTGCAGATGGCACCAAGCTAGCAGGATAGCCAACACTCAGGAAGACAGGCTTCAGATACAGAAGGATATTGAACATTGGACGCTATTTAACAAAATGAAATTCAATGATGAAAAAAGTAAGGTTCGATATTTAGGCAAGAAACACAAAATGAACAAGAATAGAGTATGTGGCACCTCACTCAATAGTAATAATTGTGAGAGGGATCTTGGATTCCTTAATCACTTGGATTCCTCCTGGACAACCATTTAAATATGAACCAGCAGTGTGCAGTAGCTATCAAAAAAAGCCAACACAGTTGTAGGCTGCATAAACAGAGGGATAAATCAAGATCACGTGAAGTGTTAGTACCACTTTATAATGCCTTGACAAGTCCTCACTTGGAATACTGCATCCAGAGTGCAGAGAAGAGAAACAAAGATTATTAGGGGACTGGAGGCCAAAACATATGAAGAATGGTTGCAGGAACTGGGTATGTCTAGTTTAATGAAAAGAAGGAACAGAGGGGACATGATAGCAGTGTTCCAATATCTCAAGGAGTCAAGCTATTCTCCAAAGCACCTGAGGGCAGGACAAGAAGTAATGGGTGGAAACTAATCAAAGAGAGAAGCAAATTAGAACTAAGCAGAAATTTCCTGACAGTTAGAATAATTAATTAGTGAAACAACTTGCCTCTAGAAGTTTTGAATGCTCCAACACTGCAAGTTTTTTTTAAAAAAAATACAGTGAACCCTCGAGTTTCGCGTGTTCAAGTATCGCGAAAGGGCTATTTCACGAGTTTTCAACCAGGAAGTAAACTCCACCATCTGCGCATGCGTGCCCTTCCATGCATGCATAGATGGTGGAGTTTCCCCACCGGGCAGAGGCTTCCCTGGGTCTTCCCCCTCTTGCCCCCGTAAGACCCCAGCGGCGGCGCGAGCAACGGCGTGGGCGGGCGGGCGGCACGCGCTTGGGGACATCCCAGCTCCGCTCCCCAGCTGGGGAAAGTGCGCGCGTTTGGGGACTCCCTAGATCCGCTCCCCAGCTGGGGAGCAGATCTAGGGAGTCCCCAAACGCGCGCGCTTTCCCCAGCAACGCGCGCGCGTTTGGGGACTCCCTAGATCCGCTCCCCAGCTGGGGAGCGGATCTAGGGAGTCCCCAAACGCGCGCGCTTTCCCCAGCAACGCGCCCGCGGTGGGGACTCCCTAGATCCGCTCCCCAGCTGGGGAGCGGATCTAGGGAGTCCCCAAACGCGCGCGCTTTCCCCAGCAACGCGCGCGCGGTGGGGACTCCCTAGATCCGCTCCCCAGCTGGGGAGCGGATCTAGGGAGTCCCCAAACGCGCGCGCTTTCCCCAGCAACGCGCGCGCGGTGGGGACTCCCTAGATCCGCTCCCCAGCTGGGGAGCGGATCTAGGGAGTCCCCAAACGCGCGCGCTTTCCCCAGCAACACGCGCGCTTTCCCCAGCAACGCGCGCGCGGTGGGGACTCCCTAGATCCGCTCCCCAGCTGGGGAGCGGATCTAGGGAGTCCCCAAACGCGCGCGCTTTCCCCAGCAATGCGCGCGCGGTGGGGACTCCCTAGATCCGCTCCCCAGCTGGGGAGCGGATCTAGGGAGTCCCCAAACGCGCGCGCTTTCCCCAGCAATGCGCCCGCGGTGGGGACTCCCTAGATCCGCTCCCCAGCTGGGGAGCGGATCTAGGGAGTCCCCAAACGCGCGCGCTTTCCCCAGCAACGCGCGCGCGGTGGGGACTCCCTAGATCCGCTCCCCAGCTGGGGAGCGGATCTAGGGAGTCCCCAAACGCGCGCGCTTTCCCCAGCAACGCGCGCGCGGTGGGGACTCCCTAGATCCGCTCCCCAGCTGGGGAGCGGATCTAGGGAGTCCCCAAACGCGCGCGCACCCCAGGCGCGAGCAACGGGGTGGGCGGGCGAAGGGCGGACGGCAGTGGAAGCAAAAACACCATCTGCGCACGCGCAGATGGTGTTTTTACTTCCGCACCGCTACTTCGCTAAAAATCGATCATCGCGTGGGGTCCTGGAACGGAACCCTCGCGATGATCGAGGGTTCACTGTATTGGATAACCATTTATCTGAAGTGGTGTGGAGTTTCTTGCCTAAACAGGGGGTTGGACTAGAAGATCTCCAAGATTCCTTCCAACTCTGTTAGTCTGTTAATTATTAAATTGTTGTGGTTGGCTCTGGCCCAGCTGCCCCAGGGAATGGGGAGGTGGATGCAGGGGAAAATTCAACATGTCACAGACCTGTGTTATTGCCAACAGAATCAGATCAGAGTTTAGTTTCCTCGGACGAAGAAGAAGGTGGGAGTGACTCGGCAGAGGAGGGCTTGGCACACAGCCAAGGCAGTCAATCTTCCTTATCTTCTATAGCTTCAGATGATGACATTTTGGATCCACGCAAGTGCAGAATTATGCATAGAAGAGACCAAGTAAGAACATATTACAGGAAATAAGGGTGGCCACCTGTGTTTGGATGGGGCTCCAGTAATTAGGACTGCTGCTATAAATAGCAGCATGTGGGTTTGGCCATTGTGGAAGAATATCTGTTGCAGTATCGTCAGGAATCTTGTGTTCTGAACTTTGTTGCTTTTTCATGCCTTTGAAACCAAAGCAGAGCAGCGTGTGTGTGTGTCTCCCTTCATTGGAAGAAGAAGGGGTGTAAAGTTTCTCCACAACTGCTGGATAAGTACTTAATGACTGCTTAAGGGAAATTGTACAGACTACCTGATTGTGTTGGGAAGAGTGCTTTTTGCAATACAAAAAGAGTGCTTAGTTTATTTTGACTTTTGTGATAAAGAACATTGTTTTGAATTTTCAAATGTGTGTGTGTGTGTGTCTGAAATTTTTATCCTTGAATTTTCGGGAGGCTCCTATCAGAGAGCCCAACAGAACATTAAATAATGTAATAATTATTTCATTATTAGTGTTAACTTATGCAATGATCAATATTAAACTATAAGTACATACAGTATTTTCCAGGGGAAAATATTTAGGTAGGACAAGATGACAAAAATTGAAAATTGGCATCTGAGAATCAGTAAATTAAAATAGACTATAATTTCTTATTTCACATTAAAGAAACATTATTTCTTTTGTTGTAGAAAAGAAAATCAGAACAAATGTGGAACTCAAAAAATGATGACATAATTTCCATTTGGACCCGATGCGAGACAGTCAAGATTTTGGTGATCTGTGTCTGTGCTCTGCCTACAATAACTGCAGAGAAACTGGAAGCTGGGGAGATCTATATTAACTTGAAGCACCTGATTGACACCAATTCATACGAAACTGGAATGCTGACATTGAAATAAAACAGCATCTGGAATAATGGGAAAGAATTGGTAATAAGAAAGATGAGACAAACTAATAGAGCCCTGCAAACAAACGCAATTCCTTAACATTGTAAAATATGACAGGGACATCACCAGAGGGACAAGAATGAAATCTAATTGCCTTACATACTCTTAAAAGCAACGATGAAGAAGTTTTATTGTCAGCAAAAACAAGATGGAATGCTGACTGTGACTGAGATCATAAATTCCTTTTACGAAATTAGAATTTCAATTAAAGAAAATGAATAAAATCATCTGACCAACAGGGTACAATCTCAGCAATATTCCACGCGATTATGCATTACAAATTAAATCTAACAAAGTTCCTAGAGGACTCTGAAATTTGTGATAGTACTACAGAACGAAAACATCTTGAAATTCAAAACACATAAAAAAGACAAAATGGTTATTTGCAGACACATTGAAAATTAGTAAAGCTAGGCAGAATGAAAACAACAATAGTGGCCAAGGAAAATGTGCCCAAATAAACTTTAAGTTCCAGAGAAGATCATGACGAGACAAAGAATCATTTCTAACTAAACAGATAACAACTGAATGGGAATGATAAGAAATGTATTTAATTCCCAAAGAACATTTCTATGCAAAGTGAGCATAATAAAAGATGAAGAAGAATAAGAAAGATATAAAGGATATAAAGGAGAAATGACTATATAGAAGAACTGTAGTAAACTGTACAAAAAAGAGGTCCTTAATTAAACAAATTTACATTTTCTGAACTACAATCATTACTTATGTGCAAATTGCTCACAGGCATTAACTTTTTATGGCTAAATATGAGACTAATTTATGCAAAATATAGTTGATTATAGAAAGCACTATATCTATAAGAAAGTAACAGAAATAGAAACAATTCTATATATAATTAATTAATGTAAATTTGGTATATATGTGTTTGTTTGTGTGTGGGTGGGTGTACACACACACACACATACAATGCAATTGAAATTTCCCTTCCCCCTAGGCTTATAGAATTTATACATGGTATGCTTGTATGTATGAGTGGTTCTTTAAATTGGGGTTTTTAAGATTATTTTTAATATTAGATTTGTTTACATTGTCTTTTTATATTGTTGTTAGCTGCCCCGAGTCTTCGGAGGGGGCGGCATACAAACAAACAAACAAACAAACAAATAAATAAATAAATAAACATTGTGCATAAATATGTACACACACACATATACAAACACATATATATATGCACAATGTTTACATTAGATAAATATAGAACTGTAACTGTTTACTGTAATTACATGGTGTTGTGGATGGCTTCAGGCCAGATTCAAGCCAGGCAGAACACATAGTATAAATTTTATTTTTTCTGTTGTATTTTTTCCTCATATTTTTAAGCAATTGTTTTTTAAATTATGTTTGCATTTTTGTGTTTTGTTCCCTTTTTCTTCTTTTTCTGTTATCTCAAAAGCAGTTTTTTATTTTAAAAAGCACACTCATTCAATTGACAATATATGTTAGTAATATCAATCCTACATTCTTCCCAATTACAACCTATGTCTTCAAAAGTTTCAATGTCAGAAAGACTAAATGAAGAAAAAAATGATACCTTTGAATTGTAATGATAGAAAAATTGTCGAGAAAATTGTTGCCGAACGGAGAACAAATTGTTCAATATTTATTTATTTATTTATTTATTAGATTTGTATGTTGCCCCTCTCCGCAGACTTGGGGCAGCTCACAACAATAATAATAACAATATACAATGTAACAAATCTAATATTAAAAAAAGGATCTAAAAACCCGTCATTAAAAAAGCATACAACACAAACATACCATACATAAACTCTATAAGCCTGGGGGAGATGTCTCAATTCCCCCATGCCTGGCAATATAGGTGGGTCTTAAGCAATTTACGAAAGGCAAGAAGGGTGGGGGCAGTTCTGATCTCTGGGGAGAGTTGATTCCAGAGGGCCAGCGCCGCCACAGAGAAGGCTCTTCCCCTGGGGCCTGCCAGATGACATTGTTTAGTCAACGGGACCCAGAGAAGGCCAACTCTGTGGAACCTTATCGGCCACTGGGATTCGTATGGCAGAAAACGGTCCTGGAGATATTCTGGTCCGAAGCCATGTAGGGCTTTATAGGTCATTACCAACACTTTGAATTGTGACTGGAAACTGATCGGCAGCCAATGCAAGCCCCATGTAGAGAGCGTTTCAGTAGTCGAACCTCAAGGTGATGAGGGCATGAGCAACTGTGAGCAATGACTCCCTGTTCAAATAAGGCCGCAACTGGTGCACCAGGTGAACCTGGGCAAACACTCTCCTTGCCACACTTGAAAGATGATGTTCCAATGTCAGCTGTGGATCAAGGAGGACGCCCAAGTTGTGGACCCTCTCCGAGGAGGGCAGTAATTTTCCCCACAGGGTAATGGATGGACAGACGGAATTGTCCTTGGGAGGCAAAACCTACAGCCACTCCATCTTGTCCGGGTTGAGTTTGAGCTTGTTGACACCCATCCAGACCCCAACATCCTCCAGGCACTGGCACATCACTTCCACTGCTTCGCTGACTGGACATGGGGTGGAGATGTATAACTGGGTATCATCAGTATACTGATGATACCTCACCCAATGCCCTTGGATGATCTCACCCAGTGGTTTAATGTAGATATTAAATAGCAGGGGGGAGAGGACCAACCCCTGAGGCACCCCACAAGGGAGAGACCTAGAGGTCAACCTCTGACCCCCCACTAACACCGACTGCGACCGACCAGAGAGGTAGGAGGAGAACCACTGAAGAACAGTGCCTTCCACTCCCAACCCCTCCAGCTGGCACAGAAGGATAAGCTTAACTAATTGGACATTGAAAGCAGTAATAATTAAGCTAATGCTGAAATATTTTGAACTCACATTGGAGGTTGTCACAAAACATAAAAGTCTTTTAAAAGCTTAAGACTATACTAAGCCTTCTGGGACAGCTGATATGAAGGTAAGAATCATTAAAAAGATCCTTGGTGCTTGGGTCAATTACTGGCTATAGAAGAAGAGATTGATGGGAAGCAAGATGGCTAGGTACTCTCACTGATGTCATGAATTCACAAGAACTTAAAGAAGTTGTATCTGAAAGGAAATTCTAGTGAAATGATGTTCTGAACCCATTGCCTGTCAGCCTTAGGAAGATCATTCCCATCCCATTTATCTGTTCAAAAAAAGTTGACATTCCATTACAATCTCCTCAATCTTACTCTCTTCAAATGCGTTAGTACAACTAGTTAAGAATTCTTGGAAGCATTAAGTTAAAATATAAGGTATTTTAGAAGATAAAATATTAATATTCCTCCAGTAAAAATAATATTTAAGACAAAGTATGAAGACCTAAGAGAAAAGCATGGGTGTGTCCTAAAAATAAGTGCTAGGCTAGGTTTTATAAAGAGAGCTGAAAAGCTCTTCCGTCTGGTCGTTCCCATTTAAGTTTCAGATGGAGAAAATTGGAAAAGAGACTCTGGTTATGGTCTTAGAACACACTACATTACATACAGAAAAGAGGTCTATTCATATAATAATCTAATAAGCTGTGTCAGACTTTATGAATCAAAACCAGCATGTAAGGGGAAAAGTCTCTGTGACAGCCATAGTGAATGTCACTATATGTGGCATAAAAATATGTTCTGCTGTGAGAACAATTGACACATTGATTTAAAGCTGGTGCCAGTGCATAGAGTTTTCTTAATAGCTTCTGTATAGTGTACTGTCTGAATAATCAATGACATGCAAATGTTTTTAGATTGACTTTTCTTAAAGCTCAGTAGATATAGGATAAGAGCTTACCTATACCTTGAAATAGGGGACCTTTTAGTGTAGATTCTAAGTACAATTTTATCTTTACTTGGAGTATGCACTATAAGGTCCCCTATATAGAAGCCACATGTGTGTACTGCATTTGTATCTGCAACTATTTTTCTCTAGTAGATATTTTACATCTGGGCACTGCATCAGGGGTGAAATGCTCCTGGTTCGGACCAGTTCGGGAGGACTTGTAGTGGGAACCTAGTTCGCAGAACCAGCAGCAATGGCTGGCTGACCATGATCCCAAACAAGTTCCCCAGTCGCTGCTTGCTTGCCATGCCCTGCCCAGTCTCTGCTATGCAGCTTGCCTGCATAAAGTGTTGCGCCCCTGATCTGCTTGCCTGGTAAGCCTGAGAATTCATAGCCTACCTATCTGCCTCTCTGACCCCACCACCATCCCAGCCTGCTTTCCCTACTCCACACACCCTGATATGTTTGCCTGCTTTCCACATGACCTTCCCAGTATTCCCGTGACCAGTTTGCAAAGGCTGCTTCAGGCAAGCAAGATGCAGAACAGAGCCTGGGCAGGGCAGGGCGAGCAAGCAGCGGCCAGGGGATCACCTGCCCCACCTCACTGTGGAGGATTTATTTTCACTCAAAGCAGCCTGGGCTGGAAAATGTATAGCTGGGGTGGAGGTCCTTAACAAACAGTTTGTTGCTGCAAGCCTTCCCTGCATGAACGGTAGAAGTCTGGTACTCTAGTGCATGCATCTCTTTCCCTCTATGATTAGCCTTGGAAAAGCCTGCCCTCAAAATCGCATGCCTGCAGTCAGAGCTGGGTTTGGTGCAACAGTAACAGCTTGGAGTGTGTTAAGAAGGAATACTCCTGCATGCGTTTTCCAGTCAGGGTTGCTTGGAGTGAAACTCTTGCAATATGCTGCTTATGATCCTTCCTTTCCAGCTTTTATAATCTCTGTTGTTTCTGCCTTGTTTCATCACAACAGCCTCCCTTTGCTCTGGTTCTGCCCACTTTTTACCTGGCCAACTTCATTTTCCTCCCTCACTATTTCTGCATTTTCTTAAAAACAAATAATGGGCTACTCTGCTAATGCTTGTCTTTCAGACCCTTTTCTTACCACTTTTCTTACCAAATGATCTAAGATGGCTCCAACAATGGCTGTGTCGTGAAATATTCTCAAGTGGTTTCTTTGTTCTTTATTATTTTCTGTGATTATGGGTTTCATACTCATCAGACCATCTACTAAGAGTTAAGGAATGTTTCTTTAAGGAGCAGCTCTCTGTAACATCACCTCCACCTGCCTTTATAAACATGGAGGACACATTGACATGATTCTGATTTTCAGCTGAATGTAGTAAATTATAATAAAGTTTCATCTACGGTTTTGGTTTTCATGTGTCTTATTAATCCACATTTAGGATTTTGCTTAGTTACTAAATATGCTGCTTGAAAGCATAAACCAGCACTTTCCTTTTAGTTGTTTTCCCCTTCCTTGGCTTACAGTATTAAATGAGATATTTTTATATTGTTTTCATAGGCTATTGGGAAATTGCATTCATGGGGGAAGAGAGGTATATTTTATGTTGGCAACTCGGTATTTAGAGAGGAGTTGACCATTTTTATTCTTTGTTGCCTGCATGGGTTTCCATGTAATTCCTTTATGTAATTCCTAATCTAAAAAAAAAAAAGCTTGTACTTAAACATAGACTGAATTGAGATAAACTGATGCTCTACATCAGTGTTTTCCAACCTTGGCAACTTGAAGATATCTGGACTTCAACTCCCAGAAGTCCCCAGCCAGCATTCGCTGGCTGGGGAATTCTGGGAGTTGAAGTCCAAATATCTTCAAGTTGCCAAGGTTGGGAAACACTGCTCTACATAATGCATAAGACAACGTTTCACTTTAGACTGAACACACGGATATGTTTATGTAGAGATCAATAGCATCATATAGTGCATGTTGTGATTATGACTGCATGAAGGAAAAAACATTATCTGTAGATACTCATAAGAGTGATTTGTTGTGTTGGATCTGTCAGGATTAGCAATCCTGGGCGATATTTCATTGTATTACCATATAAGGTAAAAAGTAGAATGTAAGCATGCTAATGCTGAGTTTTATGTACCTATATTATGTAGATGTCACACCTGTGACAGGTAAAAACAGAGAGTTGCTTGGCTTTGAGGCTGGTGAAGATTAGAGGTACGTTTGGATTGGCTGGTGATAATTGCAACCAATTACAATGGTCCCTTTATATGGCATTGCATTCAAATATGTGTGTGTTTTTATATAACTACTATTATATAGATGTCACACCTGTGACAGATAAAAACAGCAACAATGAAGCTGTATGACAAATTCTTTCATTTCCCATATATGAACGAAGGACCTATTGTCATAATTAGATTAATTCTTGCAGCAATTAGATCCCAAAATGACATAGCCTTGGCCCTTGCGTGGGCCAGAATAGCTGTGATATTGCTACTAGGTGGAAGAACTGCTCATTCTGCTTTTAAATTGCTATTCAATATGCAACATGCAAAGGTCTTGACAGGACCTTTCAAAGGTCAAGATGTTCTCATTCCTAGCATTCCTATGATTCCAAAGGAATCAATTGCAACTAAGAGATTGCAATTCTCATTTCAATTGACGTTTGCAATAACCATCAACAAAGCTCAGGGCCAATCTTTAGAATTGTATGGTTTAGATCTACACATGGATTGCTTCACACAGGGACAATTATATGTTGCATGTTCTAGAGTCGGCCAACCAGACAATCTCTATATCTGCACACACAACGAAACAAAAAAATTTGTATACCCACAAGCATTTTGAAATTAAACATATTAGAAATGTGTGCTTTCTCCTTTCTTTCTTTTCCGTTTAACAGGACTGAGCAACCGCAACCCGTGTCCGGTACAGCTAGTTATTTCTATAAATAATTCCAAACAATCTAATATTCCTTTTTCCTCCTATTTTCCCCACAACACGAGTTTTATAAGGTGGGCTGGACTGAGAGAGAGTGACTGGCTCAAAGTCATCCCATCGGCTATATAGGAAAAACTAGAACTCACAGTCTCAGGTTTTCTAGCCTGCTGCTTTTACCACTACACCAAATTGATTCAGTCAGGACTCCCATGGAGAACTTCCTGACGGTCAGAACGATCAACTAGTGGAACAACCTACCAGCGGACGTTGTGAACTCCAATACTGTGGACATTTTAAAGAGGAAATTGGACTGCCATTTGGCTGGGATGTTATAGGGTTCCTGCTTAGGCAGGGGGTTGGACTTGATGACCCGCATGGTCCCTTCCAACTCTAACAATAAATAAATAAATTAAATAAATAAATAAATATTCAGCACCAGATACGTAACTTGCTTTTACAATTATTTCAACCAATACTACTTATGCCTAACTTTCTCAAAATACAAATGACAAAAGTCTGATAGACAAGGATTTCCATGCTTAAAATGTAGCTTGCCTGTTTTTTAATGATAGTGGGTTTCTTAACTTTGTCTTTTAACATTAGATTTGTATTGTATTGCTATTGTTGTTGTGAGCCGCTCCGAGTTCCTTGGAGAGGGGCGGCATACAAATCTAATAAATAATAATAATAATAATAATAATAATAATAATAATAATAATAACAACAACAACAACAACAACATTTTCATAAGGTTTCATAAACGGTTTTTGCAGCTAATATGCTTGCTCAACTTTTTCCCCATATGCCGTTAAGGCCATATTGTTTTAATAGCTGCAAGTCAACAGTATCAGATCATTCTGAAGAATATTTAGTTGTGCTGAAAGATTATCCAATTTCCCAACAAATGAGGTTGCAGTGCCTTGTTAAGTCATTCATTTTGATGTTTATTTCTTCTAGAATTGCTCCCAGGAGTAGATCTCCTTTTGCTCTAACAGATCCTGCCTTTTCTTCCTGCCAGCCGTTCCACCCTTTGCACCACTGACAGTTTTGGGTTAAAGACATTCATTTGTGCTTCGCTTCACAATGCAGTTCATGACAGAATGGCAACTTTAAGCCATACTATTAAGAGATAAATATAGTCATTAAAATTCGAGCGTGTGCAATGGTACTGAAATTTAATTTAGACACTTGGGAAAGATGAATAGATATTACTATGTTTTGTTTAGTTGTTTGTACTAATAGAAGAATTTAACTAATTTATAATTATATAACCCAATCCATTAATTCAGGGGTACAAATCATTTGAACTTTTGGTGACCATAGTCCAAAAAAATAGGTGGGCTCAGGATAAACATTATTTGATTCAATACAAATTAATTGCTATTATTTTGCTGTTAAAAGCAATTTTATCTTATTACTCTTCAAGGATACCATGGCTTTTTCCTTTTGTCACTCAAAACTTTGATTTGCAGTTTGATGGCAACTTTTGGAAAAGTTCTGGGGTAATATCAAGGCTTTAGGTATGATACATGGCCCTAAAGTTTTATTTACATCTTCTACATATACTGTGAACAACAATTTTACAGAAGCATCCATTTATTTCCATGGGATATTTTCAAGTCAGTACTTGATAAACATGTTCATGGAATGTAGAACCATTTTATCGTAGTAATTCCTTAACAAAGATGAATGTGGAGTAGGGACAATTGCTCGATCATGGAAGGATGTTCTGTAGAATATTCCAGTTTAAGTTTCTAGCATTCTCAAATAGTTGTGTAAAAATACTTGCCTGAAACCTGTACACAGTTTAACTGACAGTTAATGTAAATAAGACTTGAGTGAGAATCAATGTCTGAGATCAGAAAAAAAATCTTGTTCCCAAGGAATAATTAAGATAAACAACATAGAGTTCGTTCATTGGCAATTTGGTCAAAACACAAGATCCTCAGTACAGCAGTTTCCAAGGCATCATACATCAGCAATCCCAGTCTTCTATCTTTCATTTCCTGAGCTTTCCTCAAAATGATTCACACAACTCTAATATAATATATTGGCTGGGGATTCATCTAGCAAATCTTCTTTAGATAATACATGTTATGCCGGGCTCTCTGATAGGAGCCTCCCGAAAATTCAAGGGTACAAATTTCAGACACACACACACACACACACGTTTGAAAATTTCAAAACAATGTTCTTTACCACAAAAGTCAAAATAAACTAAGCACTCTTTTTGTGCTGCAAAGAGCACTCTTCCCAAAACAACCGGGTAGTCTGTACAATTTCCCTTAAGCAGTCATTAAGTACTTAGCCAGCAGCTGTGGAGAAACTTCACACCCCTTCTTCTTCCAACAAAGTGAGACACACACACACGTTGCTCTGCTTTGGTTTCAAAGGCGTGAAAAAGCAACAAAGTCCAGCACACAAGATTCCTGACGAACTGCAACATATATTTTTCCACAATGGCCAAACCCACATGCTGCTATTTATAGCAGCAGCACTAATTACTGGAGCCCCACCCAAACACAGGTGGCCTCGCTTATTTCCTGTAATATGTTCTTACTTGGTCTCTTCTATGCATAATTCTGTGCTTGCGTGGGTCCAAAATGTCATCATCTGAAGCAATAGAAGATAAGGAAGATTGACTGCCTTGGCTGTGTGCCAAGCCCTCCTCTGCCAAGTCACTCCCACCTTCTTCTTCGTCCGAGAAAATTAAACTCTGAACTGATTCTCTCAGCAATAACACAGGCCTGTGACATGTTGAATTTTCCCCTGCATCCACCTCCCCATTCCCTGGGGCAGGAGCTGGGCCAGAGCCAACCACAACATAACAGATCTTAGAAAGCTGCATTTTGTCTATGCCTTCTCTTTGGCTAGCACTCCAAACTCTGTTTTGGGGGTGTGGTCATATTTTTCATATTAAATATGTAAAATAAAAAATATTTTAATATATAAAAATAAAACAAAAGGGAGGAATGTGAAGAACATTAAGGGTAAAGCAAGGAGCAAAATAATAGAAACCTATTTAAATATGCATAATTAGATGTCTGTGCCTTGTAACACCAGGTGCTGTAAATAGTCCCAGTAGGGGCTCTGCCAGAAAGTAGAAGTCTTTATCTTTACAAGATAATTTCACTAACTTCATCACTCTTGTTGTTATAACTATCACAGTTATTGTGAAATGTGTTCATTAAAGCCAAAAAATAATTGTTTTTGGACCTTTTTCGTTATTGCAGAGTTTCTGAGAGGAAATTGGGTGTGGGGCAGCAAGATTTTAATATATGTTTATTATACACAGCCGGACTACTAAGTTAGAAGAGTTTTGAAAGATGTGTTTATACATTGCTAATGCTGTTTTGACTGAGCTGTGCATGGCCACTTCTCAAAGGCATGTTGCAGCATTCCGTAATATGCATAACTCCTGAAAAACGAAAGACTTGAGATAAGTGAAGCTCTTTACCTCATGCTGGGAGTGTTTATCCTTTAGGGTCCCAGCAAAAAGAATTATCCAGATTCATTAAGAGCAGCAATTTCAGTTTGGCTATGCATATGAAAGATTCCTTCTATTTGCATTCAAATCTCAGTGATGTTGTCCCTATGTTTTAAAGGGACATGTGTTAATTTTAGGGCCATTTTTCCATGAACCACAATCCACTTCATCAATTGAAAAATTAAACTGAGAAGGAACACCATGTCTAACCAAGATGGTGACGAATAGTAAAAAGAAAGGCTAAAAGGAGTAGCAATAGCATTTAGACTTATATTCTGCTTCATAGTGCTTTTACAGCCCTCTCTGAGCGGTTTACAGAATCAGCACATTTCCCCCAACAATCTGGGTCCTCATTTTACCCAGCTCAGAAGGATGGAAGGCTGAGTCAACCTTGAGCCAATGGTGAGATTTGAACTGTTGAACTACAGCTGGCAGTTAGCTGAAATAGCCTGCAGTGCTATACTCTAACCACTGTGTCACCCTGGCTTCCATCCCCAGAAATGAGATGCAAAAGATGCAGACCAGAATAATGGACAGTAGATTGATTGCTAACAAAATAGTTGCAAGCTATGACATATGTGTTTACATTTATACTTCAGGTTTATCCACACTGTATTCTTAAGTTGCTTCTGTCCTGTTGATAGACCAACTTGATTCTAAACTGTTTTAAGAAATTTCTGTCTAGGTTGAGACATGTTGGTAATGACCTTTAAAGCCCTTCATGGCATTGGACCAGAATACCTCCAGGACCGCCTTCTACCGCACAAATCCCAGCAGCCGATAAGGTCCCACAGAGTTGGCCTTCTCCGGATCCCGTCGACCAAACAATGTCATTTGGCGGGCCCCAGGGGAAGAGCCTTCTCTGTGGTGGCCCCGGCCTCTGGAATCAACTCCCCCGGAGATTAGAACGGCCCCCACCCTCCTTGTCTTTTGCAAGTTACTCAAGACCCACCTATATCACCAGGCATGGGGGAATTAAGAAATCTCCCCCAGGTTTTCTTATATTTTATGTTTGGTATGTATGTATTGTATGGTTTTTAAATTGTTGGGGGGTTTTAATGTAATTTTATTATTAGATTTGTTCCATTGTTATACTGTTTTTATTATTGTTGTGAGCCGCCCCGAGTCTTCGGAGAGGGGCGGCATACAAATCTAATAAATTAAATTGAATTGAATGTTTGCACAGTCTGGGCACTATAAGATTCCACTGGACTGTTCTTCTGCTACTCTATCTCTTTTCCTGGTCCTCCTGGGCATTACATACTCTTCTATCTGCATATGTGTGGGAGCAAAGAACAGATGCCATGTTTTATCACAGTTCTGTGTTAGAAATATAGATGTAGATATACAGCTATTTGTGCCTTCTCCAGGTACCTGCCGGGACAAGCCCCTGCAGTTTCCTTGGCAAGATTTTTCAGAAGTGGGTTTTGCCATCAGCCCTTTCCTAGGGATGACAGAAAGTGAATGGCTCAAAGTCACCAAACTGATTTTGTGTCTAAGGCAGGACTAGAAACCACAATCTCCCAGTTGTTAGGCTAATAACTTAACCATAACCCTGGGCTGGCCCTCTGTCCAGATAGCCCCTTTGAATAATTTATTTTATAAACTGAGATTCCCTGAGTATTTGGTAATTTTAATATATTCTTCTGTATAGTAGAAAATTGCACTGGATGGGATAGGTGAAATTAATTGCTTATACAGTACAGTGGTACCTCGGTTTTCGAACGCTTCCCTTCTCGTACATTTCGGATATCGAACAAAATTTTCTGCAAAAATTTGCTTCAGTATCCGAACAAAAATTCGGATACCGAACAGCCAGAGAAAATTTTGTTCATTATCTGAAATGTAATCCCGGCAGCTTCAGGGCGCTGAGGAGCTCTCTAAGAGCTCCAAGCTGCAGGAAAGGTGGGGGCTGCTGCAATCCCGGCAGCTTTGGGGGGCTCCTTTCCTCATTGCTTCGTTTTATTACCTGTAAGGAGCTTCAAAAACTTTTTTTCCTGTGGCTGCAACAGCAGCGATTTCCCTTCCAGTAGCAAGAGCGCCGGGAACGTCACGTGATGAAGGGAAGCCGGCGGAGCCATCTCAGCATTTGCTTCCGCTCCAGCACTTCCCTTCATTACGTGACTTCCCGGCGCTCTTGCTACTGGAAGGGAAATCGCCGCTGTTGCAGCCACAGGAAAAAAGTTTTTGAAGCTCCTTACAGGTAATAAAACGAAGCAATGAGGAAAGGAGCCCCCAGAAGCTGCCATCCCGGCAGCTTCAGGGCACTGAGGAGCTCTCTAAGAGCTCCAAGCTGCAGGAAAGGTGGGGGCTGCTGCAATCCCGGCAGCTTTGGGGGGCTCTTTTCCTCATTGCTTCGTTTTATTACCTGTAAGGAGCTTCAAAAACTTTTTTCCTGTGGCTGCAACAGTGGCGATTTCCCTTCCAGTAGCAAGAGCCCCAGGAAGTCACGTAATGAAGAGAAGCTGCTGGAGCGGCAGCAATTGCTGAGATGGCTCCACCGGCTTCCCTTCATCACGTGACGTTCCCGGCGCTCTTGCTACTGGAAGGGAAATCGCCGCTGTTGCAGCCACAGGAAAAAAGTTTTTGAAGCTCCTTACAGGTAATAAAACAAAGCAATGAGGAAAGGAGCCCCCCAAAGCTGCCGGGATTGCAGCAGCCCCCACCTTTCCTGCAGCTTGGAGTAGCGAATTTATTTATCCCATTGGAAATAAAGAAAATAGATTTAATTGGTTCCCAGCGAGTTAACAGGGGCTTGGAACCAATTAAATCCATTTCCATTATTTCCTATGGGATAAATAAATTCGGTACTCGACCAAATCGGTTCTCGACCACACTTCTGGAACGAATTGTGGTCGAGTACCGAGGTGCCACTGTATTTACTAATTAATTGATTTTAAAATGTAGGGTGTTCTATTGCAAAGTATTAAGCAGGCTTACAAACATTTGTTTCTTTTGCACATTTTTATTATAGGAGGCCTTAATGTTGAGGTAGTATGGTACATGACTGCTTAGGAATTATTGTTATCTAGAAGCTAAGATACCTAAAGCTCATGTTATCTGTAGAGCAGAACCAAAAACTGGGCTATAAGTTATCGTAGTTAAGGTAGGTGTATTTAAGGAAGCTACTTATTTATTAGATTTGTAATCTGTGTTTCTCTGCAAAAATAAGATTCAAAGTACCTAGCTACTCTGTGATCTGCTATTTGACTGGCAAGGAATAGTTCTGTGTAATTTAATTAAGTTTCAATTTGCCTTTTTTCCCTATCCTGTTAAATATTATTTCCCTACTGTTAAATATTATTTTCAGATATGAACAGATTATTAACACTGGAGCAATGTAGACATGGATATTAACGTTTTATTAATTGCAGATTTATTCTTTGAAAACAAGAGATCCATGTAGCATATCAGTTACTCAAGATCAGGCCTACCTATTTTGGTAGATTTGCTGCTCAGGTCTTTTCATACTATCAGGTGACTTTTCATTACGTATACAACTATAGATAGTTCTCAACAACAATTGGGACTTGAATTTACACCATTAAGTGATGTAATCATAAAGTGCTACTCCTTTGCTTAGCAACAGCAATCTCAGTTCCCCTTGTTAATTGAATGTCCCCCAATTTCCTGCCAGTGCGTCACAATCAGGTCAATTGGGCAATTGAGAAGAACATTGCAAGTCTCAGGCAATGAAAGAGAAGAGTAAGCAGGTGAAGGGCAAGGATGAAGGGCAAGGTTCTCAGAGCTGCTTGGATTTTCAGCCCCAGAGTCGAGACATTTCTAAAGGGTTTCTGCTCTGGGGCTGAAAATCCTCTGTGCCAAAATCGAAGCAGGATTTTCAGCGCCAGAGTGGAGAGTGCTCTGGGGTTGAAAAATGTTCATGCCAAAATCCAAGCAGGGTATGCCCATGTTACACCAACACTCCGCAGTCTGCATTGGTTGCCGATCAGTTTCCAGTCACAATTCAAAGTGTTGGTTATGACCTATAAAGCCCTTCATGGCATCGGACCAGAATATCTCCAGGACCGCCTTCTGCTGCACGAATCCCAGTGACCGGTTAGGTCCCACAGAGTTGGCCTTCTCCGGGTCCCGTCGACTAAGCAATGTCATTTGGCGGGACCCAGGAGAAGAGCCTTCTCTGTGGCGGCCCCGACTCTCTGGAACCAGTTCCCCCCAGATATCAGAGTTGCCCCCACCCTCCTTGCCTTTCGCAAGCTCCTTAAAACCCACCTCTGCCATCAGGCATGGGGGAATTGAAATTTCCCTCCCCCCTAGGCTTATAGAATTTATACATGGTATGCTTGTATGTATGAGTGGTTCTTTAAATTGGGTTTTTTTAGATTGTTTTTAATATTAGATTTGTTTACATTGTCATTTTATACTGTTGTTAGCCACCCCAAGTCTTCGGAGAGGAGCGGCATACAAATCTAATAAATACAAATACAAATACAAATGAAGGAAGATTTTCACCTCAGAGCAAAGAGACCTCTCTGGTATGGGACGGTAAATCCCACCTGGATTTCAACATGGACTTTTTTCAGCCAGCTTCCAGAGACTAGAGGGATACCTCACAGCAGGTAGCAGAGGCTTGTGTCCTTGCTGTTGATTCTGGGGAAGCTAGCAAGGAAGATTTCAGATGGCAATCTCAAGATCGTGGAGCACTTGAAAATTATGAATGGGTCACCAACTGCCCAGATCATAATTATCTGACCACTGGTGGCACCACAACCAGCATCATTTCAGCCCTGGGTTACAATTAAATATAATTAATTAATATTAATATAATTAATAATTTAGTTGACTTCTATGCTGCTCAATCCCGTAGGACTCAGGGCGGCTTACAACAATAAAAATGATGCAATAATACAATACTAAAAGGAAGTCGAACAGCTACAGTAAATAAAACCCTATGACCAATCTAACAAACATACATACCAACAAACATAATTTGGGCATGTCTGATGTTAAACTTCACAGCCCCCAAGCCTGTCGACAAAGCTAGGTTTTAACAGCTTTTCGAAAGGCCAGTAGAGTGGGAGCAGTGCGAACATCGGGGGGGGGAGTTGGTTCCAAAGAGCTGGACCGGCAATAGAAAAGGCCCTCCCCTGTGGTCCCACCAACCTACATTGTTTAGTCAATGAGACCTGAAGGAGTCTGATTCTGTGCGGTCCAATAGGCCTCTGGAAGGTATGTGGCAGGAGACGGCCCTGTAAATAGTCTGGCCCAAATCCATGTAGGGCTTTATAGGCGATAACCAACACGATAAGTGGGATGGGTTTTTTTACCCAGACCATTGTGATTTTGAATGATTACTGAATGAATGGTTGCAAGTCAAAGACTACTTGTAGACAGATTACAAAATCTGCAGTTGCAAGAGTATTTATACAGTTTAAATGACAAATAATACAAAAGTTGATGAAAAAATGACTAGTCAACACACTGCAAAATAGATGAACTGTAAACATTCCCCAAACATACAGTAGACAGCCAGCATATCTGGGGACACTGATGCTAAAGTGCATGTTTCAAACATTAACAATAAACAAATAATATTAGTAAGTATCATTTCCCCCCCATTTTCAGCATACAAGACAGCAGCGGGTTGCTCCTGGTTCATTCCAGTTCTGTGAACCAGTAGTGGCAGTAGTGAGAGTCTCTCCCTACCCACCGGGGAACCTCTGCGCATGCACAGAAATGTTGCACGCATGCACAAGGGTTCACAACAGGTTTTAGAACCCATTACTGATACACGGCACTTTCTGCATTTACCATTTGTCTCTGTAAAAGTACTCATAAGCATTTCCAAGTTGAAAGGAAAGGATGGAGCTTCATAGACAGACGCTCAGCTTTAGATGGAGAAAGTCCCAGATATATAAGCACTTGCCACTCTGGGAATATCTTCAACAATAATGGCAGTCTGTGTAGACAATCCTGAATTACATGAACCAATTGTAATAAATCATTAAATAGCTGGAGATTATTTTTCCCTCTTCAAAAGAGAGACATCCTTGCTGGACCATTGCACTAATCTGGTATTGGCTATGCCTAAATTAACTTATTTTAATTTCATCAGTAATTCAAGAAGATGCCTGGAGTTCAGCCATATTATATCTTGAGTCTGAAAAGACTCACCAGAATATTGGTGTCTTCATGCTGCTATTTCTCTGTTAGAAATCATTTTTAAATTTTTAATGTAAGTGGGCTGTGGCTCGCTGGAGAGACACCTTTGGCAGCTGAGAGCATGTAGTGAGGCTTTTTGTTTAAAAAATGATAATAATTAAATTTATTCACTCATCCTGTTGTTTCATGCAAAAATCTTCAGTTAGAAAAGGAACAGAAAATGCTCAGTACTCTTTTTCATTCTTCAAAATATAAAGGCTTTGCTTTATATTATTATCTAGCCTTTTATGAATTTCTCTAGGAATTAGAATCTTTTTAATTTCAAGGGCCTGGAAAAACAAACTGTTTCACATTTATGTAACTGTGAATACTTAATTATATTAGTAACCCTTACAAATGGTTCAAAAAAGCATGCTAACATTTATCTATGTGCTTGTTTAAGATCTAATAGTCATTAATCTTGAAAGTAAAACTATTTTAGAAACAACAATGACAAAACAACAGCAGAACAGCAGAGTAGAATAAAATAATAACAAAAAAACTTTAGTGCCTTGAGTATAGAAGTACTCAGCTTATTCATACTCAAAACTATTTTCCACTGAAGTAGTTATTGGGTAAACTATTTATTTACCTTACTATTTTGCCAATCACCTGAGGGCAATTTTTCTGTTTTCTCCACATATCCTCATAAGAAGTCTCCTGAATGAAATTCCTTTTTTTAAAAAAAGACCAAAAGGCCTGGTTTATTTATTTTTCTATTGAATCATTAGGTCACTTCTATCCCACTGAGATCATTTCTATTTATTTAACTACCATGAGAGCTTACAACACTAAAAAGCACTAACTATAAACAAGCAATGTTAATTTAATTATAATCAAACATTAAAATGAATAATGTAATAACAGTGTTTATTTATCATATATTGACTGCCGTATTCCTATCCTGACTGTGCAGTCAGCCAATAAAAATAGCATCCATTTATGATCCTATCCCCGTGATAGTGAACCTTTTCGGGTGCTGAAAGAGTATGCATGCACTCTATCGCACACGTGCGAGTGCCCACACCCATAATTCAATGCCTGGGGAGGGTGAAAACAGCTTCCCCTGGAGAACCTCTGAAGACTGGTGTTCTGTCGGGCTCTCTGGTAGAATCCTCCCAAAAATTCACAGGTACAAATTTCAGACACAAACACGTTTGAAAATTCAAAACAATGTTTTTTATAATGAAAATTCACTTAAACTAAGCCCTCTTTTGGTATAGCAAAGAGCACTCGTCTCCAAACAAACTGGTAATTTATACAAGTCCCTTATCAGTCCTGTGATACTTAGCTTGCAGCTGTGAGGCAATTCAAAGTCCTTCTTTCACAAAGTGAAACACACTTTGCTCTGGTTTAGTTTCAAAGCAGGGAAAAATCAGCACACAAAAAGTCAAAGTCAGTAAAGCAATCATGAAACACAACAAACGATCAGATAATCCTCCACAATGGCCAAACCCACAGGCTGCTATTTATAGCAGCCTCACTAATTACCACAGCCCCACCCAACCACAGGTGGCCTCATTTTCTTTGATAATAATCTCTCAGTTGTTGTTGCCTATGCATCGCTCTCCACATGCGTGGCTGTATCATTAACTCTTGTTCTGAATCCAAGCAAGAGCTAGATAATTGATCTCCTTCTGAGCTGTCTGCCACACTCTCCTCCTCCCTGTCACTCATGTCTTCTTGGTCAGAGGAGCCTTCATCAGCAGATTCCACCGGGGGGCAAAACAGGCCTGCAGCATATGGATGTCTCCCCCACATCCACAATCCTTGGGGCAGGATCTGGGCCAGAGCTAACCACAACAACTGGAAAATTGAACACATTCAATTTTCAAGCCAATTTTCATTGAGAATTGTCCTCTAAAATTCTGTTTGCTTTATTGTTCCCAGCTTTTGAGTAAAACAGAAAGTTGAGTGAGACCTATTTTAGATTAGTGGATTGACAATCCAGTGACAATTGCTCTGTATTTCATTGCTGGTCAGGCTTTTAATAGTAGTATCAACAGTATTTGGAAAATTATCTGCATAGCTCAGTCATTTGGATTGGATTACTTTAATCAGTCTTATTACTCCTGGAGATGCTTGCAGTAGCAATCAATTTAAAATTGAGCTGACAGTCATGAGTTATTAAATAGCAATAGCACTTAGATTTATATACTGCTTCACAATGCTTTACAGCTCTCTAAGAGATTTACAGAGTCAGCATATTGCCCCCAGCAATCTGCATCCTCATTTTACCAACCTCGGAAGGATGGAAGTCTGAGTCAACCTTGAGCCAGTCAGGATCGAACTGCCAAACTGCAGTCAGGCGGCAGTCAGTAAAAGTAGCCTGCAATACTGCATTCATCAGTAATTTAAAACCATTTCAGGGCTCAAATGCAGCTTTAATATCATAGCTATTATTTTATAAAGCAATGACCAACTATTTCTGCCCAAAAGTCCTATATGGTCATATTTATGAAATCTTATGAATCAAATTTGGCAATAGGTAATTTTTGACCAGACTATATTAGCATTATTCATTTATTCATTTATTCAATTTTTATGCCGCCCTTCTCCTTAGACTCAGGGCGACTTACAACATGTTAGCAATAGCATTTTTTAACAGAGCCAGCATATTGCCCCCACAATCCGGGTCCTCATTTTACCCACCTTGGAAGGATGGAAGGCTGAGTCAACCTTGAGCCGGTGATGAGATTTGAATCGCTGACCTACAGATCTACGGTTAGCTTCGGTGGCCTGCAGTACAGCACTCTGCCTGCTGCGCCACCCCAGCTAATTTGTTTGCATTAGAAATCATGACCAAGGATACTACCAAACTGAATTTTCTACATGTACTTTTTCAAACGCCTACCCCAATTTGAGATCCTCCAAATATGGTACATCCCATCTTCTTTGTTGGCTAGTAATTATGGGAACTGAATGCTAGCACAACTGAATACATTCAAACATCATATACTGAAAACATAACTTGACTATATATGGGCATGAGAAAATTCTGTCCATTCTGAGAGATTCTGGCAATGGACTACATAGTTCAAATTGCAGACTAGCAATTTGCCTGGAGAGTCTTCGGAGAGGGGCGGCATACAAATCTAAGTAATAAATAAATAAATAAATATCCTTCACTGGACAATTCTCCCTCTCTTGTGTCCTTCCACTTCCTTTTCCAGGAAAACAATTACTAATCATTTTCTTGGATATACAGTACCATATACTTTTATGTAAATAGAGATATTGAAAGTTAGATCAATATAAAGATAGAGAGTTAAACTGAGCACACACACACAAATGTATATAAATACACACACACAAACAGAGAGAGAGAGAGAATCAAAATATATTTGGTAATCAACCAATTGAAAATAAATCCTTTCTTACTACCCTAGTGTTTTATGGTTTTTAGACCACTTTTATCATGAATGATATGGTAGAAAAATCATTGTAACTCCTGCCAATAAAGAGAAAATTGCTAGTTTAAAGCCCAGGAAAAACATTCTTTTATTTTCTTGAGCTTGTTTTCCTTCACTTTCATTAAAAAGAAAATCAAATGGCGCACAATTTCTTCATTTTTTTCAGTCAGCCAAGGAATAAGAACTAAGAATATAATAAGAATAATAAGAATAATGAGCTGGGGTGGCGCAGCAGGTAGAGTGCTGTACTGCAGGCCACTGAAGCTGACTTGTAGATCTGAAGGTCAGCGGTTCAAATCTCATCACCGGCTCAAGATTGACTCAGCCTTCCATCCTTCCGAGGTGGGTAAAATGAGAACCCGGATTGTGGGGCAATATGCTGGCTCTGTTAAAAAAGTGCTATTGCTAACATGTTGTAAGCCGCCCTGAGTCTAAGGAGAAGGGCAGCATAAAAATCAAATAAATAAATAAATAAATAAATAAACTTCAATGGTTAAATCCAGTCATATTTGCCCATATAAAAGACTGACAAGCAGTAGATTCAAGTAGATTCAAGTGTAAAAAAAGCACTTTGTTGGACAATCTATTAGCTAGAAATCCATAACATGGAAGAACTGATAACTTAATAATATAAACAATCATGTTTAAGTAACAAACAGTTGAAAAGAAAAAAAAAGCAAAGGAAGGAAAAATAGTTTACACTTGCAATTCTTGTTCTCTGAAGTCACTTAGCAATAAGACTCACGTGAGATGAAATTAATCTGTACTGCATTCCAATTATAGCTTGAAAAATGGAAGATGTATAAGTTGTCCAAGACAGTTAATTCTGAATTATGATTTCTACTGTAACACTATATTGGCAGCTTTGAATTAGAACATTTATCATTCTTTCATAAAAATGTCATTTAAAAAAAGCCAGCTACAATGACAATCCTGCCTTCACTTTTCAGTGGGCTTTTAATAATTAGATCTTCAGAGAACTATTGTTCAGGTTTATTGTGTGACAAAGCAACACAGCACAGAAGATGATCATCCTTTCTCTTTAAAGGTTGGCAGAGAATGACTTTGTCATACTGTTTCCTGGAGTCTTCGTAATCTGTAGACCTATCCTTTATATTTTTTTCCTTAGCTTGAGAAGTGTATCTCCCAGCATAAAGGCAGAAAGTGCCTTTATCTGTTTATGAAGTTAGAAAAATTCTTGAAGTGCAGGTGAACTTATGTTTCTTGACAAAGTGTCCAAATAGAATAGCTGTTCAATAAATGGAAATTTCCCCATAAGCTTGCAAAATTAAATCATACATACCTAATATAAGGATGAGAAACTACACCCTCTCACAAATCAACCTGTTTATTATGTTATACTAAAAAGCAGAATAATAAAAAGCACATTCAAAGAATATAAGAGGAAGGGGGAAATATTAATAATATCAAGTTGACAAAAGTCTGCTGATCCTTGAAATGTTAAAATAACCCAACCCAACACAATATGTACCAAATGGTGCAATATTAATGCAAATATATTTTACCTCTCTAGACTTTGGCATTCTGTTGGCTATGGTAAGGTTAAATTAAAAGTCCAGAAATACAGAATCAGTTTACTTTCATTTGTGGCATATACATCTCAATTATACACACACGGAGAGGGGCGGCATACAAATCCAATAAATAAATAGATAGATAGATAGATAGATAGATAGATAGATAGATGGATGGATGGATGGATGGATGGATGGATGGATGGATGGATGGATGGATGGATGGATGGACGGACGGACGGACGGACGGACAGATAGATAGATAGATAAGAGTTTTCTTAAGGAAAGGTTAATACCCTTTGATTCTTTTGTATTCTAAACAATGTGGTATTATATTTTGTGAATCTTTACAGAGCAAAGCCTAGAGCAGATATTCTTTAAAATATGCTCATAATGTCTTTGAAAAACAATAATTAGAATATAGTTATCCTAAATATTAATACAGTATATTGTGTTTATTTGCTTATTCCAATATAAATATATTTAGTATCAGAGCTGCAGAAACATACCCCACCTACCAATTAAAACAGTGTGGTTAATTGAGGTTAATTAACATGCTCTGAGTTTGTTTACTGAACAGTTCTTTTGCTTGTTTGCTTTATTTTTACATATCTGGAATGTAAAAGTGGATGTAAATTGAAAGAGTGGAGGAAATGAGATAATGCTGGTTTTGGCCTTCACAACTGTTGCTGCCTATACACATCTCTCCTACCATGATTTTGCATTAAATCTAGGAATTCAAATGATTTAATTGCCCATTTTTCAGGCACCTTTTTGTAAACACCAACATCAACAATTCAGATGGGATGATGACTGCCTTATTTCACGTAGAGATCAATTTATTTTGACAATATCTCAACATCTCCTTCTAGGTGACCATGGCAGCTTCTGATGCTGAGATTGCATGTGTTGTGGTTATCTCTGGCCCAGCTCCTGCCCCAAGGAATGTGCAGGTGGATGTGGGGGAGACATCCACATGCCGCAGGCCTGTTTTACTCCCGATGGAATCTGCCAATCTTCCTCTGACCAAGGAAGCATGAGTGACAGGAAGAGGGGAGTTGGGCAGACAGCCCAGGAGGAGATCAATCATCTGTATCATCCTTGGATACTGAACAAGAATTAATGACACACCCACGCATGTGTACAGTGATACATAGGAGACAACAACTGAAGGAGTATTACAAGAGAAAATTAGGCCACCTGTGGTTGAGTGGGGCTCCAGTAATTAGGGCTGCTGCTATAAATAGCAGCGTGTGGGTTTGGCCATTGTGAAAGAGTATCTGATCACAGTTCTTCAGGAATCGTGTGTTGCTGTTTTCTGGACTTTGTTGATTTTTCATGCCTTTGAAACCAAAGCAGAGCAACGTGTGTGTGTGTGTCTCACTTCGTTGGAAGAAGAAGGGGTGTAAAGTTTCTTCACAGCTGCTAGCTAAGTACTTAATGACTGCTTAAGGGAAATTGTACAGACTACCCGGTTGTTTTGGGACGAGTGCTCTTTGCAATACAAAAAGGGTGCTTTGTTTATTTTGAATTTTGTGATAAAGTACATTGTTTTGAATTTTCAAATGTGTGTGTGTGTCTGAAATTTGTACCCTTGAATTTTCGGAAGGATTTTACCAGAGAGCCCGGCAGAACAGAATGTGTATCAGCTTCTTTTATCAAGAATCATGAATCTTCATCACTGAACTTTTAAAACAGGTCAAAGCTGAAAGATGCCGACATAACATTATGTGATGTCACTGGAAGGAGGTGTTTGGTTCATTTTCAGCTGATTTTTTTAGTGCTGGGATTGTTTAAAGATAGAAATAGGAGCAGAAGGTCATTCTGAGGCAAAATACCCCTTTCTATCATTGAAGCCATCATACAGCCAAATAGAAATTGCATAGTGGAAATCAGCCATTTTTGTCCAGAATTTTAATGGCATAAATTTGGCATTCTTTAGGAATTACAAATAAAGTGTCAAGGTAGACCAGGAATTGCAGATTGTCCACATCTGTTCTGTTACTGGCCTTTTCAGGTTAGGAGGTATTGGGAATCCAAGCTTAACCAATGTTTTTGTCAACTGCCTCCAGTCCTCTGCTGAATAAACCTCTTTTCTGAGATTCCTTAACCTTGAAGGCTGCTTCCTCAAGATTACATTATTGGTTTTATTTTATGCATATCCAATGTACTGAACCTTCTCACTCACCTAAGATAGTTGGCTGGAAAGGTTTAGCTCTGTTGCTCTATAGTACAATAGTCCAGGTGACTATTATTTTTTTTCAGCTCTGGGAAGATGTTCCCTATTAAGGTGGAAGAAATTCTCATTTACCAGTAATATAGGATATTATTATTAAGCATCAGGAACATGTCTGCGCCAATCATGGGCTCTTCCCCTCACATGGGGGGATGCAATCTGGGAGTGGAAATGGCACAGGAACAGCATGACGGAAAGATTTCTGGTGAAAATTGCTGGTGTTTTGCTTTGTGTATGCACAGAAGCAAAAATACTAATTTCCGATCAGTTTCCAGTCACAATTCAAAGTGTTGGTTATGACCTATAAAGCCCTTCATGGCATCGGACCAGAATATCTCTGGGACTGCCTTCTGCTGCACGAATCCCAGTGACCAGTTAGGTCCCACAGAGTTGGCCTTCTCCGGGTCCCATCGACTAAACAATGTCATTTGGCAGGACCCAGGGGAAGAGCCTTCTCTGTGGCGGCCCCGACTCTCTGGAACCAACTCCCCCCAGAGATCAGAACTGCCCCCACCCTCCTCGCCTTTTGTAAGCTCCTTAAAACCTACCTCTGTCGTCAGGCATGGGGAAACTGAGATAACTTCCCCAGGCCTATACTGTTTATGTATGGTATGTTGTGTGCATGTTTTTTAACTATGGGTTTTTAGTTTTTATTATTAGATTTGTATTATATATTATATTTCTATTACTGCTGTGAGCCGCCCCGAGTCTATGGAGAGGGGCGGCATACAAATTTAATAAATAAATAAAATAGCTGAAATCTCGCTTGCGCTCATGAGATTTCATCAATTTTTCACCAGTTTTTGCTTCTATACATTTGGGGAAGCAAAATATTTGTGAAAATAGCCAAAATCTCACAAAGTTTGGTTTTCTGTGCATTCACAGAAGCCAAATCTCACATGGGCCACATGCATACATGTCGGGAGAATGTGCGCTTGTGCCAGCTGCTGAGGACCATCCAAGTAGCGAGGTAAGTGGCTACCACCACTGGTCTGCGTCAAGAAAGCAAAACTTTCTTCAGATAACTTTTAATTCTATGCCAGAAATTCTACTTCCATTGTATCTTTGTGACATGATACTTTAAGCCACAAAATAGCCAGACAAATTCTATCCGGCTCATGTGGTCAATGTATGCTTCTCTGTATTGTACAGTATATTCAAGCCAAATGTAAAATAAATCATGAAAATATTATAATATGGTCTTTAGTTCAATAGCTGAAATGGGTTGTTTTCCTTGTGGTCAGGAAATCTGATGCTGGAAAAAGTTCAGGAGAAGCTACAAAAGGTCAATCAGGGAGGAATGGGAGAGCTGTTCCATTGCCAGTCATTGGTCTTAATGATAGGCCACTGAACTTTTGGTCTGCTGGGGAATGGTCTTTGATTGGATTGTGAGCTTGGGCTGGATAGAATACATCAAAAGGCTATTCTTCACTTTCGGGGTCAGGCAGGAGGTTTACCAGGCTGGAGGTTATCAGAGAAAGCAGCAGTAAAAAAAAATGTTCAGCAGATACTGCCCAATGGAAAGTTGCTTTGAATTCAAAAATTGGATTCATTTGAAAGGCTCCATTTCAAGTTCCAAGCAGCTCTTTTGAGTGTGAAACAGGTTGTACTAATTATTGCGGTAATATTACAAACATAGTCATGTTAGAAAAACTGTACTCTACTCTTTCTGATCTTGAATTAAGGATGTTTCAGACTTCAGACATCACTCTACTAAACAAATAATTCCCTCAACACTGTCAGACTTTCTACTAAATCTGCACTTCTATTGTACTAGTTTTTCTCATCATTCCTATCACCCATTTCCTCCCATGTTGACTGTATGACTGTAACTTGTTGCTAAGTTGATAATAAAAATCCTAAGATTTTTATTAATATTGCTTCTTCATTGCTTATTTGACCCCTATGACAATCGTTAAGTGTCGTATCACATGATTCTTGACAAATGTATATTTTATTTTATATATGCTGAGAGCATATGCACCAAGACAAATTCCTTGTGTGTCCAATCACAATTGGCCAATAAAATTCTATTCTATTCTATTCTATTCTATTCTATTCTATTGAACAACCTGTTTTCAACTCAGAACATTTTGTTCATTTTTATCCTAAAGACTTCTTATCATTTTCACTGGAAGTGACTATATGCAATATTATACTAGTTGATATGTGATGTTTTAGTATGTTCTTCTTTTTCAAAAGATGCTGAAATACTTTCTTCAGGTTTCAAATCCAAATTTATCACTCTACCAGAAACAAGTCCCATGACTGGACCAAGCTGAAGACTGGGGAGAAGTTTGAGAAGTTTTGATTCCAAACATGACGTTGTAACAAATTCAGAAAAATGAAGAGTCTGAGATACTTGTGTTAATCAGACTATATTACATAGTACATGCTATGGCCATACAGATGGATTTTTAAAAATAAAAAATCAAATGCTACTAAATATTGCAGCAGAATAAACAATAGTCATTACTGAGAAGGAAGTACATTGTAATGGGAAAATCTTGTTAAGAGATTAAAATTCAATTTCCACTCAACCATTTAACTGATTTCCAATTTCCATTTCCTTGTACTAAGTAATAACCTAATTTGTGGTCTTGAAAATATATGTTTTGGCTAATGCAATTTTTACTTCAAAAGCATTATTTTATGAGTTCCCTGGCTTCAGGAGCTCAAATGCAGGAATGCAGATGCAACCATCTATGTTTAATAATATGCTATTTGTAAGAATTAAGTTATGTTCATAATTATTGTACTTTTTTAGATCTTTTATACAGCAACAAATTTCCCTTTCTAGCTTAGCATACATTTCAAAAGATGCTTGCGTTAATATAAAATATGTGTAAATGTAACATTGATCTGATTTTACACATAAACACATGGGAACCATGTTTAATTTTTCTTAGTTCATTGTTTAAAAAATATAGTTTTAGTTCATTTCTTTCAGTTACACAGTCAGAAGCAACAGATCAGAAAACAATGTGGAACAGAAAAAATAGAGCTGCTTGATTAACTATTTAAAAATCATCTAAAAATAAAATAAATCCAGAAATAAATGTTGTTGGTTTTTTTCAAAACATATGTGGGCCAAAATCTGCATCTATATACTTTATAATTCACATTGCTTTCAATATTTTGCATGTAAGCAGAAGCTAACAGGGTTTCTAATCTCTGCACAATTCCTAAAATAGTTGTAAATGTTTAATCAATTATCTATTATGCCATTCACTCATCATCAATCCTTTCCAAAGTAGTTCACCAAAACTTACACTTTTATAAACGTTATGGTATTCCCTCATCTTTTTATGATTGTCAGCCCATTGGCCAAGAAGAAGTGGGTTAAGGAGCTTGACGGATGTATCTTCCAGGAAAGCTCTGCTAGCTGCCACATAATTGATTTTCAATATACAGTGTTCCCTCGATTTCCGCGGGGGATGTGTTCCGAGACCGCCCGCGAAAGTCGAATTTCCGCGAAGTAGGGATGCGGAAGTAAATACACCATTTTTGGCTATGGACAGTATCACAAGCCTTCCTTTAACACTTTAAACCCCCAAATTACCATTTCCCATTCCTTTAACAACTATTTACTCACCATTATTACTGGTACTCACCATTGAATAAGACACTTAGTGATCCTGATATTTATAAACATAATTATTTATTAACAATTTTTTTTTTTTGGTTATTTATTTGCAAAAATTATTAGTTTGGCGATGACATATGACGTCATTGGGTGGGAAAAACCGTGGTATTGGGGGGGGGGAAGCGAAGTATTTTTTAATTAATATTTTTTGAAAAACCGTGGTATAGGCTATTCACGAAGTTCGAACCCGCAAAAATCGAGGGAACACTGTATTTTTATTAATTTTCTTAAAATAGACAAAACTGACAAACATACATTTAACATAAAAGTGGGGTTGTATCTTCCCCGCTTATTCTAGAAGTAAAATTTCAATACAGAAAAAAGAATACATTCAAAAAGTACTTAAGTTCAACTTATTGCTTTAAATGAAAAGAAGAAATTTGTTTTACCTTATGTAATAAATTTTCATACATAAACTAATTCTAACATAACTCTTAAATCATATCAATGCTAATTCTAACATAAATATTAAATCATATCACTGCTAATATAGTTCTCTTATTTATTTGTTTATTATTTTAATATTTCTTCTTGTTTATCCATATATACACTTTGTTCCATATCTCATAATATTCTGTTTCTTCTTGATCATTTAACCGTCTTGTCATCATATCCATTTCAGCGCAATCTAATATTTTCTTAATAACTTCCTCTTCTTTGGGGATATTTTCCCCTTTCCAATTTTGCGCATATATTATCCTGGCCACGGTCAAAATATGAATAACTAGGTGTAAAATTTCTTTCTTATATCTCTGATTAGTTATGCCCAGTAAATAAAACTCTGGGGTTATTTCTATCTCCTGTTTTACTATTTCTTTTATTATTCTTTCTATCATTTTGCTGCCACATAATTGATATACCTCTGCTGATACCTATAATGTTTGATCATTAAAAGGTTCTCTTTTTTTTCATTTATCCATGCATATAATTTTCTTTGACAACTCTTGGAGGACTGGGGTCATTTCACCATGACATGAAAATAGATTTAATATGACTCTATCTGACCTTTAGGGGCACTATCATTTGTCATGCAATTCTTCAACAAGATTGAAATGGGAAAAGAGCATTAGCTTTTCTTTCCATGAAGGACCACCTTAAAAATTACAATATAAATTGTTTCCCAAAATATAATGGGAGTACAAGTCTTACTAATCTACTCCACAAATTTAAATCTTCTTTAGGGGGGGGACACTTCAAACCTCCCCCCCAAAACAGCCTCCAATGAATAAAATGGACAATGCGGGAAATAGAGGGCCTCGGTGCCTTGATTGCTACACTAAGATAAAAATCATTCTTCACACTTTGAGAAAAAGTAAATGCCAGTTTGCAATGTTAAGAACCCCGGTGGAAATAAGATGAAATGAAACAAGCCTTCCAGACCTGTGAGAAAAATCAATCTGATGGAAAATTGACAAACTTGTTTAACGTGTCGGCACAGGATTCGAGAGCTGACCCATAGAGACCTCCACTTAGACACACTGTGAAGTTACTGTCAGTTATCTTAATCTGTTCAATTACACAACAGGATCTCAAAGGGGAATTTTTACCAAACATCACTTTAAATTAACTTTTTCTCCTTTGTGTTTTAAGCTTTCAGTCTTCTCTTCATTCTAAACTAATGCCTCTCCAGCATCTCTTATAAAATATTTTTAAAAACCCAATTGCATGTCAATGAAAATTTTTGAGGAAGATTGATTTCATTTTTAAAAAATTAAACTGCGATGCATCAATGAGACTAACCAAAACGACAGGATTCTGTTGTATTACATGTGTAGTGGGGATCTAACTCAGTTCTTTTTCATACACCTTCTATTCAAGAATAGGAATATACTTGCAATTTATATTGCTTATTCAATATGAATAAACTGCATGTTCTTTGACAAAACTGCAATTTAAAACAAACAAACAATAGAAATGTTTGTCCAAGAAGGAAAAAAGACAATTGAGACTACAATCTGTTACTTCTAAGTACTTATACTATGTGTCTCTCATTTATTCCGGGCATAACATATACCTCATTTTCCACATGACATGAAATAAGACAACTTAAGTTATGAAATTAGATTAGTAGTCCTAAATGAACTTACTTTGAATCCAGTCCAATGAACTCAGTGTGACTCCTCGATGAACATTTCTGGACTTCAAACTACATCAGAAGTTTGAATGTTAAACTTTCAAAACCTGTTAGAATAAAATCTTGAAAAAACTGAATCCATGCAGCCAGAGAACATCTATATTAGAAAATTAAGTAAGGCTCTAAAAAGAAGCACAAATGTAAATTAAACCATCAAAAGTAAACAAATTATTTAATTATTAAAAATTAAATTAAATTAATTATGGAATGGCTTGCCTCCAGAAGCTGTGGTTACTCCATCACTGGAAGTTTTTAAAAAGAGATTGGACAGAGATTTGTCTGGAATGGGTTTCTTAAGCAGGGGGTTGGACTAGAAAATCTGTAAGGTCCCTTCTAATTCTGTTACTCTATACTCTGATAGTAAAATCTTTGTATCCATCCAAATACTATAAAGCTAGGCAAGTTTACTATTCAAATGCAAATTTTAAGTTTATATAATTAAATATATAATGTACACAATGTTTGACAGACTATACATTAGCATTTATCTTAGAAGAATTGCCTTATTGCTATTCCTAAAGAAATGACAATCATCTTATTCCAGATTTTGTCACAATCCTTGGAGATCAGTTGAGCAGATGAGCACATAGAATAGTATTTAGTAACACCCAAAGGCTCAGGGACAGATTGTTCTCATGCCAGGATAATAGCTTTTTTGCAAACCACTTTATATTGATCATCCCTGGAGATGCATGCAAGGTTAGGTACCCCAAAAAAGCTAAAACTAAAAGGCCTGCATTTATATCCCAGGACACTGCTGCTGTGTTTAGTGAAAAGTCAACTGTACTCAAGCAATGTTGGTTTTTCATAAGTCACATAGAGAAAAAGAATATAATCTAGTGCTGCAGAACACCCTGTACTTATGTTATATTCAGTTTGGATTTCCAAATTTGTTGATCCAAAGCTTTAAGCCAACGAGTCGTGGCACAGTGGTTAGAATGCAATATTGCAGCCTGACTTTGCCCACTGCTATGAGTTCAATCCTGATGGGCTCAATGTTGATTCAGCCTTCTGTTCTTCCAAGGTTAGCAAAATGATGACCCAGATTGTTGAGGGCAATATGTTGATTCTGTAAACCGCTTAGAGAGTGCTCTAAAGCACTCTTGGTGCTATTTCTGCATGAGCTGTCATGCACTCATATGACACCAATGCTCTGCGCACTGCACTGGCTGCCAAATAGTCGCCAGTCACAATTCAAGGTATTGGTTATCACCTATAAAGCCCTACATGTATTAGAACCAGACTATCCACAGGACCATCTCCTTCTGCACACCTCCCAGAGACCAATTAGATCACATACAGTTGGCCTTCTCAGGATCCTGTCAACTAAGCAATGCAGGTTGGCAGGCCTGCAGGAGAGGGCCTTCTCTGCGGCTGCCCCGGCTCTATGGAACCAACTACTCCCCAATATCTGTACTGTACCCACTCTACTGGCTTTCTGAAAGGCCGTGAAGACCTGGCTTTGCCAGCAGGCATAGGGGCCATGAATGCTACCATCTTGTCATGGCCAAATGATGATTGATTTGGTATGTATGTATGTTTGATTGGATAGTTTGCTAGGATTTTTTATAATGAGGATTTATTGTTTACTGTTTGTTAATATTAATATTAGACTTTTTTTATATTGTATTTATTATTTATTGCTGTAAGCGAGTCTGAGTCCCATGGGATTGGGCACAGAAGTCAAATAAATTAAATTAAACATGTTACTAAGAACAGTTTAACAATGAGACAGAGAGTTGTATTGATAAAATATATGAATCCTTAGTTTCAATAAATTATTTTAGCTCAAATCAAGATAAAACAAAAGAATCTAAACAGTATCTTAAGAAATCCTGAAGATACCCGAGTATGAGAAGGAGATGATCACCAATACAGATTAGAAAAGCTATTTAAGATGATTTAGAAAAGTCAATCAGATTATCTACAAAATGCCATATGTGATATCTGTAATTGGGATGACAGGTTTAAAAGAGTGAATTGTTTCACTATGCCTCATAGTTTAAACTTCTTTTCTGAAATACGCTTCATTTTCAGCTTTCCACTTTTATATGAAGTCGGTGCTAAACTTCAGACAAATGGAGCAATGGATCAGGTATCGTATTTGATGTAGCTTCGTTAGAGAAGCAGTGAAGGAAGTCTGAAATTGCCCTCCGATGCTTCACAAATCATACTAGCTTGGTTTGTTTGTTTTTAGTTTCATGTGATATATGAATGCACCACAGGAAACAATGATTTACAAAGTACTGTAGATGGATAAACATATGAAGCCCAAAACAAACAATCTACTGTACTGCTTTGGGAGATATGTGAGCCATACATCCTGCATGTATTTCATGAGCAGGAGAGTGGTTCTGCCACTTTGAAATGATCTTACAATTGACAGCACAGAGTCCTAATCAAAGTATTCCATCAAAGGCCTGATAGTGGTGGCTGAAGAAGGAAACTATCACAAAGTTAAAAAAACAATCAGTGTCTGCAAGATCTAGAGGTTGAATCGTTATTCACACTGCAACCGGGATTTACTACACTGCCAGTTCGCTTCCTCCTGTGGCCCATGGGTTCCAATTCACCTTGCTGTCAGTTCACTTCCTTCTGTGGCGCATGGGCGTGCCACATTGGTGCGTGTGTGCTTTGCACTTACACGCAATACAAAACTCCCCGATGTTTTCTAAAAAGCCAAAAATAAAATGTCAACATGTGTGCAGTGCTGGAAACTCAGCTTCTGTGCATGTGCAAAAATTAAAAAAATAAAAAATTCAAAATTTAAAAATGCAGAAAAATAAAAAAAAATTAAAAAGATGGCGGCACTCATGAACTGCCATTGACCAATCCAGTTTGGTGATGTCATTGTGACATCACAAGCAGGTTGCTACCAGTTCAGGCAAACCGATCCAAACCGGGAACATAACAGCAACTATATTTAATTGGAAAATGTAACTTAGAAAAAGGGCATAACATGTTTGGTTGATAAGAATTTGGTGAAGAATTTATTGTAGCAACAAAAGAAGAAAGGAAATAAACAAAAGATATATAGAATTTTGTGAGTAACTCCCCAACTAAAACCACAGGTACTGACTTATGAATATGGTAGATTTGTTGGTATGGAAATTAATTTGTTTGGGATTAAGACTTGGAGTTTATACCCCAAATGAGAGCAAAGCAGGGTTTTATAAACAATTTATGAAGAGATTATTATTTTTTCTTATGAAAATTGGTGGTTTGATGGGGAATTGAAATGATGTGATCTCCTCTCAACTGAATAGAACCTCTGAACAAAACAAATTATCAACAAGGGTTTTTTTGTAATCTAATGGACAATTTAAGTAGTTGATACATCAAAACAAAAAATGACAATTTAAGAAAGTTAAATTGCTGAAAGTTAAATCTCTGAAAGGCTTCAATAATTTGACCACTAAAATTTTAAAATAGAAATATTACAAAGATTGTGTTCAGATCATAGTCCTATGAGTTTGAATTATAAATGAAAATCTATTTTTTTAGATGAAAATTAACAAAGCTGTTGCTATGGAAAGAAGCAATAATATAGGATTCTAAAACACTCTAAAAGAATTTTTGAAAATAGTTTAGATAAGGCTCAGATTTAAGAATGGTTTGGGATGCAGGTAAATCTTTTATTTCAGGTCACTTTATTCAATACAACAATGAAATAAAAAAAAAGTTTCAAGAGAAAATATGCTATTTTGAATGAAATAAAGAGAAAATAAGACCTAAAGAATTCTCCAGAGATGACAAGTATCTCTCAACAAATTAGACTTCTGCAATTGCAATTATCTATAATATGTTAACAGTAAGATAAATGAAATAAAAATGAATTATGTAAAGTAAAAAGGGAGGGGGGGAGAGGTTCAAATTTACCAGGGAAATGGCTACCATATAAATTATGAAAATAAAGGGAAAAGAAACGATACTGAAATTACAAGAGGGAAATGCTGTATTAATGGACAATGCAGCTATACAAAATGTATTTCATCAATACTACTCTATTTTGTATAAAGGAAGTGACATTCCTCTAGAGAAAATAGATGAATATCTAAAGAAACAAAAATTACTGAGGATTACACAAGAACAGAGACAAAATATAAATGGAGCTATAACAATACAGGAAGTTCCTGAAGTTATATATAAAAAAAGATTAAACTAGGAAAACAATCAGGGGTCCAAGCAATTGGGTCTTTTGGCTTCATAGACAATGAGCATGTGAGTGAATGATGAGATTTTAAGTTTTATTATTAACTGAAGCAAACACAATTAAAAGCATAACAAAAAAAAAGGATATATAACATGCTTTCAATGATAACTAAATCTTTTATTAGCTGCAAAGAACAGCTCCAGTACTGGGTTGCTACCAGTACGGATAAGGATGGCACACTGGTAGCGAATGTTGCACTGTGTGTGCAGCTTAACTTCTCCTGCATGGGCGGATGCACATCCCACCATGTTTTTGCTTCTGCGCATGAATGGACACAAAAAAATTGCTGAAATCTAATGCATGCACGTGTCCCCTCGTGAAATTTTGCTTCCTGCGCATGTGCAGAAGCAAAAACATGCTGGGGTGCGTACGCATGCAGGAGAAGTGAAGTTGTGTGCGCAGCACACTGGTAGCGGTGAGAATGGGAATCCACCCCTGATAAGCTCCATAGAGATTTTCAAGGTCAGCAGTTCCACAGTACCCAGTACTGGGTTCTGTGCAGCAACATTCCATTTAAAGGCCAGTACTAGGTTACTTTAAAACACACATACACACATGCCACCATAACTTCATGACCCTGCTTCATTGGATATGAGACTGCACAAAATCACACCGATTTAACTGTTGGCACTGAAAGCAAGCCAACTTTGTCACATCACACATTATGGGAGATGGATAGTTTCCCAGAGAGCGATATCCTATGATATGTATGGTTTTATAAGACCCAGCACCTTGAATTTTCTTCAGAATCCAGCTGATAATAGCAGCCTGTTATATGTGGATAGTGAGTCTTTCCCATCACTGCTTCTGCTGCCACATTCAGGATCAACCAGATGATCTTCCATATGATCTTTTTGCCCAGGGAGCTGCTGATACAATTCTACAGAGGAATCATTGAGTCTGTCATCTGCACCTCTATAATTGTCTGGTTTGGTTCTACAACCCAACAAGACCAACACAGACTTCAGAGGATAATCAGAACTGCAGAAAAGACAATTGCTGCCAACCTGACTTTCATTGAGGACCTGTATATTGTACGAGTCAAAAAGAGGGCTGTGAAAATATTGATTGACCCCTCGCATCCTGGACACAAACTGTTTCGACTCCTAACATTGCTACAGAGCACTGCATATCAAGACAACTAGACACAAGAACAGTTTTTTTCTGAACACCATCACTCTGCTAAACCAATAATTCTCTCAACACTGTCAAACTATTTACTAAGTCTTCACTACTATTAGTACTAGGTTTTTCTCTCTCATCATTCCTATCACCCATTTCCTCCCACTTATGACTGTATGACTGTATTTTCTTTCTTGTACCCTTAAAATTTTAATTAATATTGATTGTTTCCTCATTGCTTATTTGACCCCTATGACAATCATTAAGTGTTGTATCTCATGATTCTTGACAAATGTATATTTTCTTTTATGTACACTGACAGCATATGCACCAAAGACAAATTCATTGTGTGCCCATCACACTTGTCTAATAAAGAATTCTATTCTATTCTATTAATAATAATAATAATAATAATAATAATAATAGTAACAATAAAAACAACAACAATAATAATAATAATTTATTAGACTTGTATGCCGCCCCTCTCCGAAGACTCGGGGCGGTTCACAACAACAACAAAACAATGCAGATACAAATCTAATAATTAAAACTATAACTAAAACCCATTATCTTAAAACCAATCGATACTACACAATCATAACCACACATAACTTTCTTTTAATGGTTAGAGGGGGGAATATACTAGTTGCCCCATGCCTGGCAACATAGATAGGTCTTAATGCTCTTGCGGAAGGCGAGGAGAGTAGGGGCAGTTCGAATCTCCAGAGGGAGTTGATTCCAGAGGGCCAGGGCCACTACAGATAAGGCTCTTTATTTATTTATTTATTTATTATTTATTATTTGGATTTGTATGCCGCCCCTCTCCGAAAACTCGGGGCGGCTCACAACAAGTGAAAAGACAATCCAATACATAATCCAATTAATTAAAATATTATAAATTTAAGAAAAACCCCTATACTAACATACACACACACAAGCATACCATATATAAATTCAACGTGCCCAGGGGAAGATGTTTAGTTTCCCCATGCCTGACGGCAAAGGTGGGTTTTGAGGAGTTTACGGAAGGCAGGAAGAGTAGGGGCAGTTCTGATCTCCGGGGGGAGTTGGTTCCAGAGAGTCGGTGCCGCCACAGAGAAGGCTCTCCCCCTGGGGCCTGCCAACCGACATTGTTTAGTTGACGGGACCAGGAGGAGGCCCACTCTGTGGGACCTAATCGGTCGCTGGGATTCGTGCGACAGAAGGCGGTCTCGGAGATATTCTGGTCCAGTGCCATGAAGGGCTTTAAAGGTCATAACCAACACTTTGAATTGTGACCGGAAACTGATCGGCAGCCAATGCAGACTGCGGAGTGATGGTGAAACATGGGCATACCTGGGTAAGCCCATGACTGCTCTCGCAGCTGCATTCTGCACGATCTGAAGTTTCCGAACACTTTTCAAAGGTAGCCCCATGTAGAGAGCATTACAGTAGTCGAACCTCGAGGTGATGAGGGCATGAGTGACTGTGAGCAATGAGTCCCGGTCCAGATAGGGCCGCAACTGGTGCACCAGGCGGACCTGGGCAAACGCCCCCCTCGCCACAGCTGAAAGATGGTTCTCTAATGTGAGCTGTGGATCGAGGAGGACGCCCAAGTTGCGGACCCTCTCTGAGGGGGTCAGTAATTCCCCCCCCAGGGTAATGGACGGACAGATGGGATTGTCCTTGGGAGGCAAAACCCACAGCCACTCCGTCTTATCCGGGTTGAGCTTGAGTCTGTTGACACCCATCCAGGCCCCAACAGCCTCCAGGCACCGGCACATCACTTCCACCGCTTCGTTGACTGGGCATGGGGTGGAGATGTAAAGCTGGGTATCATCGGCATATTGATGATACCTCACCCCATGTCCTTGGATGATCTCACCCAGCGGTTTCATGTAGATGTTAAATAGCAAGGGGGAGAGGACCGACCCCTGAGGTACTCCACAAGGGAGAGACATCGGAGTCGACCTCTGACCCCCCACTAACACCGACTGTGACTGGCCAGAGAGGTAGGAGGAGAACCACTGAAGCACAGTGCCTCCCACCCCCAACCCCTCCAACCGGTGCAGAAGGATACCATGGTCGATGGTATCGAAAGCCGCTGAGAGACCGAGGAGCACCAGGACAGAGGATAAACCCCTGTCCCGGGCCCGCCAGAGATCATCCATCAACGCGACCAAAGCGGTTTCCGTGCTGTAACCGGGCCTGAAGCCCGACTGCTGGGGACCTAGATAATCAGCTTCTTCCATGGACCGCTGGAGCTGGAGTGCCACCACCTTCTCGACAACCTTCCCCATGAAGGGAAGGTTGGAGACTGGACGATAGTTGTTGAGTACGGCTGGGTCCAGGGAAGGCTTCTTGAGGAGGGGGCGCACAAGCGCTTCTTTATAGAGTGATGGAAAAACTCCCCTCCCCAAGGAAGCATTGGTAATCTCCTGGGCCCAGCTCCGTGTCACCTCCCTGCTGGCCGAGACCAACCAGGAGGGACACGGATCCAGTAGACAGGTGGCGGAACTCACAGCTCCAATGGCCTTGTCCACTTCATCAGGTGTCACCAGATCAAACTCTTCCCAGACAGGTGGACAAGTACGTGCCCCAGTCACCTCGACTGACTCATTGTCAGTCGACTCTGTTTTACAATTGGAGTCGAGGTCGGCCCGGATCTGAGCGACTTTATCAGCGAAAAACGTGTTAAACTCCTCGGCACTACTCTGCAAGGGCTCCCCAACTCCCCCCTGGTTAAGAAGGGAGCGGGTCACCCTAAACAGAGCGGCCGGGCGAGATTCCGCTGATGCAATCAAGGCGGCATGGTACGCGCATCTTGCCGCCTTGAGCGCCACTTTGTAAGTCTTAATAAAAGCTCTTACAAGTGTTCGATCAGATTCAGACCTGCTCTTCCTCCATTGCTTCTCTAGACGTCTCTTTTGGCGTTTCAACTCCCGGAGCTCCTCGTTGAACCATGGGGCTCTACGGGGTCTAGCGCCACGGAGAGGCCGCAAAGGCGCAATCCGGTCGAGAGCCTCCGCAGCAGCCGTATTCCAGGCCTCCGCAAGAGACTCCGCCGAACTGTGGATGAGTGCCTCTGGAATAACCCCAAGCGCCGTCTGAAAGCCCTCTGGGTCCATCAGGCGTCTGGGGCGGAACATCTTCATTGGTTCCGCCTCCCTGCGGGGAAGGATTGGAGCCAGGAAGTCAAGCCGTAGTAGAAAATGGTCTGACCATGACAAAGGCACTGCTTCTAAGCCCCTTAGTCTCAGACCATTGCTCAATTGCTCGGAAAGGAATACCATGTCAGGTGCATGCCCCCCCTCATGAGTCGGACCCCATACTACTTGAGTCAGGTCCATGGCTGTCATGGTGGCCATGAACTCCTGTGCCAACCCAGAGGTTTCGCCGAGTGATGGCAGGTTGAAGTCCCCCAAGACAATAAGTCTGGGGAACTCCACCGCCAACCCGGCTACCTCCTCGAGTAGCACAGGCAGGGCTTTTGACACGCAGCTGGGAGGCAGGTACGTGAGAAATAAGCCCACCTGAACCCCTAAGTCCAACTTCATCAAGAGTGACTCGCAACCTGCAATTTCCGGGGCAATGAGTCCACGTAGGCAAAGGCTCTCCCTGGCTATAATAGCCACTCCTCCCCCCCTTCCCTGGGGTCGAGGTTGGTGCCATATCTGAAACCCAGCTGGGCAAATTTCAGAGAGAGGAACACCTCCCTCTGGGCCCAGCCAGGTTTCAGTAATACATGCCAGGTCGGCCTCCTCATCCAGGATCAGATCCCGGATGAGGAGAGCTTTATTGACCACCGACCTGGCATTAAGCAGCAGCAACCTGAGTCCAGGGCCAGAGTTACACTCATCACCAGTACCCAAGATTGGACTCACAGAGCCGGAACAAGGGACCGTTATTAAGCAACGGTCTCTCGTTCCCCTGGAACGGCTAGCTCTCTTCCCCTCAGCCCCACTAGACAACATTGTCCGGTCAACTGAACCTGGAGAAGGCCATCTCTGTGGGACCTAATTGGTCGCTGGGATTTATATGACTGGGATTAAGGAGATATATATATATATGAGCAAGTCATAAGTGACAGCAAGAAATGCTTCTTGATTCAAAATGTGCATTTTCTTAAGGGCCAAAACCTGACGATCCCCAGCCACTTGGAAGTTGCTAGGATTGATCCTGAGTCTGTTGATTTTTATAATTTTCATGCTTTGGAACAAGACCTTGAGAGCATAGTTTTGTCAGATGGAGATCATATGTACGACTGAGCATTAGGGCGTGCCATTTAATGGAGTGAAAAATAATTTTTGCAATGTTTACAGAAGGGTAATAAAAATGTGGTTTCTTTGCTATAGCACAACATTTAGCTTTGTATGGTAAATCCAGGTTGGATATATATAGTGTTAACTTTATTTTCTCAAAAGTACACCTTGTGCTGCAAAAATTCAAGTTTTTTTCTGCATGAATCTTATCTAAGCAAAAAATAATCCATGCAATCCTAAATTAATGTCAGAACACAATTATCTGAGTTACAAAAATGTTTAAGTGAGTTGTTTTGATTTGTTCTTTGACATCAGCTGCCGACTTGCTTCTTGGCCTCAGATATAACCCTCACGTTTCTCATGTGTATACATTTTGCTTGCTGTCTCTGTGACCTGTTTCACACATCTCTTTATTGATTGGGCCTAACAGGGTCACTATGGTACTTGCATTGGTTCATGAATGAACCTCTGTATTTCTGCTTTATTGCACATCAAAGGTGGCTCACATATACCTTCAGACCAGTCAATCAGCTTCATTAAGTGAATGCTCTGGCTCGACCTCTACCCAGTGCATGGCACCACCTTCATAGCCAGTATTAACTTTTGTAGAATCTCCTCCAATGTCCTTCAAGCTTTTGTCAATGCTTTTCTTCTTGATGAAATACACCAGATTATCTGCAATCACTCGAGCAGATTTTCTTGTTTTTGAGCCTTTCTCTGGAGTGAAATGATAAAGGTATCTTCTATCTGGCTCACTGCATAAAGAATAATGTTCTTCTTTGATTGTACTGGGGAATTGCTGGTCTGAATTGTTGGCTGGAGAATTGCTGGTGTGAGAAGTTATGATATTTATGTAGTTATTTATCAGGCCCATCTAAATTATATTAAAATAACCAAAATATATTTACAATCTCCAAGGTATGTCACAACCTTTGAGCACTCCTGATGGTTGGAAATTAAAAGTGGAAAAAATCGACATGCCTTATGAGCATCATCAGCATATCGATTATGGTTTTTTTCAGCAGCCTCATGTAAATGTTAAACTAAAAGGAAGATAGTGTTAAGCCATGAGGCATCCTGTAGATCAGGAGCTTTAGGCTTATCCTCTTTACACCTACCAACACTATCTGGAATTAGTCATATAGAAATTAAGACAACTATCATTACACCATATTTCCTATTCTAACTCCTCACAGCTGGTCCAGAAAAATGCCCGTTGATGGTATCAAAGACTATCAAAAGATTAAAGAGCCAAGCCCTGCTTCACTCAATATCAACACCACCATAATCATCTCTTTATTGTGTCCAGAGTTAAAACCCAACTGAAAAGAACCCAGATAATCCATTTCTTCCAACTGCAACTGCAACAAAACCATCTTCTCAACAATTAATCTTAAAAAAAAAAATATTGTTGGATGAAAGTTGTTCAGGACAGTTGGCTCCACTGCCCCCTTCAGACCTGGGAAAGACCAGCACCATTCCATGGGCTGAGCTGCATGTTAGTTTCTGAATAGCCTTCACAAATCAGGAGGAACATGAATCTAATGAATAAGTAACTGGTTTAACAGTATCAGTTGAATGATTTTCTCAGGAGTTCCATGATCAAACTTCTCCCACTAACCCAGAGGTCTTCAAACTTGGCAACTTTAAGTCTGGCTGGAGAATTCTGGGAGTTGAAATGCACAAGTCTTAAAGTTGCCAAGTTTGAAGACCTCTGCAATAACCAAACAAAAGTGTGCCTTGGACCCTTGACTGGATTAGCCTAAAGTCTCAATTATGAATGGATGTAGTCTTATTGCAGAGAATCCCAGTGTTCAATATAAACAATACATCAATGCTTCCAAAAAAAATTGGTTTTACAGATACCTCATTAAATACATCCAAACTGTTTTTGAATAAATATGTTGTGGCATTTACAAATCTAGTATGTTAAATATCAGCCCCTCATATTCTTACAGTTCCTGTCACATTGATATTCTTTGCTTCCAGCCTATGCAATTTTTAAACATAAATAAAATGTCACTGCAGAGTTGATATCAATCTTCATAAACAATTGCTGAGTCACCAAATATTTCCCATTGATCGAGTCTGATCCATGACAGGAAAATCATAGATGAAAGTTTTAGTGTTTTGCTGAACTTTTGTATATATTGATATATAAAATAACTCCTGCTTGACTTTTCTTATTTTATTGCAATCCCTTGTTGGAATAAATAAATAATACCAGAAGGTTGCAGGGAACAATGGTCTCATTCCTTATGTTACTTTGAAATTACTTGGCAGATTTTATTATAGTTACATGCACTTCCCTTTACTTTAATACCAAATCAGTCAATCAATCACTCCTGAGCTTGTTAATGCCATCTGAGGAATCTTAGGCCTATAAACTTATGAATACACACAATGCACATATATTTGGTTATCTAATTAAAATATTCACACTTTCAATTTCAAATGTTATGATTAAAATGAACAAAAAATAGATATCAAGTTGATTTATTTAAATATGACAGAACCCACTGAAAGTCTGAAATAAGACATTTGAAGAAAATTTAAATTAATCCCAATAAAATCAAAAGAATATCTGAATTTTTGGGATTGTTTAATAACAGTGTAAATATTATACTGTACAAAATGCCTACATTACTATTAAGAAATGTCAATGTAGGAATTTAGCACAGATAAACTGTTGCTTTGCATATTACCTCTTTATCAATTGCTTAGTATTAGGTGTCTTTGTATCATTAGTCTGAAATATTAATATTGTTTCATTAATTATGAATTGATTTTGAGGCTTTCAGAATGTCTAAACTAGCCTAGTAACTTGTGGTAGGAAGGTCTAAAGGAGACAGTGCTGTATCAGGGCTGTATCTTTTTTATGAGCTAAAGATAGCATGGCTATACAACGGTGTCCTCAAACTTGGCAACTTTAAGGCTTGTGGATTTCAACTCCCAGAATTCTCCAGCCAGCTATGTTCTTTCTATTCTTTTGATTGCACTTCTCATGCAGAGTTCATAACCATTTTTGCTCATTGGCTTCAGTGAAATTTACAAGAATATAGCAACATTTTGCTTGGTTGCAATTGCTATTAGAAGCTCTTGTTTCTAAAGGACCATATAACCATCTAAGTGGCTTTTATTTGAATTTTTATTATAATTATTTTATTCAATTTTTAAATAAAGAGTTATCATAGAATTAGAAACATAGAAACATAGAAGACTGATGGCAGAAAAAGACCTCATGGTCCATCTAGTCTGCCCTTATACTATTTTTTGTATTTTATCTTAGGATGGATCTATGTTTATCCCAGGCATGTTTAAATTCAGTTACTGTGGATTTACCAACCACGTCTGCTGGAAGTTTGTTCCAAGGATCTACTACTCTTTCAGTCAAATAATATTTTCTCATGTTGCCTTTGATCTTTCCCCCAACTAACTTCAGATTGTGTCCCCTTGTTCTTGTGTTCACTTTCCTATTAAAAACACTTAGTATCAATTAACTTCTATAACTTTCATATTCTTGTACTCTATTTTTTAGTCTCTGAATATAATTGAATAAATCTGATTGGAGTTGGGAGGCCTATAAATTTAATAAATTAAAATTAAATTAAATTAAATGGTTGTGTAAAATGCAACATAAAAAAGGATTTTTCTCTCACTTAATATTATATATATAAAAGTGTTAAACCATATATTAAATATTAATTTATTTTTTATCTTTTAAAATTAGTTTTTTGAACTCGTGCTTGAGTGCCTCACACAAAATAGGGGTTTTTTTGCCCTTAATATACCCTTTAAAGATACACTTTTTAAAAATGATACTTTTAATACATACACTATGCACAATTATTAGGCAAGTGAGCATTTTGACCATATCATCATTTTTATTTATACTATTTTCCATATACAAGTTGTATACATTCTCTGTGGCGGCCCCGGCCCTCTGGAACCAACTCCCCCCGGAGATTAGAACTGCCCCCACCCTCCCTCCCTGTCTTTCGTAAACTACTCAAGACTCATTTATACCACCAGGCATGGGGGAGTTGAGATAGCTCTTCCCCCTAGGCCATTACAAGTTATGCATGGTATGTTTGTGTGTGTTTGGTTTTATAATAGGGGTTTTTAGTTGTTTTTTATTATTGAATTGTACATGTTATTATTGTTGTTAGCTGCCACGAGTCTGCGGAAAGGGGCGGCATACAAATCCAATAAATTATTATTATTGTTATTATTATTATTATTATATCAAGTGATGTATATTTGTGTAATGGGGGTGTGGCCTAAGGAGATCACCACCTTATATCAAGGTGTGTATAATTATTAGGCAGTTTCTTTTAAGGGCTATGTTCTTAACTTCACAGCAACTGCTACATTTATACTTTGCTTCTCACATACACAGTCATTCGTCCCTTCCTGGCCCCATTTCTGAAGGTAATAGCCATGCTGATGCTGCTGTTCATGTTTTATCTCTATTTTCAGATCCTTTTTTTTAGTCACTCTTTTTTAAATATTAAAATGCTAGGTTGGGAGAAGCTTCCCTTTTTCCACTTGACCAAGCCAAGCAGATTGACTCATTCTGTCCCCAATGTTCGGGGGCATCCCACTCAGGTGACACAAGCATTAGTCCCCATGGTTTCACCTCTAATCAACTATGGCAAATGGGCATTGCTCATGTACTTTCTTTGGCTCCCTGAAAGTACATTCATTTATCTATTGACACTTATTCAGAAGCGCTTTGGGCTACACCTCAATGCGGGGAAACAGCTAATCATGTTATTTTTCATCTCTTTTTGGGCTATCACAGCCTTAGCAACCCCTCTTCCTTAAAAACTGATAATGGGCCAGCCTATTCCTGATCGGCCTTTTTGAACTTTTGTACAACATGGAATATTGTTCTTATTCATGGTCTCCCCTATAATTCCACAGGTCAAGCCATAGTGGAGCATGCTAATTGGTCCTTCAGGGACTACCTCCACAAATAAGGAGAGCTCGAGTACCTAATTTGTTATGGGTGACACAACAGATTAAAAAAAGTATTATTTACCTTAAATCAATTGAATGTTTCCATTCAAAATTTAACTTCTTATTAGAGCACTTTCAACAGAAAGCAAGTTTGCCTCCCCCTCTAGTATATTATTGGGCATTGCCAGATAAAACATGATTGGGGCCGGTCCCTCTGATAATGTGGAGATGAGTATATGCTGCTTTGCTTACTCCTACAGGACCTTTGTGGATTCCAGTGCACTGAGTCCGCCCAGCCAGAAATGGCAAAGGTGACTCTCCATATGGCACCCCATCAATCCCATCGTGCCAGTCGTCAGCGACATGCAGAGATGTGAAGAACTTGACCACTAAAGCACAGGCAGTGCTGCAGCAGCTGCAAGAAGCCCGAGAACTTATGTGCTGCCATTTTTGCGGTTTTGACTGCAAATTCCTTAGCCATCATTTGTTTGTGTTTGATTGTCAATAGCTGCCCTTTGGCAAGTCCTCGGAAAGGGGCGGCATACAAATCTAATAAATAAATAAACAACACCCAAACATTCACTCAAACAACAAATGAAGCAAAACATATTGGTGCAGCTAGCTAACATCACACAAAATGATGTCATTTGCTTATCTAAAGCGTACGATATGGAAAATTTGCTTTCTACATGTTTAGTTACTGTTTGCACCCCTTCTGCAGTAATTCAAAACTTTACTGGCTTGGGTGGATTTTTATTAAATTGGAATATTAATTATTGGACTATATCTAATTAGGGGTTCGCTGCTTATTATTTAATCCCAATATAATTGCCTGGTGGTAGCATTCCCTGCAAAGATAACTTGTTAACAGTACATCTTCAGTAAAAAAAACCTCACTGTCTTCACAATAACTCACCTAATTTAAACTACAGTGTGTTTGAAGAGACTTCCTTGAAGTTTGCCCATGTTTGGCTACTGCAAGAATGGTTTTTTTACATGTGGTCAAAAAGCTTAATTATATCCCTGCTAATATTAGTGAAGTGCAGTGTTGCCTCAGTCAGTTGATTCCTGTTTTACTTTCCAAACAATAAATTCACTTAAGTCGTTCTTGGTGTTACAACCCTAGATTGTAACTCTGAAGCAGCCTTACTTAATAAAGCAGAATATGTAGTGCTGGCTGTATATATAGTGGGTGTGCCAGCACTTACTGTTCATGCTTACCTTAACATTAACACTGTTGCGTGTAATTTAGCAAAAACAATTAATGCTACTTCTTCAGCTATTTCAGCAAGTAACCATGAGCTACAAGATTTGAGAAAGGGTATTTTACAAAATCATACTACTATTGATTACACAGGTCTACCAAAAAAGTCTTTTTTGTAATCATCGCAATTGACCTTGTACGTTTCTGAATCATTTTTTTGTTCTGATTTCAAAAATGTATATAATTTTTCTGTGGCAAGTATAGTTTCCACAGAGCAGCATCATTATAAGGTATAGGAAATATACTGACAACATTAAGAAAACAGTAATCTACATATCAGGAAAAAATGCTTGACCTTTCAAAAGTTTTTATTGAACCAAAATAAATTCACATGTAAAATAGAAACCAAAATATGATCAAAATTTAAAAGTACTTGACATTAGACTGTCATTGATATGATTTTTCAGGGTTGTCCCTATATAACATCCAGCAATACTCTGCCATCATTGAGTCATTCCAAAAACCCTAGTAGCGGTCTTCCATTACTTTAATGTTCTGGTGAAACCGCTTGCCTTGTTCATTGCTTACATCCCCAAGATTTGGGGGGAAGAAATCTAAATGTGAATGTAACCTGTGCAGGTTAGAATTTAAGGCAGTTGTAGTCTAATAAGAGACCATGTTTGGGAAGGCTATTCCTGACAAAGAGCAGCTCATTAATTTATAAAATACATAACATTATTACAGTATTTTTCATTTATTTATTTGTATCCCACCTTTATTTTACATACTGTAAATCTCAAGGCAGTGAATATATCCAATAGATCTGTCTCCTCCTATTTCCCCCAAAACAACAAACCTGTGATGTGGTTTTGAACTGAGTTGAT